>NC_029788.2:36147182-36256136 GCF_000816755.2 Arachis ipaensis
GTGAATTTAACATAAAAACTAATGAAAACATCCCTAAAAGTAACCAGATTCTACTAAAAACATACTAAAAACATTGCCAAAAAGCGTATAAATTATCCGTTCATCATTCAACTATCTCCACAACCTCATTCTTCACTGAAAATTTGCTTGACACAGGGGCCTCTTCTTCTTGCTCTTCCACTTCCTCTTTTACACTTAACATTTGATTCAGTAGCACTTCCATATTTTTGAGGGAGTTCTCTTGGTCATTCTAGGACCTCTGTGCTTCCCTTTCATATCTTTCAAGCATGGTTTTAACCCTTGAGAGGCTTTGGTTCTTGGAAGTTTGTGTGGACTGTGAGTTTTAGAAGAGATTTTGTGTCAAGAGATAGTTAAGTGATGAAGATTTTTCAGATGAAAAACTGGGAGGTAAGGTTTGACAGCTTTCCATGAATGAATTGAAGGTTTGCTCAAGTGATGATAGCTCTTGATAAGTGGAGTATGAATTGTCAAATGCTTTTTGATTTTGATTCTCCCAATCACAACTTGAAGAATTGTAGAATTCATCACAATATGAATCATCTTGTGGCATTGGAGAACAATTTTCCATGTATGCATTGACAGCATAATCAAATGATGATGTTTCATGATGAGTAAAGTATAGATCACTAGGATCTCTTTGATTTTGACCTTCCCAGCCACAATATGAATAGTTGTTAGACTCATCAAAATCTAGATCATATTGTGTCTCTGAGAAGTGTCCCATTTCAACTGATTGTTCACACTCTTGTTGACATGTCCAGACACCATGAGGGTAATAACATAAATCATATGGTTCTGAATTATATCTCATGTGAATTGCTTCATCATCTATCATTTCTTGGTGATACTCCCAGCCACCATTAGAATAATGACTTGAATCATTTTGTGGTGGTAGAAAATATCCCATATGACTCTCTTGCTCATCTTGTGGTTCTGAGACATATCTCCATGGATTGGAGTGCTCAGGATCTGTAATTTATTGGTGATATTCCCAGCCATCATTAGAAATTGGTGATGGTGAATAATATCCCATAAAATTTGTTTGATCATAAGATGAGTTGAACTCCATTTGAATTTTGTAAATCACAACACCAAGGGAAATTGAAATTCATATCTCAGAGAAGAATTCCTTAGTGAGGCAATAACTCAAACACCATGGTGTCAATTTAAAACAAAAAACAAAGCAAAGAAAGTGCTTAATCTAGATTTCACACCCACTTAATCATTGTTGATCTAAATCAATCCCCGGCAACGGTGCCAAAAACTTGATGGGTGGAAATCAAATTCCACACAAAACTCACCGGCAAGTGTACCGGGTCGCATCAAGTAGTAAAACTCACTTAGAGTGAGGTCGATCCCACAAGGATTAATGGATCAAGCAACTTTAGTGAATGATTAGTTTAGTCAAGCTAACATTGGTGAATTAAGTGAAATGTAACCAACAGAAAGGAAACTGTTATGAATTTAAAGATGCAGAAAGTCAATTGCAGTGAAAGTAAAGAGCAGAATGTAAATTAGATGAAGCTTAAATGACAAGGAAAGTAAAATTGCAGCAGATCTCACTTGCAGGAAGTAAATTGACAAAACCTTAAAGAACAAGAAATGTAAATTGCATTAAGTGTAAATCAGCCGAATGTAGATTGGACAAAAGCTTAGAGAGCAAAAAAAGTAAATTGCAGCAAAATGTAAAGGGGAGCTGGGTGCTAGAAATTAAATAAAGCAGTAGATCTTGGAACAATTGCAGAGGAACTAAATTGCAAGAAATTGAATTGAGAGCAATGAGAACAGAAAGCAATGAGAACAGAAGATTAAAATCAAGCTCATGTAAATTGAATTGTAAAATTGCAGAAAGGGAGATTTGTAGCAGAAAAGGAATTTGAAACTTGCATAAGCCAATTTGAATTCAATACTTGAAATGTAAAAGTGCAGAAAATTGAAAGTATTTCAAAGAGGAATTTCTATTCTACCCTACTCCTAATGCTCTCTAGCAGAGGCAGCCTTCTTTCTAAAATGGAACAGATGCCTTTTAATAGGCTTTTTCAAAAATGAAAATGAAATTGAAATTCAAAACAAATTACAAAATGAAATTCCTAATCTAACATCTCTGTGTCTTGTGCTTTTGAGTGATGTCCATGAGTTTTGCTTGCTTTGGGCTTGAAGCTGAGTGGATTGATTTGGATTCGGCCTTGGATGAATTTGGATCAGGTGGGTCAGGGTGTGTTTAGTGAGGCTCCAGTGAAGCGCTCCATTAGGAAAGTGAACGCTACGTTCACTTGCTCTAAGCATGCTTCCTCACGTGCATTGTTGGTGTGCATCTTGCCTCTTATAGCGTTGCATTAGTGAACGCTATGTTAACTTGTTGAACGTTGCCTAGCTTCCCTTTGGCCAACACTCCTCTTGGGTGCTCTGTTGCAACATTTGAGCACTCCTAGTGCTCCTTGGTGTGTCCTTGCCTTGCTTCCTTGGCTTGGAAGCCTGAAAAAGTGAAAAAGAGTGAACGTAGTGCTCACTCCTCAAGCTCCCCTTGTGCAGCTCTTTGCTTTTGATTGAGCGCTCCCCCTTCAATCCTTGGCCAGCGCATGTTTGGTTAATTTTTGGGCCTTAAAGATGCATTTCACTTGTACTTCAATTTCATGCCAAATATAGATTGCTATATATCGTTGGAAAGCTCTGAATGTCAGCTTTCCAATGCACCAAGAAGCGCATTAATTGGACATTTATAGCTCAAGTTATGGTCCTTTGAAGAAGGCATGGTCGTGTTGTTTGGAGGCCGCTAGCGCTCAAAGCGTAGCACTTATTAAAAACACGTAGCGCTCATAGAAAGAGCGTAGCGTTCATTGGGAAAATGTAGCGCTATTGGAGCTGTTTGGATGCCAAACTTAGCGCCAGCTTCTGAGGCCTATCCTTGAGGTTCACCCCATACTATTATATATCGTTAGAAAGCTCTAGATGTCTACTTTACAATGCAACTAAGGGCGCATCATTCCAAGCTCTACAGCTCATGTTATCCTCCTTGGAAGGTGAAGAGGTCAGCTGGCCTTACTGCAGGTTGATACCATGTTCATCTATTCATTTTCGGGGCAAGTTTTCTCCCTCAGATTTAGTGTCCACCATGTAGTGCCATATATTCTTGAAAAGCTCTGGATGTCTACTTTCCAATGCCACTAAAATCACCGCATTTGGAATTTTGTAGCTCAAGTTATTCTTGTTGGAATGTGAAGAGGTCAGGGTTACAAATCCTCTTTGCTTAACTCAGAAGCCTCTTTGAGTTTGCTTCCAACTCTCTTGCCACCATGGGAGTATGATTCTTCTTTTTGGTGCTTTTATTGCTTTTTCTTCTATTATTTCCTACAAAGTTTATAAAATCAAAAGATCAAAGAAATATACCATTTAGGCACAAAAGCATTCAATATTTAAGCACTAATCATCAATTTCTTGTATGAAAAAGCATAGAAAAACATGACATGATGACATGTTATCATTGCCCTGAAGATAATTGGCACGCATGCGTGCATCACGCGCATGTGTGCATCTGCAAAAATTCAGCGTATCAGAATTTGCCCTCAGCAATTTCTAGGCTATTTTGACCCAGTTTTCGGCCCAAAAAACACAGATTAGAGTCTACAGAGTGGGGGAATCAAGGAATTCATTCAGACACAACTTTCATTCACACAATTTTAGGTTTTAGATGTAGTTTCGAGAGAGAGAGGCTCTCTCCTCTCTCTAGGTTTTAGGATTTCTCTTAGTTTTAGGTTTATTTCTTCTCAATTCGAGGTTCAATGTTCTTTTAATTTAGTTTCTCTTCTACTTTTATTTATTCTAGTACTTTGGTTTATCTATTTCTCTTGTTGATTCTCTTCTTATCCAATTTGGCTTATGAAATTTCCAATGTTAGACTTGATTTCTTTATAATTAATGCAATTTGAGGTCTTTTATATTTATGATTTTAATTTAGCTATTTACATTCTTAGCTTGAATTGATTAATTGGAGACGCTTGAGTTATCAAACTCCTTTGTTGATTGATAATTGAGAGTTGCTAATCGACTTGAATTCCACTAACTCTAATCTTTCCTTGGGAGTTGACTAGGACTTGAGGATTCATATTGATTCATCCACTTGACCTTCTTTCATAGTTAGAGGATAACCAAGTGGGAGCAATGAATAGGACGTCCAATTTTCATATACCTTGCCAAGAGTTTTCTTAGTTATTAATTTAATTTTCTTGTTATTTACATTCCTTGTTCTATATTTCAAAAAAAAAAAAAAAACAAAAAGATACAATCTCATAACCAATAATAACTACACCTCCCTGCAATTCCTTGAGAGACGACACGAGGTTTAAATACTTCGGTTTATTTTTATTGGGTTTGCTTAAGTGACAACCAAAAGTTTTTGTACGAAAGGATTCTTTGTTAGTTTAGAAACTATACTAGCAACGAGGATTTATTTGTAAATTCTTTACTAGAAAAAATCTGTTTGTCAGTCCACAACTAGGATATGAATCCTAAATTCCCCAATTCTCACCAAGAGCCCTTTTTATCATTTAATTTCTATTTTCATTGCTTTCACTTGCTTCCCATCTTTAATTCCTTGCTATTTACATCTCTTGCTCCCTTGCTTCCATATTTCCATGCCCTCTCAAAGCCAATAATTGACACTTCATTGCAACTCATAGGGAAGATGACCCGGGATTTAAAACTCTTGGTATTTTGTGTTGATTGTGACAATATCTTGGATTAAATTTTGATTAGGATCAATTGTTGGTTCAGAGCTATACTTACAAGAAAAATCTATTTTGTGAGAAATCTGAAACCATGTTTGGTCTTTTATCACACATAGAGCGAAAAAAACTGGGATGCGCACGCACAGAGAGGTGGGAGCGCTCCCAACAGAGGCTGTGAAAAAGAGTTGGCATACACATATATGGGTGCGCACACACAAGACGCGAAATTAGGTGATTGTGTGCGTACGCACAAGGGTGTACGTATGCATACTATCCTGTTTCTCCAAAAATTTTGCTTCAATTTCTAAGGAACTAAACTTGAACTTAACAAATGTTTCAACCCAAAAATATCCAGAAATTCATCAACTCATGATCCATATGAAAATCAACCTATCTAAGCTCAAAAATTAACTAATCCTAAGTGAACTAAGACAAACAAAAATGCAATAAAGTCAAACTATAAACAATGCAGATGGACTTGTATGTCGCCCCATTGAGAAGCTTTCCCTTTCCCTTCTTCGGTGGCCATCCTGAAAGAAGAGGAAAAGGAAGAAAAGTAACCCAGAAATAAAGATAAAAAAAACAAATAAAATATGAGTGGGTTAATGCCAAATAATGAGGGTCTCAGCCACATGGTAGCTACAACATGTGAGTGAGAAAACAGTAGAAGCAAATGGCATATCAATAGTGCAAAAATTGCAACAATGGGGGAGAGATAGTAGGTAATAAAAGATAATATAAATTCATTTCAATGCAAAAGGAACACAGTTATCATAAAAGATTGGCATTGACAGATAAATAATATCACCCAACAGTGTAAAATAAGTCACTAAGCATCAAAATAATACCAGAAAATATATAATAGTTGAATAGGAACATTTAACACCAACGGAGAAAATAATAAACGTAGAGAAGAAAATAAAAATATGTACAAAAATAAAATAGAATGACAAAGAATATGGATGAGAAGTTAAAGAAAAGAGGAAGAAGGAAGTAGAAGGGAGAGAAGAAGGGAGAAGGAAATGAAAAACAGGACGCAATGCGTGCGCTTACGTCAAGCGTACGGGTGACAACTACAATGGCCATACAACATGCACGCGTACCCCACGCGTACGCGTGGGCTGCACCAAAGTTAAGGCGATGCGTCAGCGTCTAGCATGCGTACGCGTGCTTGGTCTGAAAGTGAAAGGACGCGCACGCGTCAGGGACGCGTACGCGTGACTGATTTTTGTGCCTCTAGCACAGTGCCAGCCCTAGACTATCACAACTCTCTGTTCAAGACGCTATTTATGCCGATTGCCACATCCACACGTTTGCGAGCGTGACGCGTACGCGTGGATTGCCAAGTGTTGCAAGTGACGTGCACGCATAATGTACGCGTACGCGTGGGCTTGTTTGCGCGCAAAGCATGCTTTCTACGCCACTCCCACGCAACTCTCTGTTCAAACTTAATGTTTTTCGCATTCACATATGACGCGTGCGCGTCATAGACGCTTGTGCGTCGAATGCGTTTTTTTTTATGCAGAATGCAGGTGATGATGCAAAAATTATGAATGAACACTAATAAAAATAAAATAAAATAAAACTAAGAATAAAAAGGGACGATCATACCATGGTGGGTTGTCTCCCACCTAGAACTTTTAGTTAAAGTCCTTAAGTTGGACATTTGGTGAGCTCCATGTCAGGGTGGCTTGTGCTTGAACTCATCTTGAAACTTCCACGAATGCTTGGTTTTCCAATAAATTCTGACATTTTCGAATGAATTTGCCAAGCCTTGAGGGAGTTCTTCACAAGCTTTGTGCTCCCAAAATTGATCCTCTTGTATGCCCGGATCCCAAATTTTGTTTCTACACCCGTCTATAAGTGGCTCATCATCGCTCCAACCAGGTGGTTTAGCCTTGGAATTCTCATGTAGGCAGCCAAACATCCTCCTAGACCCAATCAATTGAGAATTATACTAACCCTTGCAATTAGGCCTTGAGCTTCCAACCATAACGAACCTAGGATAGTGTTGCCAACCACTAACCATCTCTCTTTTACTCTTAAAACCACAAATAACTCTAAGTTGTCCATCCGTTTCAAGCAGAACATATTCAAGTGGGAAGGTAGAGTTTAAGGATAAGAATTTTACCCACTTGAATGTTGTGTTGGATGGTAATGGCTTGGGGGTGGTATCTCCAGTGGCGGCCTTGCCAATATATGCTTCACTCTCTTGGGCTCGTCTTTGATTATCTCCACCTCTTGACAGGCTTCTGCAACATTAACCTCTTCCTCTAGTTCAATGGGAGAGGGTTCAATTGTAGGTAAAAACTCATTAATTATTGAATCCATCTCATGATCAACCTCCTGAAAGTCTTCAACCATGATATGCCTTGGAGGTTGTACACCCTCCTTAACATCAATTTCAAGCCTCTTGGAGGGAGGTTCTATAACTGGAGGTTCCTATGGAAGTTCCGCATCTCTTAAGTCTTCAACCACTTCCTCTTCTTCAATAATTTTGACTTTCTCCACTTGCTCTAGCACAAAATCCAACTCCTCCTTCATGACCTCCACCTCTTGACAACTTTCTTCAAGAGTCTCTCCTACCTCCACCTTTTGGGCCTCTTCTTGCTTCTCTTGAAGTATGTATGCGTGAACCTGATCCATTATGTCCCTAAGATGATCCCTTCTCTCTTGTTCCATGTCAATAGTATAATTGGGATCATGTTGCTCTTGGATTGATGGATATGGGTGAAACGTAAGTGCACCAGAGCTTGAGGCCTGAGTATTGGGGGTAAAGGATGGATCCATACGGGATATAAGAGCTTGGAGAGTAGAAGTGAGAGCGGTGAAAGTAGAGATGAGTGTGGTTTGAAGCTCCTGTTGCCCTCGACGAATAACACTAAAGGTATCATCTATGGGAACTTAGGGATGGATAGGAAGGTTCATTTGTTGGGAGAAAAGGCTCATAATACGAAGGTGGTTCTTCTTGATAAGGGTATAGGGATGGTGTATATTGAGGTGGTGGTTCTGGGTATGGTTCATATGGTTCGTATGGTGGTTGGTGTGGTGGACAAGGGTAAGGGTCATATGGAGGTGAATGGTAGAAAGTGGCTTGTGAGTATGGTGGTTCAAAGCTATGTTGAAGAGGGGGTTCATATGCATATGGTGGGGCTTGTTGGTAACAACAAGGGGATCCACCATATCCATCGTCTTGGTACGCATCTTGGAATGGTTCTTGCTCATAGTAAATTGGTGGAGGTTGATTGTCACGAAAAGGTCTACCATAACCATTGTCTTGGGATGCATCGTAGAATGGTTATTGCTCATGGCACATTGGAAGAGGTTGTTGCCGAAAGGGTCGATCAAATCCATGTGGCTCCTCCCATCTTTGATTATCCCAACCTTGATGCATATTCCCATTATAGCTTCCATTCCCTACAACATAATTTGAACCAGACTCGTAGCCAATGGAATGAGAATTCATAGTAGCAAGTAAAATCAAAAATGAAGAAGAATTAATGAGAATAAACTCCTAAAATTAGAAACACTAACAAAGAAACAAAAAAGAAAAATTATTCACAATATTCACAATAACCAATAATAAGACACACGTTTGCAATTCCCTGGCAACAACACCAAAAATTGATGGGAAAAAATCGTCGGTAAAGAAATTCACAAAAATAATCACGTTGCAAGTATAGATCTAAACCGACAATTAAACCTCAATCAAATTTAATTTGTTTGTCACTAAAGCAAACCCAATAAAAATAACCGAAGTATTAAACCTCGGGTCGTCTCTCAAGGAATTGCAGGGAAGTGTACTTATAATTGGTTATGGGATTTTATCTTTTTGGGTTTTGAAATAAGGAACACGTAATGTAAATAACAAGGAAATAAAATAATAATTAAGAAAAGTCTTAGCAAGGATTGATAATTGGAATTCCTATCCCCATTATCATAGTCACTTATGGTAATTTCCTTTTGCTATCACTTAGTTAACCTCTAACAATTGAAGGTAAGTCAAGTGAGAAAATAAATTTAACATGAGAACATAAAAAGACTAGAGTTAGTGGAAATCAAGTCAACTAGCAACTTTCAATTGTCAATCAACAAGAGACTTTGACAATTCAAGAGTCTCTAATTACTCAATCTTAGCTAAGAACATAAAAAGCTAGTTTAAAATCTAACCAAGCATTTCATCAAACACTTGATGGGCGCACAGTAAAAGCATAGAAAAACAATAGAGAATGTAAAATCTAAAACCAACAATTGCAAGCATCAATGATAACAAATAAAGGAAGAAGAAATAAATATGAAATACCTCAAATTGCATTAAAAGGGAAATCAAATTTAACATGAGAATTTATAAACTAAAATAGCAACATAAAGAGATCAACAAGAGAAATAGATAAACTAAAGTACTAGAACAAATAAAAGTAGAAGAAAAATTAAATTAACTAAGATAGAAATCTGAAATTGAGAATAGCTAAACCTAAGAATTCTAAAACCTAGAGAGAGGAGAGAGCCTCCCTCTCTAGAAACTACATCTAAAACCTAAAATTATGTGAATGAATATTGTGTGAATGAATGGTTCCCCCACTCTGCAGCCTCTAATTTGTATTTTTTGGGATTGGAACTGGGCCAAAAGGAGCCCAGAAATTGCCCCCAGTGTCTTCTACAATTTCTACACGTGGCGCATGTCACGCGTACACGTAAGTCATGCGTACGCGTAAGTCACGCGTACGCGTCGATGGTCTTCTGCACGTATCACGCGTACACATACATCATGCGTGCGCGTCATCTAACAACATTGCAACTATGGCATATTGCATATCATTTTGAAGTCCTGGATGTTAGCATTCCAACGCAACTGGAACCGCCTCATTTGGATCTCTGTAGCTCAAGTTATGATCAATTTAGTACGAAGAGGTCAGGCTTGACAGCTTAGCAATTCCTTCAATTTCTTGTATTCATTCCACTTTTGCATACTTCCTTTCCATCCTCTAAGCCATTCTTGCCCTATAAACCCTGAAAACACTTAACACACATATCACGGCATAGAATGGTAATAAGAGAGGATTAATAATTAGCAATTTTAAGGCCAAAGAAGTATGTTTTCAATCAAAGCACAGAATTAGGAAGAAAAATGTAAAACGTGCAATTTGTATGCATAAGTGAGAGAATAATGGATAAAATCCACTCAATTTAGCATAAAATGTACCACGAAATAGTGGTGCATCAGCGACCCAAATTTACAAATGATGTTGTTCCTTAAGAAGGAAGCAACTGTATTAGCGTCATCACAATGGGCAGGAATCGCTTCCACCCATTTTGAGACTTAATCCATGGCTAGCAAAATATAGACAGATCCATTGGAATTTGGAAATGGCTCCATGAAATCTATGCCCCAAACATAAAAAATTTTGCAAAAGATCATCGGCTGTTGGGGAATTTCATCTTTCTATGAGGTATTTCCAAATTTTTGGCATTGATGACAGGATTTGCAAAATTGGTTGGCATCCCTGAACAAAGTGGGCCACCAGAATCCATAGTCTAATACTTTTCTTACTGTTCGTTGTGGGCAAAAGTAACCCCCACTCTCAGATGAGTGGTAAAATTAAAGGATAGAATGAAATTCGGATTTTGGCATACACTTCCTAATTATTTGGTCCGCTCCACATCTCCACAAATGTGGATCATCTCATATGTAATATTTAGCATCACTCCTCAATTTATCCTTTGGATGCTCGGAAAATTTTGGGGGAAAAACGCATGCCACCAAATAATTGGAAATCAGGCAAACCAAGGGGTACTTTGGGATATTGCTTGCAAGCTATCTAGGAAAAATAAATAATTGATACGAGTAGGATCCAAGGTTACATGTTCAAGCCGACTTAAATGGTCCGCCACTAAGTTTTGGGATCCACTCCTATCCTTGATTTCCAAATCAAATTCTTGCGAGAGCAATATCTACCTAATCAACCTAGTATTTGACTCTTTTTTCTTCAACAAATATTTTAGAGTGGCATGGTCTGAATATACCACCACTTTGGAGCCTAGCAAATAAGGTCGAAATTTATAAAGCGCAAAAACAATGGCTAAAAGCTCCTTTTCGGTAGTAGTGTAATTGGACTAGGCTGAATCTAAAGTGTTTGAAGCATAAGTTATACTGTAAGGAGCATTACCATCGCGCTATGCTAGCACGGCACCCACGGCATAATTTGAGGCATCACACATGATCTCGAAAGGACAACTCCAATCTAGGCCTCGCACAATGGGGGCCGTGGTCAATGCGTCCTTCAACTTGTCAAAATCCTTCTTGCAATTTTTATCAAAATGGAACTCCACATCTTTTTGGAGTATACAGGAGAGGGGTAGGGCGACTTTGCTGAAATTCTTAATGAAACGGCGGTAGAAACCTGCATAACCAAGAAAAGAACGAATCTCTCTCACTGAGGAGGGGTAAGGTAGACTTGAAATGACATCAATCTTAGCTGGGTCGAGGGAAATTCCGTCTTTAGATACAATGTGGCCTAATATTATGCCTTGTCTCACCATGAAGTGACACTTTTCAAAATTCAATATAAGGTTAGTATGGTGCATCTTTCTAATACCCTAGCTAACTTGTCCAAGCAATCATCAAAAGAACTACCATAAACATTGAAGTCATCCATGAATACTTTCATGCAATTTTCCAAAAGATCCGAAAAAACACTTGTCATGCATCTTTGGAACATTGTCGGTGCATTACATAAGCCAAACGGCATTCTTTTGTACGCAAACATTCCAAAGGGACACATGAAAGTACTTTTCTCCTGATTTTCAAGAGCTATGTGAATTTGGAAGTATCCTGTATGTCCATCCAAGAAGATATAATGGGATTTACCTGCTAAGCGATCCAACATCTGATCAATAAATGGCAACGGGTAGTGGTCCTTGTTTCTTGATTCAGACGATGATAATCAATGCACACCCTCCATGCATTTTGAACTCGGGTTGCAACAAGCTCTCCACTGTCTGTTTTTTCCATGGTCACTCCGGATTTCCTAGGTACTACCTGTACCGGGCTTACTCACTCACTGTCTGAGATGGGATAAATGATGTCCGTTTCCAAGAGATGAGTAACTTCCTTCTCGACTACATCGAGGATTATGGGGTCCAACCATTTTTGAGGCTGACGGACTGGTTTAGCACCCTCTTCTAAGAAGATTCTATGAAGATATACTTGAGGGCTTATCCCTACAATATCACTTAGGCTCCATCCAGTCACCTTCTTGTACTTCCGAATTACTTCAAGAAGTTTTTATTCCTCTTGATTGGAAAGATCCGTTGCACCAATCACCGATAATTTATGGTCCTCATTAAGAATCGCATATTTGACATGAGGTGGAAGGGGATTCAAATCTTCCCTTGCTTCTTGGTGCGGTAATCTATCCTCTTGGTCATGAGGGAATAGTAGGGCAATTCCATCATCATCATCAAATTTTTCCATCCTTGAGCTCTCATCAACACTTAAATCTCCATGGAGCTTATTTTGGATTTCTACCGTGAGTTCCTCCTCCTTCTCATCTTAATTTGAGTTCACATCTCCGTCAATCATTTTACCATGGGAGTCCTCCTTTCCAATAGTGGGCTTGGAGTCAACCATTTCAAGTGTTTCTCCACTCTTTAGATTTATAACATCAATGCTAAACTTGAGGCTTGATGGACGTTGCAAAGGTGGGTTACCAACTGTCAAAGGTTGGGGAGGGGCATGGTTGTTGGTGGTAAAGGAGGAGGTTAAACAAGACAAAGCTTCAGCAATAGTTGCCATGCAATTATCTTATTTCCTTTGAAACTCCCGTTGTTCTTGAATGAAAGATTGAAGATTGTCTTCCTCATGGGAAAGGTTGAAGAGGGCAGGTTGATGGTAAAGGTTAGGCTACTCTATGTACGGTGGTCGGTAAGGTGGATGAGAAGAAGTTGGTGGTTGAAAGAATAGAGGGGCTTGAGAGCTTAGTGGTTGTGGTTCTTGTAGAGGGTATGAGTTATAAGCATGTGGTGGTGAAGGATTCTAATGATAGTGAGTTACACCATGTATGGGCGGTTAGTAGGCACTATGATTATATGGCTTAGGTGGAAGTCCTTGTTGCCAAGAATTGCATGCTTGCGACTCCTCCTTAGGTTGGCTTCATATCCCATGGTTTAACCCGGTATTGGTATTGTTATTCCCTACAACATGATAGCAACCAAACTCCAAGCTAAAAGGGTGATAGCTCTTGGCAAAAATGAAAAAATATAAAATTTAAAGGTATCAACAAGGGTAAGGAATCAATCAAAAGGTGACCTAACAATCAATACCTACCAAAACTATCTAAATAAAAGTACTAGCTACCAATTAGTGTCAAGTGACCAACAAAAATCAAGTATTCACACTATTCACATATTCACAACAACCAAAATTATAACACTCATTGCACTTAGTTCCCCGACAACGACACCAAAAACTTGATGCGCGCTGGATCGTTCGTTAGGAATTTTTCTCAAGAAATGGAATTGGTGTTGCACGTATAGTAGTTCCAACCGACAAGGCGACCCGTGACCAAAGTTTAGGATAGAGATGTCACAATTCAAACCAAATTAACCAGGAGTAGAATCCCGGGTCGTCTTTCCAAGGAATTAGTGACCACAAGCGTACAAGTTTGGTTGCAAAAATGGGGATTTTCAATAATGAAGCAAACAATTAAAGGAATGAAAGAACAATCAAAATTGCAACTAATAAACTAATAAACGAATTAAAGAACTATCTATGTAATATGGACAAGTAAAGCTTTAAAATGATTGTAGTGTGGTTCAAAGCATAGATGACGTCATGGCTTGGAGTGAATTACGAAATCCCTTCCTTGTCATAACCACAACTATAATAATTATAATGGATTAATCTCACCTAGTCAACCCTTAACATCGAAGGGTAAGTCAACTGAGCATAGTTGTTCTTAATCCACAAATCCTAGCTAACTTACTAATTACTTTAGCGTTAGTGGAAACAAGAATAATTAACAATCCAAGAATTATCACTAAATGTCAGACATTATGACTCTAGTATTCCATATACTCATTTTTCCCAAGCCAAGAAGTGGAAATTTACCTCATAATCAAAATTGGCATTTCCACAAACACTTGGTGGGCATAATCATAAAATATGGCAAAATTGAAAAAATACTTGAAACTATGGACAATTAATGATCAAAATCAACAATGGTAACTCAAACAAATATATAATAACCTAAAACATCAAAATCATCAACCAGAAATCAAAATTGCAAAGATATGTATATATTAATAAAGTGTCTTTAACTATAAGAAAGTGTAGCACAAGTGTAGTAATTGAAGATATAATCAAGAAATACTTACAATGGAACCAAGCTAAAATCCAAGATTAAAAATGGAAATTGCACTTGTAATATAAACCCTAATAATTAATGGATTACCGACGGTTGAACAAAGTGACTGCAAAGAACATATCCATTGCCGAGGATAGATAACTTAATAGATCAGTTGCAAAGAGCTGGAGTGAAGGAGGATAGCAATGGAAGACCTAATATGAGAGAGATTACCAACAAATTCTTGTGACTTGATTTATCTTTCTTTTGTAATCCGCGTTGAAGAACTTTATTCCGTGACTTTTTTGATAATTTAATCGAATGTTTCCCCTAAATTAAACCCTTGCTTGCATGTGTCCTTTCACGAAACTCGTACTTCTTGACCTGAGCCTAAATATGTTTTGACCCAATCAAGTGTGAGGGAGATTACTGTTGAGATAAATCATTAGCAGAAATATATTATGATTCAATGTGCCTTATTGTTTCTTCCAAGGACTCGTAATTTGGAATTCCTTTCTTGAGATGCACTCTAATTTTCTTTCTGGTGCATTTTCTTATTTTCTACAACCTTGTTTGAACACAATATAATGTACCTTTTCAATTTCTTATGGATACCCTTCGAAATTATTTGCTCCTTTTTGAGCTTGGTATCCCTTCAGATAACTTGAGCTTATTTCGACATCGCATGCAATCCTTAGATGCAACCATCAATTTGTTAGTTCCTTAGGAAATGCATTATGAACACGAAGAACGAAACTTGTAACATGTGACATCACGAGGAGTTGTGAAGCCTTGCTTTTGTAAATGTCGATACCTATGACTAAATTTCCGTGCAAGGATTCTTCGTTGGTATGGACGTTAAATTATGGAGAAAATTCATCAAAGAACTTGAAAGAAAGATTAACTACAAAGACAATGTTTAGGTTATTGGAATCTCGTGAACCAGTTAGGACTACAGTTTTTAGTTAAGTTATCACCCAAAAATTTCTGCACTTGACTTGGTTTTACGTGTAGATTATAGGGTGGTTAATATAACGTTTGGTACATGATGAATTATTGAGTGCAGAGGTTAGTAGAGAAGAAAAAAATAAGTGAGAAAAAATTTAGGCTTGAATTTTTGGCTGAGTTTAACATTTGATTTTAGTTATGATAAGTAGAAGTTCATTAGTTATTTAGTATGTCTAAGGGAGGTTGAATTATATACATTGATAAAATTGTAAATGAATTGAATGATTAGATGTAAAACAAATGGTATGGGGGTATTGTGAATCTTGGGACTTTGGCAAATGAGTAAAGAAAATGGAGAATAGAATATTTTAGGTGTTGGAATGACTAAATGTGTTATGAATGTGCTTGAGTGGATGATATTGAAATGGTGGTTAGTATAAGAACTGTTGCTAAACTTTGAAAGTGTTGAATGGTTGGAAATCCATGGATATTGTAATTAGAGCCGTGAAAAATTGTTTAAGATTGAGAATTTAATGAAACTTTGAATTAGGCATAGAGATGCTATAAGGCCCTAAGTTATGACTTAGTCTTGGAATGAGTGTAAACCCTATTTGGGTCAAGTTGAGGATGTTCAGAAATAAGCCTAGGTTTTGTAATCCGATAATGATATATGACTTGACTGAATACATGTAGTTCAACTTGGCTTGAGTGTATATGTTGAACTCCTCCCTATGTAGTTGCCGTCCTTCGTTAAGTACACTGAACTCATTGAATGCCTTCGTCTGAGCTAGCTGGCGTTGGTTGAGTTCTTGAAGGCGCTTATCTTGACGCTCTTGCCTTTTAGACACTTGATTGATGGCTTGAGTGAGTTGGGAATAATGTTCCATTTGCTGTTTCTTCCACTGCTCTTGTTGATTCATCCAATTAGAAAGGAGTTCTTCTTGACGATCCATCCTTTGAGCTTGAACATGCAGTTGTTGTTCTTGTCCCTCCATATAACTCCTTGCTAGTTCCTCAATAGCTCCATGAATGTGATTCAGGTTTATGTTGGTTGGGTCATAATATTCTCATTGTTGGTGTTCTTCCTGATGAGACTCTTCTTGGTGAGCTCCTCCTTTTGGTTTTGGCTTTCCTATGTGAGGTCTTCTTTGTTGTTGGGCGGGCGTAGTATAGATCAGACGCTGAAGTGTAACTAGCCTCCCAGGGTTTACCCAGTCTGGATTGCCATCCTCGAAGACTACCTTGGCCTTTGTACACAATCTGAGAATGGTGCTGGGGTACCAAAGCCTGGCACCCGAATCAACCTTCTCAGCTGACTCTTGAATCCTCTCAGCTATGAGTTCATGCACATTGATTTCTCCACCCTGTACTATGCAATGTACCATAGTAGCTTGATTGATATTGACCTCTGATGAGCGGATAATTTATACGCTTTTTGGCATTGTTTTTAGTATGTTTTTAGTAGAATCTAGTTACTTTTAGGGATGTTTTCATTAGTTTTTATGTTAAATTCACATTTCTGGACTTTACTATGAGTTTGTGTGTTTTTCTGTGATTTCAGGTATTTTCTGGCTGAAATTGAGGGACTTGAGCAAAAATCAGATTCAGAGGTTGAAGAAGGACTGCTGATGCTGTTGGATTCTGACCTCCCTGCACTCAAAATGGATTTTCTGGAGCTACAGAACTCAAAATGGCATGCTTCCAATTGCGTTGGAAAGTAGACATTCAGGGCTTTCCAGCATAATATAATAGTCCATACTTTGGCCGAGTTTAGACAACATAAAAGGGCGTTGAACGCCAGTTATACGCTGCTGTCTAGAGTTAAACGCCAGAAACACGTCACAAGCCAGAGTTGAACGCCAGAAATACGTTACAAACTAGAGTTCAACTCCAAGAATGACCTCTGCACGTGTAACATTCAAGTTCAGCCCAAGCACACACCAAGTGGGCTCCGGAAGTGGATTTATGCATCAATTACTTACTTCTGTAAACCCTAGTAACTAGTTTATTATAAATAGGTCTTTTTACTATTGTATTGGACATCCTGGATTATTTTTTTGATCCTGTGATCACGTTTTGGGGGCTGGCCATTTGGCCATGCCTGGACCTTTCACTTATGTATTTTCAAACGGTAGATTTTCTACACTCCATAGATTAAGGTGTGGAGCTCTGCTGTTCCTCAAAGATTAATGCAAAGTACTACTGTTTTTCTATTCAACTCAACTTATTCCTCTTCTAAGATATTCATTCGCACTTCAACATGAATGTGATGAACGTGACAATCATCATCATTCCCCCACAAACGCGTGCCTGACAACCACTTCCGTTCCACCTTAGATTGAATGATTATCTCTTGGATCTCTTAATCAGAATCTTCGTGGTGTAAGCTAGATTGATGGCAGCATTCATGAGAATCCGGAAAGTCTAAACCTTGTCTGTGGTATTCCTAGTAGGATTCTGGAATTGAATGACTGTGACGAACTTCAAACTCGGGACTGCTGGGCGTAGTGACAGACGCAAAAGGAGGGTGAATCCTATTCCAGTATGATCGAGAATCTCAGATGATTAGCCGTGCTGTGACAGAGCATTTGGACCATTTTCACAAGAGGATAAGATGCAGCCATTGGCTACGGTGATGCCTCCAGACGATTAGCCATGCAGTGACAGCGCATCGGACCATTTTCCAGAGAGGATGAAAAGTAGCCATTGACAATGGTGATGTCCTTACATAAAGCCAGCCATGAAAAGGAGTAGGACTGATTGGATGAAGACAGCAGGAAAGCAGAAGTTCAGAGGGACAAAAGCATCTCTAGACCTTTATCTGAAATTCTCACCAATGATATACATAAGTATTTCTATCTTTATTTTCTGTTTATTTATTATTATTATTCGAAAACTCCATAACTATTTGATATCCGCCTGACTGAGATTTACAAGGTGACCATAGCTTGCTTCATACCAACAATCTCCGAGGGATCGACCCTTACTCACTTTAGGTTTTATTACTTGGACGACCCAGTGCACTTGCTGGTTAGTTGCATCGAAGTTGTGAATGAAAAACGATTTATTAAGACGTGCGTACAGAGTTTTTGGCGCCGTTGCCGGGGATTACAATTTCGTGCACCAACCTCTGAATTATTTACAGCTGGGAGGATAGACCTCCTCACGAGTTCAAACCATCCCTTGGCTTCCGGGCTAAGGTCTCCCCTCTTGATGAACCGGGGTCTCTTATCCGCATACCTTTCCCAGTTAACTCCTATGACACATATGTCAGTCACTATTTCTTCGAGTTCATCATTGTTAGGGCTCTTACTTATCCTTGCATGATAACTAAGCTCATCAAAATGTGGTGATTTCAGCTGAAGAGTTCTTGTTATAGCATTTGGGCCGAAGTCCACCAGTCTTCCTCTTACGTAACTTTTGAAGGTTGGGGCCTTAGTTTTGTCTTCTCTAACCACGTTTGCATAGAACTCTTTGATGAGGTTTGCATTGATCTTCCGCTCTGGGTTCGTGAGCCTTTGCCACCCTCTTTGTTCAATTCTCTCTCAAATTTGTGGGCATTCATCCTCGTTGATTTGGAATGTTAACTCAGGCAGTATCTTTTTGAGCTTTATCCGCTCAAAATCATGTTTATGGAATGCAGTTTTGAATCTCCTTTCATCGAAAGGGGCGCTCTCCACTGGTTCTTTCCTCTTTTGCCTCTTGGAACTTGATGATGCCATAAGTAGGAGTTGATGTGTGAAGGTGGTGGAAGGTATGAATAGGCGAGGGAATTTGGCTGGGTTAAGATTGGGTGCAATGAAGGGGAAGAGTGTTTGGTTTCGAGACTGAGAAGTGTGGGGAGTGAAATTGGAATGTTAAGGGTGTACTTAGTGCGAACCACTTATATAGGGAAGTGGTGTGTGGATGAAAGGTGTGGATTGATGGGGTTGGTGTATGATGAACGGTTGGGGTTTTGTATGGAATAAGCACAAGGATTACTAACTTTATGATGGGGTTGGTTCAGTTTCCAAGTTTGTTCTTCTTCCAATGTTGCATGGCAACCATTCCCAATGCATTCTCCCTTGAGACACGTGTGAAATATTCTTCCTTTTGTGTTATCCGAACCCTTCAATGCCTCATCAATGATCCTACAAAACAAAAGAAAAAAAAGGTGGTTAAAAAATATTCTTGTAGAAAGTGGCGGCAAAATTAAAAGAATAACTACTTTTAAAGTTTTTGTTTTAATTAACTAAGTGCCATTCATTAGTGCAAACCAACTGACTAACTCAACATCCATGTGTGCAACAATTGTAACACCAAACTTAGTTTGGTGCCATGTGATGTAACAGATTTGTTCAAGGCCTCTAAGAGTGACATTATGTGGGTTACATGTATATTCTCTTAGTGTGCCTTGAACACCAAACTTGTTCCTCACTATATATTGTACACAATGACTCATGCAAGTGCATATCAAGTTGATTTGAAATTCATGAACCTTGTATTATTAACTAATCTAAAAGCATATAAAACATGGGTTGCCTCCCATGAAGCGCTTCTTTAGCGTCACTAGCTTGATGTTTTTCCTTTATCAGGGTGGTTGGTAATGCTTCAGATCTTCCCCTCTTGCAGTAGACCTATATCCATTGGCTTCATCAAGGATCTCCACATGCTCTAAGGAAAGAACTCTGTTGATGGTGAAGACCTTAGGTAACTGAGATGGGATAGTAGGGAGATGAGGTGGAATATCTGGGAAGTAGGCTGAGATCACTTTATCCCCCGGAGAAAAGTCCTCTATAGGGATCTTCTTGTTCCTCCACCTCCTTGGTGCCTTCTTCTTTGTCACTTTTGATGTTGCCTTGCTCTTTGTGACCTCCTCTTCTAGGGAAATTTTGTTGCTGCTCTCATATGACTCTGGTGGTTTAGGTTCCTCCTTATTTTCCTTGAGCTGTGACAGCTGCTGATTGCCTTGTTCATCAACTAAGGGATTTCCCAGAGGTGTTGGTTGTGCTTCAGTGCTTACTTACTCCCTCAGTATCTCATTATAGTCTTTGCTTGGTCCCTTGTTCTCTTGGTCTGTTTCTTGTGAGAGTTTGAAGACCTTGAAGTTGAGTTGTTCATCATGGATCCTCAAAATTAGCTCCCCTTGCTCCACATCTATGAGTGCTCTGGCTGTAGCTAGGAATGGTCTTCCCAATATGATTGGGTGAGTGTGACTTTCTTCCATGTCCAATATGACAAAGTCTGTGGGAAGGAAATATTTCCCAACCTTTATTAACACGTTTTCCACCACTCCTATTGCTTGCTTTTGAGTTTTGTCAGCCAGCCTGATGACTACATCTGTGGGCATTATCTCATTGATCTGCAGCCTCTTCATAAGGGATAAAGGCATTAAGTTGATGCTTGCTCCCAAATCGCATAGTGCTTTATCAAACATTGTTTCTCCTATGGCACAGGGGATGTGAAAACTCCCTAGGTCCTTCCTTTTCATAGGCAACTCTAGTTGAATGAGAGCACTGCATTCCTTATTCATCACTATTGTTTGTCCTTCCTTGAGTGAGCTTTTCCTGGTCAGCAGCTCTTTTATATACTTAATGTATGAGGGCATTTGTTGGAGGGTCTTGATGAATGGTATGTTTACATAGACGGATGCAAACAGGTCAAGAAACCTTGAGTATATTCTCTTCTCTACAGCACCATTGAGTAATTGGGGAAAAGGAGCATAGAGTTTCAGCAACTCCTTCTGTGTCAGCTCCTTTTGTGAAGTTTTGGGTTCTTGGCGATCTTTTTCCTGTTTCTCTGCTGATGTCTCTCCAAGTTGTTCTAATGGCTTGTTTTGCTTTTCCTCAGTCTCCTTATTACTTGTAGTAACCATCTTGCAATCTTCCCATCTGACTTTCTTTGCTTCACCTCTCAAATTTTTCTCTGTGTCACTTGGGAAGCTATCAGTAGATTTGGGAATCTTTTCAGGTAAGTATCCCACTTGAAATTCCAGTCTCTTGATGGTGTCTCCCTGGTTCTTGATGCTAGCTCGCACCTCCTCTTTGAATACCTTATTATCTTGAATCTCTTTGCATATGCCCTCAAGCATAGTCTCAATTTTGGAGAGTCTATCTTCAGATGAGGGTGAGTTGAGAGTGGAGGGGTGAGTTGGGTTATTCTGGTTTTGGTATGGATGTGGAGAGGTGTTGTTAGGGTGGTGTTGATATGATCTTTGTGTGGAATGTTGGTGAGCTGCATGGTTGTTGGGGTTGTAACGTCTCTGATCTTAGTTTTGATCTTGTTGATTTCCCCACCCAAAGTTTGGGTGATTCCTCCATTCAGGGTTGTAGGTTTTGGAGTATGGATCATGTGTTTGCCTGGGTGAGTTTCCAATGTAGTTGGCTTGTTCTTGCTCCTCCTCTGCCTTAGAATTCACTCCCTCTTGGGTTGCTGATGAGGTGGTGATTGCTGCCACTGGGTTCCTCTCCATCTTCTTGGTGAGGTCAGCCAGCTGCTTGGTAATAAGCTTATTTTGCGCCAGCAGTGCATCCATATTGTTCAGCTCCATCACTCTTCTAGTGTTGCCTCTTTCAGAAGCATAGCAGCAGTCATTCTCAACTACAGTTTCAATGACATCTATGGCTTCTTCAATGGTCTTCTTCTTGTTCAGAGATCCCCCGGATGAATGGTCTACTGCCTTCTTTGATTCATAAGAAAGGCCTTCATAGAAAATGTGTAGCTGCACCCATTCATTGAACATATTGATGCATGGAAAACTCGTCTCGTGACAAATTTCCTTCGGCAAGTGTACCAAATTTGTCGTCAAGTAAAAACTCACAATAGAGTGAGGTCGAATCCCACAAGGATTGATTGATCAAGCAACTTTAACTAGAGGAATGTTCTAGTTGAGCGAATCAGAAATTGAGTTGAAAATTGCAGAAAATTAAATGGCGGGAAAGTAAATAACAGAAAAGTAAATGCTGGAAATAAAGAGCTGAATGTAGATGACGGAAAGTAAATTGCAGAATCTTAAATGGGAATGGGGTAATTGCTCATAAAAGTAAATGACAGAAATTAAAGAGAATGGGTAAGATCAGAAATGGGGAGTTCATTGGGCTCGGGAGATGTTGAGAAAGTGTGAAGTGGGCAGAGACTTTAGCTCAGGACGTTAGTGGTGTTAACGTTCAGTGAAAATATGGGTTCGAGAACGCTAGTGACAATCACCTTTTTCACTAACGTTCCTCTTCCAAGTAAGAACCACGTTATTCGTGGCTCATTGGGGGCTTGTGTTCTTCCAACGTTAGTGACAATGTTGTGTGTCACTAACGTTGTCGATCACCTCCCTTCTTCATGTTAGCTTCCACGTTAACTAGGTTAACGTGGGAGTTAACGTGGCTTATTGGGGCTTGTGTGGGAGTTAATGTTGAATGTCACTAGCGTTGGCTTCCCCTTTACTTCTTAACGTTAGAGGCCACGTTAACTAAGTTAACGTGGCAACTAACGTGGCCACTTATGAGCTTGGTCCAACGTTAGTGATAATGTTAAGTGTCACTAACGTTGGCTCCATTTCCTTTCTTCCACGTTAGAGTTCACGTTAACTAAGTTAAAGTGACTCTTAACGTGGGCAATGATGGCTTCGAGAGCGTTATTGGCAATTACTTTTCTCATTAACTTTGCAAGTTACTCCCATTCCACGTTAGTGTTAACGTTAGTGTAACTAACGTAGCCACTAATGTGGTTCTTCTTTGCTTCCTTTGTCCTGAAATCAAGCAATAAAGTGCATCAAAGTTCTAGTCCAAGTCATGGGAAATGCAACATCCAATTTGTCATTAAATTCATGCAAAAATCCTCATGAAATCATATAAAGTGCACAATATATGCTTGAATCAAGATGTAAGTGAATATCTACCCAAAACTAGCTTATTTCCTAAGGAAATGCATGAAACTACCCATAAAATAGTAAAGAAAAGGTCAGTGAAACTGGCCAAAATGCCCTGGCATCACAACACCAAACTTAAAGCTTGCTTGTCCCTAAGCAAGTATTTGAACAAGAGAATGATGAATGGAATGCCAAGAGAAATGAGTCATTCTTGTGGAAGTCATGTCCCTGGTTTTATGGTGGTTTCATGCATAGCAACTTAGGTTCATTCCTGGCTTTCAGACCTTTATCATGTCCTAGAATACTCACTGTGATTGCATCCCATGAGACTTTTATTCATTGATCCTTTTGTTGTCATTTCAGGGCTTATTTTTGTTCTTAAGCTAAGTGCTCTGTAAGGGGGCAACTCTTTAAAATAAGCTTTCAGCCAACACTCCCGAACCAGTTGGTTCAAGGTGCTAGGTGTTGAAGCACCCCTAAGGACTTACTTGCTCAAGTCTCTCCCCCATACATACACACCACAGGCATATAGTTTATTTATCTTTTCTTGAGACCTTGGTGTCCAGCACCTCTTTGGGTTACTAAATGCTCTGTAGTGAGGGTTACTCTTGATAGTGGACTTTCAGCTGATAATCCCGAGTTAGTTAATCCAAGTTACCAAGTGATAAGGCACCCCTAAGAGCTTATTCATCCAAGTAGATCCCTCACACAGGAGCACCACAAACACATGCCTCAAGATTAAAACCATTGGTGCCTGGCCTTATTGCTTACTCTTTTTCTTTTACTTTTCAACCTTTATTGTTCTTTCCTTTTTTTCTTATTAGGATCTTCTTATTTAGCTAGTCTCATGGGGTGTGTCTCAAGCATAGTATTCATGATAGATAGTTGTCCTCCCACCTTGTGGTTGAACCAACTTAGCTAACTTATGACTATACCATAAACTCATGAACTTACTCCATAGTATGAACTCCTCTCTGGTCTTTAAAAACACTCATTCTCTTTTCATTTGATTTAAAGGGAAAAACATACAAGTAAGCAAAGTAAGGGTGTAGTGACATAAAGACCAACAAACATAGACCTTTTCAACACAAAAACTTAAAAGACAGAATTTAAAAGGGTTCAAACTATTATGGAAGCATGTTCTATTTCATACATGATCTTCCTTATTCAAAGCATAGAAAAAGATGGACCAAAGAAGGAACTCCACCACCTTTTACTCTTGTGGATGCCCATGCTTTCCTCCTTGTTTGTCTTCTTTGTGTCCTCTTGCATTCCCTCGCATCCGTGCCAATCTTGCTTGCTTCCAATCCTCAAGTGCCTTCCTCACTGATTTATGACTCTCTTCCACCTTTTGTCTTTCTTCTCGTGCTAATTCATCCCTCATTTCTTCATACCTTGTGATTCCTGGATGGAATATAGGCAGCTGTCCTACCAAGTAACCGAGCCTGGCTTGAGTATTTATATGATGCCCAGTCTCGCTCAGGTAAACTCCTTCTGCGAATGCCCTTTGCTCGTCCAATAGTTCTTCCTGTTCTATTTGTCTTCGATGCATCTCATGTATATGTGCACCTTGATGTGCTTGGATGTTGATTAGCCTCTGGATGGATTCTTGTTGCTCATTTTGCCTTTGTTCCATCCTGTGGAATATTTCACTCCATTGTTGTCCTTGACTCAGTTGCTGATCCATCATTTGCTTTTGCCACTCCCCTTGTTGAGTCATCCATCTTGAGAGTGACTCCTCTTGCTGCCCCATCATCTGTAGTTGAAGCTCTCTCTGTGCTCCTTGGCTTTCCAAATATTGTCGAGATAGCCCATCAATGGCTTCCTGCAATTCGTGCATATCCAAGGTGGCTGGTGCTTGCCCCTCTAAGACTTGTCCTTCCACTACTTGAGGGGTTGGCCTCTTCCTTTGCTTCTGTTGAGGCAGGGGGGATGCGGTAGCATGCATTCGTCGAACGGTTATTGGAATGCCCTCTTTTATCCATACGGGGTCCTCATCTTCAAACACCACCCCAGCTTTCTTGCACAGTCGGTAAATAGTGATGGAGTAACCTAACGTTCCTCTTGAGTCGCTTTTCTCTACCATTTTTCTAATGCCTTCTGCTATGAGTTCATGAACTTTGATCTCTCCTCCTTTGAGTATACAGTGTACCAGTGTGGCTCTCTTGAGATTCACCTCCGAGTTGTTCGCTGCTGGGAGGATGGACCTCCTTACAATTTCGAACCACCCCTTTCCTTCCAGGGTGAGATCTGCTCTCTTGATGAACCTTGGTCTCCTATCTGCATATCTTTTCCAGTCAGCTCCTGGTACACAAATGTCTTGCACAATCTGGTCATGATTAGGGTTGTTGTCCATTCTTGAATGATAACTCTCTTCTTCAAATGGTATGGACTGCAGTTTTAATGCCCTCATGACACTCATGGGACCAAAATCCACAATCTTTTCTCTCACAAAGCTTGTATATGACTCATCTGCCTTATCATATCGGACCGCATTTGCATAAAACTCTCTTATAAGATTTGCATTCACCTTAATGACCGGATCAGTGAGGAGCTCCCATCTTCTCTTTTCTACTTTCTTTGTGATTTCGAGACACTCAGTTTTCCTAACTTGAAATCCCAGCTCATAAATGATCTCCTTATCCACCATCCACCCGTATTGCAATGCATGGTGCAAGCTTCTAAATCTCTTTTCATCATACGGGTGTTGCTCCATAGGTTCCTTTCCCTTCCTTCTTTTAGAGCTCGAAGATGTCATGAATGAGGGTTAATGTGTGAAGCTGGCAATGGTGTGGATACTTTTGGTTGTTTAGGGTTGAGTGCAATGAAGGGAGTGAAGGGGAATCTGAAATGGAGAGGTGTGAAGAGTGGGGTACGGAACAAGGATCACTTATATAGAGAGGTTGTGAGTGAATGGAGGGTATGGATTGATGGAGTGGTTGTTTGATGGACGGTTGGGGTTGTGCATGGAGAAAGGACAAAGATCATCACTTTATGATGGAGATTGCTCGGTCTTCAAGGGTCCCATTCTTTTCAATGTTGCATGGCAACATTTTCCAATGCCTTCCCTTTTTAGAACAAGTGTGTAGTTTTTCCTCATGAAGTGGCCGAACCTTTCTCATTTAATTGTCCAATCAATCCCTTTCAATGCTCCTTTCCTTTTTCCTATAAAGATCAAATAATAAAAGTAAGAATTAATATCATAAAAAAATCAATTTAAATTTTACGGCTAGAATAATAAAGGGAAGAAAATACATGCAGAGATGCGAACAAATCTAGAAACCTTGAGTATATTCTCTTCTCCACAGTACCATTGAGCAGTTGGGGAAAAGGTGCATAGAGTCTCAGCAGCTCCTGTTGTGAGATTTCTGGTTCTTGGTAATTTTTTTCCTCCTTCTCTGCTGAGGTGTCTCCAGGTTGTTCTGCCGACTTGTTTTGCTTGTCCTCAGTCTCCTTATCACTTATAGTGACCATCTTGCAGTCTTCCCATCTTACTTTCTTTGTTTCACCTCTCGGATTCTTCTCCGTGTAACTTGGGAACCCATCTGTGGGTTTGTGAATTTGCTCAGAGAGAAACCCCACTTGAGATTCCAACCTCTTGATTGTGTCTCCATGGTTCTTGAAACTGGCTCGCACTTCCTCCTTGAACACCTTGTTGTCTTGAATCTCCTTGCCTATGCCTTCAAGTAGATTCTCAATCTTTGAGAGTCTGTCATCCAATGATTGTAGATTGGGATCAGAGGTGGAAGGATGAGGTAAGTTATTTTGGTTTTGATGTGGATGTGGAGAGGTGTTGTTATGGGGGTGTTGATATGGTCTAGATGTGAAATGTTGGTGGGCTGCATTGTTGGGATTTGGCCATCTTTGATCAAGGCTTTGGTCTTGTTGATTTCCCCACCCAAAGTTTGGGTGATTCCTCCATCTAGGGTTGTAGGTCTTGGAGTATGGATCATGGTTCTGCCTAGGTAAATTCCCAATGTAGTTGGCTTGCTCCTGACTACCCTCTGCTTCTTCATTCACTCCTTCTTGGGTTGTTGATGAAGTGGCGATTGCTGCTACTTGGTTCCTCTCCATCTTCTTGGTGAGGTCAGCCAGCTGATGGGTAATGAGCTTGTTTTGGGTCAGTAGAGCATCTACATTGTTTAGCTCCATTACTCCTCTCATGTTCCCTCTTTCGGAAGCATAGAAGTAGTCATTCTCTGCTACAGTTTCAATGACATCTATGGCCTCCTCAATGGTCTTCTTCTTGTTCAAAGATCCTCCGGATGAATGGTCTACGGCCTTCTTTGACTCATAAGAGAGCCCTTCATAGAAAATGTGCAGCTGCACCCATTCATTGAACATATCTGGTGGGCACCGCCTTGTTAGGTCTTTCAACCTCTCCCATGCTTTATAAAGAGTCTCACGATCTTGTTGCCTGAAAGTTTAGACCTCAGCTCTCAGCCTATTGATTCGTTGAGGGGGGTAAAATCTTGCTAAGAATTTGTTCACCACATCTTCCCAAGTTGTCAAGCACTCCTTCGGGAAAGACTCCAGCCACTTGGCTGCCTTATCCTTGAGTGAGAATGGAAATAAGAGCAGTCTATACGCGTCAGGATGAACATCATTAGACTTCACTGTGTCACATATTCTCAGGAAGGTGGTTAGATGTTGATTGGGGTCTTCTTGGACACTTCCTCCGAACGAACAGTTGTTCTGAACAAGGGTGATGAGCTGTGGTTTTAGTTCAAAATTGTTGGCATGGATGGTTGGCTTTTGAATGCTACTTCCACAGTTTCCTGGGTTTGGATTGATGTAAGAGCCTAAAACTCTTCTATCCTCCCCAGCATGATTTGCTCGTCCTCCTCCGCCATGGTTGTGAGCTTCTTCTTCACGATGGTTTTTCATGTTTTCTTCCATATTTGGTTCAAAGTATTCCTCAAAGTGTTCCTCCTCTTCTTCAGCACCAACTACACATTTTTCTCTTGCCTCCCTCCTTAGTCTAAGGAATGTTCTCTCAGGTTCAGAATCAAAGGAAGTTGAAGCCCCGCTTCTTCTCCCTATCATATAACCAACAAGTACAAGCAAAGAGAATAGGTGCATAAAGTATATCTGTCTGAATTACTGTTAGTGTGAGTGATGCAATATATCAAACAGTTAGTGGGTTAGTGAAATGAATGGTAAATAATAAAGAAAAAGTAGGGAGAAGGGAAGAAATTAACTAAAACAGAAAGTAAATGACTCAAATAGAAAATTAAATCAAACAAAAATAAAATGCTCAATCTAGTTATCCTCCAATTTAATCATTGTTGATGCACAATCAATCCCCGGCAACGGCGCCATAAACTTGATGCACGGAAAACTCGTCTCGTGACAAATTTCCTTCGGCAAGTGTACCGAATTCGTCGTCAAGCAAAAACTCACAATAGAGTGAGGTCGAATCCCACAAGGATTGATTGATCAAGCAACTTTAACTAGAGGAATGTTCTAGTTGAGCGAATCAGAAATTGAGTTGAGAATTGCAGAAAATTAAATGGCGGGAAATTAAATAACAGAAAAGTAAATGCTGGAAATAAAGAGCTGAATGTAGATGACGGAAAGTAAATTGCAGAATCTTAAATGGGAATGGGGTAATTGCTCATAAAAGTAAATGACAGAAATTAAAGAGAATGGGTAAGATCAGAAATGGGGAGTTCATTGGGCTCAGGAGATGTTGCATTCTCCGAATCAATTTCATTTTTATCTCTTCCTCAATCAATGCACTCATTGATCTCCTTGGCAATCTTAAGTGATCGAATTACAATTCCTTGTAATTCAATCTCTTAAATCTTGATCAATAGCCAATACCTTGGTCAATTGCTCATGAGAAGAGATGAAGTATGGTCACTGATGGTGTTAACGTTCAGTGAAAATATGGGTTCGAGAACGTTAGTGACAATCACCTTTTTCACTAACGTTCCTCTCCCAAGTAAAAGCCATGTTATCTTCAATGTTAGTGGCCCAAACATTGCCACTAACGTTGCCTCTTTGTCCTTCGCACACGTTATTGGGACTTGCCTTTCCTAATAACATTGAAAAGTCTCCCCCTTCCCTACGTTAGAGTCCATGTTAACTTAGTTAACGTGGCTCTTTTAACGTAGGCTTGCCAACCTTCTAGAATGTTAGTGACACTTACCATTGTCACTAACGTTCCAATGTGCCCCTATTTCTCACGTTAGAGTCCACGTTAACTAGGTTAACGTGGGAGTTAACGTGGCTTATTTTGACTTGGCCAACGTTAGTGATAAACTTGAATGTCACTAACGTTGGCTTCCCCTTTACTTCTTAACGTTAGAGGCCACGTTAACTAAGTTAACGTGAACTCTAACGTGGAAGAAAGGAAATAGAGCCCACGTTAGTGACACTTAACATTATCACTAACGTTGGACCAAGCTCATAAGTGGCCACGTTAGTTGCCACGTTAACTTAGTTAACGTGACTCTTAACGTGGGCAATGATGGCTTCGAGAGTGTTATTGGCAATTACTTTTCTCATTAACTTTGCAAGTTACTCCCATTCCACGTTAGTGTTAACGTTAGTGTAACTAACGTAGCCACTAATGTGGTTCTTCTTTGCTTCCTTTGTCCTGAAATCAAGCAATAAAGTACATCAAAGTTCTAGTCCAAGTCATGGGAAATACAACATCTAATTTGTCATTAAATTCATGCAAAAATCCTCATGAAATTATATAAAGTGCACAATGTATGCTTGAATCAAGATGTAAGTGAATATCTACCCAAAACTAGCTTATTTCCTAAGGAAATGCATGAAACTACCCTAAAAACAGTAAAGAAAAGGTCAGTGAAACTGGCCAAAATGCCCTGGCATCACATATCTGGTGGACACCTTCTTGTTAGGTCCTTAAACCTCTCCCATGCTTCATATAGAGTCTCACCATCCTGCTGCCTGAATGTTTGCACCTCAGCTCTCAGCCTTTTAATCCGTTGAGGAGGATAGAATCTTGCCAAAAATTTGTTTACCACATCTTCCCAAGTTGCTAAACTCTCCTTTGGGAAGGATTCCAGCCATTTAGATGCCTTGTCCTTGAGTGAGAAAGGGAATAGAAGTAGTATATAGGTGTCAGGATGAACACCATTAGACTTCACAGTATCACATATACTCAGGAAGGTGGTTAGATGTTGATTGGGGTCTTCTTGGACACTCCCTCCGAATGAACAGTTGTTCTGAACAAGGGTGATGAGCTGTGGCTTTAGTTCAAAGTTGTTGGCATGTATGGTTGGCCTTTGGATGCTACTCCCACAGTTTTCTGGGTTTGGGTTGATGTAAGAACCCAGAACTCTTCTCTCTTGCCCAGCATGATTTGCTAGACCCTCTCTGCCATGGTTGTGAGCCTCTTCTTCATGATGGTTCTCCATATTTTCATCCATGTCTGGTTCAAAGTACTCTTCCTCTTCCTCAGCACCAACTACTCTCTTTCCTCTTGCTTCCCTCCTTAATCTAAGGAAGGTCGTCTCAGGTTCAGAATCAAATGAAGTTGAAGTCCCGCTTCTTCTCCCTGTCATACAACCAACAAGGCACAAGCAAAGAACTAGATGCAGAGACTATTCTTGTTAGAAATGCTGTTAGTGTGAGTGATGCAATATATCAAACAGTTAGTGGGTTAGTGAACTGAATGGTAAATAACTAAGAAAAAGGAGTAGGGGGAAAGGGAGGAAAATAACTAAAACTGAAAGTAATTAACTCAAATAGAAACTTAAATCAAACAAAAGAAAAATGCTCAATCTAGTTATCCTCCAATTTAATCATTGTTGATACAAAATCAATCCCCGGCAACGGCGCCATAAACTTGATACGCACGGAAACTTGTCTCTCAACAAATCTCCCTCGGCAAGTGTACCGAATTGTCGTCAAGTAAAAACTCACAATAGAGTGAAGTTGAATCCCACAGGGATTGATTGGTCAAGCAACTTTAATTAGAGGAATGTTCTAGTTGAGCGTAGCAAAATTTGGTTTGAGTGTTGTAGGAAATTAAATGTTCTAGCTGAAAGTAAATGATGGAAAGTAAATTGCAGAATTGTAAATGGGAATGGGGAAGATGCTCATAAAAGTAAATTGCAGAAGTTAAAGAGAATGGGTAAGATCAGAAATGGGGATTCATTGGGCGTAGGAGATGTTGCATTCTCCGGATCAAATTCATTTCCATCTCTTCCTCAATCAATGCATTCATTGATCTCCTTGGTAATCTTAAGTGATCGAATTCCAATTCCTTGGTAATTCAATTTCTCAAATCTTGATCAATAACCAATTCCTTGGTCAATTGCTCATGAAAAGAGATGAAGTATGGTCACTGATTATACCAATTGCATTCCCAAATCAAGTGTTGGGAGGATTATAGTCACCATGCCCATCCAAACCCAATTTGGTCCAACATGAGAAAGCATTTCTAGCATGATCTCTTCATTCCTCTTCCAAGGTTCAGAAGAGATCCAAATATGAATAGCTTCTTTTCCAAGATAACTACTCAATTGGATGAAGATTGAAAGCTTTCTAGTAAAATCAAGAGAAAAAATAGAAGAAGAGTAATGAAAATTAGTATTGATCCATCAAATTACAACAGAGCTCCCTAACCCAATGAAAGGAGTTTAGTTTTTCATAGCTCTGGAAATAGAAAACAAAGATGGAGAATACATCATGAAACTAGAACTAGAAGTGCAGAGAAAGTAAATTTTACAGAGAGTAGTTCTCAATTTCCAATCCCCCAAAAGCTTCTTTCCTAATTCAAAACTACCCCTATATATACTACTCTTATGATCTTCTAGTTGGTTCTTCAAGTCTTGGATATGGGACTTTGGATCTTGAGTTTGAAACAGTTATACTCTTCAGTGGGCTTAGCTTTACTTGCAGAGAGAAAGTGTGAAGTAGGCAGGGTGTTTAGCTCAGGACGTTAGTGGCGTTAACGTTAAGTGAGAGTGTGGATTCGAGAACGTTAGTGACAATCACCTTTTTCACTAACGTTCCTAACCCAGGGATGATCCACGTTAACTTCAACGTTAGTGGCACTAACGTGACCACTAACGTTGCCTCTTGGTCCTTCGCACACGTTATTGGGACTCACCTTTCCCAATAACGTTGAGAGTCTATCTTCCCTTCCCCCTACGTTAGAGTCCACGTTAACTAGGTTAACGTGGCTCTTAATGTAAGCTTGCCAATCCTTCAAGAACGTTAGTGATACTTACCTTTGTCACTAACGTTCCAGTGTGCCCCTACTTCCCACGTTAGAGTCCACGTTAACTAGGTTAACCTGCCTTCTAACGAAGCAATGATAGCCATTTTCAACGTTAGTGACAAAGGCGAGTGTCACTAACGTTGGCTCATCATTCCCTTCTCCACGTTAGCTTCCACGTTAACTAAGTTAACGTGAACTCTAATGTGGAAGAAAGAAATGAAGCCAACGTTAGTGACAAAGGTGAGTGTCACTAACGTTGGCGATTCTTGCTCCCTCCATGTTAGCTTCCACGTTAACTAAGTTAACGTGGGAGTTAACGTGGTNAGCTCTAGTCCAGTCATGGGAAATGCATCATCCAATTTGTCATTCAATTCATGCAAAATCCTCATGAAATCATGTAAAGTGCACAATGTATGCTTGAATCAAGATGTAGGTGAAATTCTACCCAAAACTTGCTTATTCCCTAAGAAAATGCATGAAACTACCCTAAAAATAATAAAGAAAAGGTCAGTGAAACTGGCCAAAATGCCCTGGCATCAATAATACAGAGAATTGAAGATTCAGAACAGACAGCAGAGGAATTACATAGAAAAATCTGGGTGTTCAAAACGCCCAGTGAGGAAAGAAAACTGGCGTTTAACCGCCAGCCAGGGTACCTGGCTGGGCGTTAAACGCCCAAAAGGGTAGTATTTTGGGCGTTAAATGCCAAAATGGATACCATTCTGGGCGTTTAACACCAGGATGGCACAAGAGGGAAGATTTTGTTTTTAAATCAAATCTTTTTCAAATTTTCATAATTTTTCAAAATCAAATTTTTTTTTCAAATCATATCTTTTCAATCATATCTTTTCAAAATTAATTTCTTTCCATTTTTTTATTTTCAAAAATCCTTGCTACAATTAATGATTAAATTCAAAATTTTCAAGTTGTTACTTGCCTATTAAGAAAGGATCAAATTTTAAATTCTAGAATAATGTCTTTTAATTCTTTGTTAGTCAAGTAATCAACTTTAATTTTAAAAATTTTCTTTTTTTGAAATTGATTTTCAATCATATCTTCTCAATCATATCTCCTCAATCACATCTTTTTCAAAATAATTTTCAATCATATCTTTTTAATTTCTAATTTCAAAATCTTTTTCAAAATCACTTAACTACTTTCTCAACTTTAATTTTTGAAAATCATCAATCAATCTTTCAAAATTTATTTTTATTATTTTAAAATCTTTTTAATTTATTTTCGAAAATCACTCCCCCTCCTAAAATTTTCTATTTAAAGGACTAACACTCCTCCTCAATGTGAAATTCGAACCCTATCCCTCTTGATAAGTTCGAATTCTCTCCTCTCTACCTCCTCCTTCCATTCATCTTTTCCTGTGACACATCAAGGAATCTCTATACTGTAACATAGATGATTCCATACTTTCTTCTCCTCTCTTTCATATGAGCAGGAGCAAGGACAAAGGCATTCTTGTTGAAGCTGATCCTGAACCTGAAAGGACCTTGAAGAGAAAGCTAAGAGAAGCTAAAGCACAACTCTCTGTAAAGGACCTAACAGAAATTTTCAAACAAGAAGAAGCCATGGCAGCCGAAAACAACAACAATGCTAACAATGCAAGGAAGGTGCTTGGTGACTTTACTGTACCTACTCCCGACTTCTATGGGAGAAGCATCTCAATTCCTACCATTGGAGCAAACAACTTTGAGCTGAAGCCTCAATTAGTTTCTTTAATGCAACAGAATTGCAAGTTTCATGGACTTCCATTGGAAGATCCTCATCAGTTCTTAGCTGAATTCTTGCAAATCTATGATACTGTTAAGACCAATGGGGTTGACCCTGAGGTCTACAGACTTATGCTCTTCCCTTTTGCTGTAAGAGACAGAGCTAGGACATGGTTGGACTCACAACCTAAAGAAACCCTGAACTCTTGGGAAAAGCTAGTCAATGCCTTCTTGGCAAAGTTCTTTCCACCTCAAAAATTGAGCAAGCTTAGAGTGGAAGTCCAAACCTTTAGACAGAAGAAAGGTAAATCCCTCTATGAAGCTTGGGAAAAATATAAGCAATTGATCAGAAGGTGTCCTTCTGACATGCTTTCTAAATGCAGCATCAAATGTGTCTTCTATGATGGTCTGTCTGAACTGACCAAGATGTCATTGGACAGCTCTGCTGGAGGATCTCTTCATCTGAAGAAGACACCTGCAGAAGCTCAGAAACTCATTGAAATGGTTGCAAATAACTAATTCATGTATACTTCTGAAAGGAACCCTGTGAATAATGGGACAAATTAGAAGAAAGGAGTTCTTGAGATTTATACTCTGAATTTTATATTGGCTCAGAATGAAATATTGACTCAGCAAGTCAATATGATTTCTCAAAGTCTGCCTGGAATGCAAGCAGAAACAGGCAGTACCAAAGAAGCTTCATCTAAAGAAGAAGCTTATGATCTTGAGAACCCAGCAATGGAAGAGGTGAATTACATGGGAGAACCCTATGGAAACACCTATAATTTTTCATGGAAAAATCATCCAAATCTCTCATGGAAGGACCAACAGAGGCCTCAACAAGGCTTCAACAATAGTAATGGTGGAAGAAATAGGTTTAGCAATAGCAAGCCTTTTCCATCATCTTCTCAGCAGCAGATAGAGAATTCTAGGCAGAGTCACTCTGACTTAGCAACCATAGTCTTTAATTTAATTAAGACCATTCAAAGTTTCATGACTGAAACAAGGTCCTCCATTAAAAATTTGGAGGCACAAGTGGGTCAGCTGAGTAAGAAAGTTACTGAACTCCCTCTTAGTACTCTCCTAAGCAATACAGAAGAGAATCCAAAGAGAGAATGCAAGGCCATAAACACGTCCCACATGGCCGAACCTGGAGAGGAGGAAAAGGCAGTGATTTCCACTGAGGAACACCTCAATGGACGTCCACTTGCCTCCAAGGAGTTCCCTAATGAGGAACCATGGGAATCTGAGGCTCATACAGAGACCATAGAGATTCTATTAAATTTACTTCTGCCATTCATGAGCTCTGATGAGTATCCTTCCTCTGAAGAGGATGAAGATGTTACTGAAGAGCAAGTTGTTAAGTTCCTTGGAGCAATCATGAAACTAAATGCCAAGTTATTTGGTAATGAGACTTGGGAGGATGAACCCCCCTTACTCACCAAAGGACTGGATGACTTGACTAGGCAAAGATTACCTCAGAAGAGACAGGATCCTAGAAGGTTCTCAATACCTTGTACCATAAGCACCATGACCTTTGAGAAGGTTCTGTGTGACCTAGGGTTAAGTATAAACCTCATGTCTCTCTCTGTAATGGAGAAGCTAGGGATCCTTGAGGTACAAGCTGCAAGAATCTCACTAGAGATGGCAGACAATTCAAGAAAACAGGCTTATGGACTTGTAGAGGATGTCCTGGTAAAAGTTGAAGGCCACTATATCCCTGCTGATTTCATAATCCTAGACACTGGAAAGTGTATGGATGAATCCATCATCCTTGGCAGACCCTTCCTAGCCACAGCAAAAGCTATGATTGATGTTAACAGAGGAGAATTGGTCCTTCAAGTGAATAAGGACTCCTTTGTGTTTAAAGCTCAAGGATCTCCCTCTATAACCATAGAGAGGAAGCATGAAAAGCTTCTCTCAATGCAGAGTCATATAGAACCCCCACATTCACACTCTAAGTTTGGTGTTAGGAGGCCATCATCATGCTCTGAGAATCTGTGAGGCTCCATGAGAGCCCACTGTCAAGCTATTGACATTAAAGAAGCGCTTGTTGGGAGGCAACCCAATTTTATTTAATCATATCTATTTATTTTCCATTGTTATTTTATGTTTTCTGTAGGTTGATGATCATCTGAAGTCACAAAAACAACTGAAAAAGCAAAAACAGAATGAAAAATAGTATTAAAAATAGCACACCCTGGAGGAGAAGCTTACTGGCATTTAAACGCCAGTAAGGGTAGCAGAATGGGCATTAAACGCCCAGTCTGGCACCATTCTGGGCGTTTAACGCCAGAAATGAGCACCAGACTGGCGTTTAACGCTAGAAAAGGGCACAGAGCTGGCATTAAATGCCAGACAGGGGAGAAAAGCTGGCGTTAAACGCCAGAAATGGGCAGTAACCTGGCGTTTAACGCCAGGATTGGCATAGGAAGGGGCGTTTGCACGCCACATGGTGCAGGAATGAGAAATCCTTGACACCTCAGGATCTGTGGACCCCACAGGATCCCCACCTACTTCATCTCTCTCTCTCTTCTTCACACCTTCCCATAACACTCTTCTCCATAATCTCTTTACCAATCCACATCAATCCATCATAAAACCCCACCTACCTCACCATTCAAATTCAAACCACTTTCCCTTCCAAACCCACCCATACATGGCCGAACCCTAACCCTCTCTCCACTCCTATATAAACCCATCTTCACTCCTTCATTTTCACACATCACAAATACTACTCACCGCCTTGGCCGAACCACATATCCCCCTCCATCTCCTCCCTTTTCTTCTTCTTCTACTCCTTTCTTTCTTCTTTTTCTCAAGGACGAGCAAACCTTCTAAATTTGGTGTGGTAAAAGCATTGCTTTTTATTTTTTCATAACCATTTATGGCACCAAAGGCCGAAGAAACCTCTAGAAAGAGGAAAGGGAAGGCAAAAGCTTCCACCTCCGAGTCATGGGAGATGGAAAGATTCATCTCAAGGGTGCATCAAGACCACTTCTATGAAGTTGTGGCCTGGCTAGGGGATGGTTGGAGTTCATCCAACGCTCAATCATTCCCACTAGCAACCGGTCTGAAGTTACTATAGACCGGGCTATCATGATCCATAGCATCATGATTGGAGAGGAAGTAGAAGTTCATGAGGTTATATCCCTAGAATTCTACAAGGTGGTGGATAAGTCCTCTACTTTAGCAAGGTTAGCCTTCCCTCATCTCATTTGTCACCTCTGCAATTCAGCTGGAATTGACATGGAGGGAGACATCCTCATTGATGAGGACAAGCCCATCACTAAGAAAAAGATGGAGCAAACAAGAGAGCCCACTCATGAACCTCACCAAGAGCATGAGGAAATTCCTTATCATAAGATTCCTGAGATGCCTCAAGGGATGCATTTTCCTCCACAAAACTATTGGGAGCAAATCAACACCTCCCTAGGAGAATTAAGTTCCAATATGGGACAACTAAGGGTGGAGCACCAAGAGCATTCTATCCTCCTCCATGAAATTAGAGAAGACCAAAGAGTCATGAGGGAGGAGCAACAAAGGCAAGGAAGTGACATTGATGAGCTTAAACACTCCATAAGATCTTCAAAAGGAAGAACAAGCCGCCATCACTAAGGTGGACCCGTTCTTTAATCTCCTTGTTCTTATTTTTTTGTTTTTCGAAAATTGTGCTTTATGTTATATCTATGTTTGTGCCTTTATTACAAGAACATTAGTGTCTTAGTGTATATGACTTAAAGTTATGAATTTTCTATGAATCCATCACCTTGCTTAGATGAAAAATGTTTTCTAAAAAAGAAAAAGAAGTACATGAATTTTGAATTTTAAAATAGTTTAATTATTTTGATGTGGTGGCAATACTTTTTGTTTTCTGAATGAATGCTTTAACAGTGCATATTTTTGAATTTGTTGTTTATGAATGTTAAAATTTGTGGCTCTTGAAAGAATGATGAAAAAGGAGAAATGTTATTTGATGATCTGAAAAATCATAAAATTGATTCTTGAAGCAAGAAAAAGCAGTGAAAAGCTTGCAGAAAAAAATATATATGGGGAAAAAAAAGAGAAAAGAAAAAGAAAGATTAAGAAAAAGCAAGCAGAAAAAGTCAATAGCCCTTTAAACCAAAAGGCAAGGGTAAAATAAAAAGGATCCAAGGCTTTGAGCATCAGTGGATAGGAGGGCCCACAGGAATAAAATCCTGGCCTAAGCAGCTAAAACCAAGCTGTCCCTAACCATGTGCTTGTGGCGTGAAGGTGTCAAGTGAGAAGCTTGAGACTGAGCGGTTAAAGTCATAGTCCAAAGCAAAAAAAGTGTGCTTAAGATCTCTAGACACCTCTAATTGGGGACTCTAGCAAAGCTGAGTCACAATCTGAAAAGGTTCACCCAGTTATGTGTCTGTGGCATTTATGTATCTGGTGGTAATATTAGAAAACAAAATGCTTAGGGACACGGCCAAGATTCAATAAGTAGCTGTGTTCAGGAATCATCATACTGAACTAGGAGAATCAATAACACTATCTGAATTCTGAGTTCCTATAGATGCCAATCATTCTGAACTTCAAAGGATAAAGTGAGATGCCAAAACTGTTCAGAAGCAAAAAGCTAATAGCCCCGCTCATCTAATTAAGACTAATCTTCATAGATGTTTCTGGAATTCATTATATATTCTATTCTGTTTATCCTACTTTGTTTTTAGTTGCTTGGGGACAAGCAACAATTTAAGTTTGGTGTTGTGATGAGCGGATAATTTATACGCTTTCTGACATTGTTTTTAGGTATTTTTAATATGTTTTAGTTACTTTTTACTATATTTTTATTAGTTTTTAATTAAAAATCACATTTCTGAACTTTACTATAAGTTTTTGTGTTTTTCTATGATTTCAGGTATTTTCTGGCTGAAATTGAGGGACCTGAGCAAAAATCTGATTCAGAGGCTGAAAAAGGACTGCAGATGCTGTTGGATTCTGACCTCCCTGCACTCGAAGTGGATTTTCTGGAGCTACAAAAGCCCAATTGGCGCGCTATTCATTGTGTTGGAAAGTAGACATATTGGGCTTTCCAGCAAGATATAATAGTCCATACTTTGTCTGAGATTTAATGGCCCAATTCGGCGTTCCAAATCAGCATAAAAATCCTGGCGTCAAAACGCCAGAACTGGCATAAAAGCTGGAGTTAAACACCCAAACTGGCACAAAAGCTGGCGTTTAACTCCAAGAAAAGTCTCTACATGTGAAGGCTTCAATGCTCAGCCCAATCACACACCAAGTGGGCCCGGAAGAAGATTTCTACATTAATTACTTATTTTTGTAACCCTAGGCTACTAGTTTTCTATAAATAGGACCTTTTGCTATTGTATTTGTATACTTTTCATAGACTTTCATCTTTGATTATTTGTATGCTATCTTAGACCTTTATGGGGGCTGGCATTCGGCCATGCCTGAACTTTCATTACTTTTGTATTTTCAATGGTGTAGTTTATACACACCATAGATTAAGGTGTGGAGCTCTACTGTTCCTCATGTATTAATACAAAGTATTATTATTTTTCTATTCAACTCAAGCCTATTTCTTCTCTAAGATATACACTCGTTCTTCAACATGACGAATGTGATGATCCGTGACACTCATCATCATTCTCACCTATGAACGCATGCCTGACAACCACTTCCGTTCTACTTGCAATAGCTTGAGTGCGTATCTCTTAGCCTCCTAATTCATGACACATAGTTGCCTCACCTGACAACCGAGCCTTCCATTCCATGAGATCAGAGTCTTTGTGGTATAGGCTATAATCAATTGGCAGCATTCTTGAGATCCGAAAAGTCTAAACCTTGTTTGTGGTATTCCGAGTAGGATCTGGGAAGGGATGACTGTGAGGAGCTTCAAACTCGCGAGTGTTGGGCGTAGTGACAGACGCAAAAGGATCAATGGATCCTATTCCAACATGATCGAGAGCCAACAGCTGATTAGTCGTGCGGTGACAGCGCATTTGGACCATTTTCACTGAGAGGACGGGAGGTAGCCATTGACAACAGTGAAACCTAACATAAGCTTGCCATGGAAAGAAGTATGAATGATTGGAAGAAGGCAATAGGAAAGCAGAGATTCAGAAGGAAAAAAGCATCTTCATACGCTTATCTGAAATTCTCACCAATGAATTACATAAGTATCTCTATCTTATTTTATGTTTTATTCATCTTTTAATTATCAATTCTCCATAACCATTTGAATCTGTCTGACAGAGATTTACAAGATGACCATAGCTTGCTTCAAGCCGACAATCTCCGTGGGATCGACCCTTACTCACGTAAGATTTATTATTTGGACGACCCAGTACACTTGCTGGTTAGTTGTGCGGAGTTGTGACAAAGAGTTGAGATTATAATTGTGCATACTAAGTTGTTGGCGCCATTGATGATCACAATTTCGTGAACCATACACCAACAAAGAATCCTCACATGCAAAAATTTTGGTTGTCACAAAGAACAAACCCCAAATAAGAATTAACCGAAGTATTTAGACTCCGGGTCATCTCACAAGGAATTGCAATGAAGTGTTCAATTATTGGCTATGAAGATGCAAGGGGTTTGATTGGTAAAAGGGGCAATAAAATAAAGGGACAAGAAAAGTAAATCAAGCAAGTATTTAAAGAAGACAAGTAAATAAGAGAAAGCAAGTAATAAAGAGAGACATTCATGGCAAAGATTGAGAACATAGGCTCTCTATCCTAGTCATGCAATGATTAATTCATCTTATTTAGTTAACTCCAACAAATAGAAGAAGGTATCATGTCATCTTCACATAGGGAGAATGTCAAACAAGACTAATTAATCATGTCACAATAATAAACAAGAATTTATCTTATTACGTCATCCTCGACGATGGAAGAAGGTAACATATCATCTTCACACTCGAAGAAAGTCTAACAAGACTAGCTAATCTCAATCCAAATGTCCTAATCACAATCCTTCAATTCCTGTGGGATCGACCTCACTCATGTGAGTTATTATTACTTGATGCGACCCGGTACACTTGCCGATGAGTTTTGTGTTGGATTGTTTTCCACACATCATTCTACCCCAACAAAGAGTCCTCACATGCAAAAATTTTGGTTTTCACAAGTAACAAACCCCAAATAAGAATTAACCGAAGTATTTGAACTCTGGGTCGTCTCACAAGGAGTTGCAATGAAGTGGTCAATTATTGGTTATGAGAAATAAGGGGTTTGATTTATAAAAGGGAAAGAAAATAAAGGGGCAAGAATTTAAATAACAAGAAGAGTAAACCAAGCAAGTAATTAAAGGAAACAATTAATAAGGTGAGACATTCATGGCAAGGGTTGAGAACATAGGCTTTCTATCCTAGTCATGCAATGATCAATTCATCTTATTTAGTCAACTCCAACAAACGGAAGAAGGTATCATGTCATCTTCACATAGAGAGAATGTCAAACAAGACTAACTAATCATGTCACAATAATAAACAAGAATTTATCTCATTACATCATCCTCGACGATGGAAGAAGGTAACATATCATCTTCACACTCGAAGAAAGTCTAACAAGACTAGCTAATCTCAATCCAAATGTCCTAATCAACTCACTAATCGAATTAGCAAGAGATTAGAGTTAATGGAAACAATACTAGCTAACAACTCTAGATCACCAACATGAGTTGGGTATTCATGACTCAAGATTGCCTAATTACTCTTTCCAAGCCAAGAATGCTCAAAATCTACTCTAAAGCCCAACCAAGCATTTTGTCAAACACTTGGTGGGTACAAATGGAAAGCATAGTAAAAGTGCAAGAACAATAAAATCTAACAACTACCAATTGCAAGGAAAGTAAGATCACAGCTCAAATCAACAATAAAAGAACATCAAACATTAAATTGCATTAATAGAAAATCCAAATACAACATGAGTGCATTAACATAAAAGAGGCATAAAAGAGAAATTAACATGAAAACTAAGAGAATCAAAGTGTAGAAGCATGAAATTGTAAAGAAAACAAGATGAGAATAATAATCAAAACCTAGATCTAAGATGGAAATAAGCCTAAGAACCCTAATTCTAGAGAGAAGAGGGAGCTTCTCTCTCTAGAAACTAACCTACATGATGCTAAGTTACAAACAATTGCTCCCCCCTTGCTCAATCTTCAATTCTGCATCAAATACCCTCAGAAACAAGTTAGATTTAGGCCTGGGCAGCTCAAAAATCTCCCCAGCAATTTGCCTTTAAGTGAGTCACGTGTCGCGCATCACGCGTGCGCGTGCTTGACGCGTGTGCGTCGATGGCAAAAACCCCTATTCATGCGTACGGATGCTTGACGCGTGCACGTGGCTTGAAAAATCTCCAATGCACGCGTGCGCATGCATGGCGCGTGCGCGTGGGTTGATGTACTCCAAATCCTTGTTTCCTCATGCATTCTCCACTTTGTATGCTTTTCTCTTTATTTCTTCCATCCAATACTTGCTTTATGGACCTGAAATCACTCAACAAACACATCAAGACATCGAATGGAATTAAAGTGAATTTAAATCACCAATTTAAGGGCCTAAAAAGCATGTTTTTACACTTAAGCACAATTTAAGGGAGAATTACAAAACCATGCTATTTCATTGAATAAATATGGAAAAAGGTGATAAAATCCCCCAAAATATGCACAAGATAAACCACAAAATTGAGTTTATCAAATAGTTTCAAAGAGTGTGCAACACTTTGTGAGTTTCAATTGTTTAGGACTAGCTTGAATACGTGACATATAATTCAACCTACGGACTATTTTTTAATCTTACTTGAAATTAAATCAGAATTGTGCCTCACCTCTTTTACTTAAATAATTGACTAAGGAATTAGCGGTTAGTTAAGTTAAAGAGAAATTAAATTGCCAAGGAATTGGAATTTGATTATTTATGATTCTTCGTGATTGATCTTTGCATACCTCATCCAAATGGACACAAAGATTATTTTCCTAAGGAGTGAACATCTCTGACACCTTAACTATCTTTATCATCTTATTTTCTTAACCAATTTTAGTTTGCTCTTGTTTAATTTTTTGTTTTCATGATATTTACTATTGAAACTCTTATTTTTGATTGTTTGACTAGAATAATCAATTGACTATTATTTGCTTAATCCATTAATCCTCGTGGAAACGATAATCCACTCCCGTGGTATTACTTGATACGATCCGGTCATGATAGGATACTCTCCACCCCTCAGTCTAAAGCCCATTTCTGGAATGACATGCTTTGATTCCATGGGCCTATGATACCTTGATTCATGAAACTGAGACTTAAATCTCTTTGTATCATAGGTTGATGGTTCGGCCACCATTGGCTCCTTGCCTTTCCTTCTTCTAGAACTTGAAGAAGCCATGAATTAAAAAGGAAAGAAAGAAGAAGAAGAGGTAGGCTTTGGTTAAAGCTCGGTCTTGTTATAAAAGGGGATGGGAGACGTGTTGTCTTTGGGTAAATGGAGGCTGCTGTACCGTGTTTTTGGATATGAGAAGAGTGATGTGAATGTTATGGAAGGCTTTTATGAAGGAAGTAGTAATATGTGGCTTGAGAGGTGCTACTGTCAATTTATAGAAAGGAAAGTTTGGTTGGGGAGGAGCATTGGTTCGGTCATGTGGCAAGGAATGGTGATGATTGAGTGAATCATAGTTGAGATCTCATAGTATGGACGACTTGCATGCAAAGATGAAGGAGGACAAGGATTGTTCCCCTATTGAATGCATGTGGTTCGGCCTCCAAGGCATTAATGTATGCAGATTTTTGTCTCCAAGAGAGCACCATCCCTAGGCACATGTGACTCTCTTTTCATCTTGTCATAACCGTGCATGCTCTCTTCCTTTGTCTTCTTCTCAACCTCCCTTGTACCTGCACAATTAATTCAAAGCAATGGTAAGCATTAGGAGTTGAATTTGGTACGGTGGTGTAGTGGTAAGCAATAAAGAAAAAAAATAAAACAAAATTTTACATGTTCCTTATTTATAATTGACCAATTATGTTCCTTAGAGTTTGAACACAAATTTAGTGAACACCAAACTTGTTCTCTGCTACATGATCCATGTAGAACTCAATGAGTATTTGCCACAATTGGTGCATTCATTATAAGAAACATTTTATTTCTTGCCATAATACCATAAACTCCTAAAGTGAAGCAAAATGTGGTTCATCTATCCATAAATTCGGTCCCTTGAGCAAAAATAATCTCTCTGAGTTTCAATGCACATACAGACACCAAACTTAATGTTTGATTATATACTTCATCAAAATGAATGAGTATATATCCTAAGAAAGCTTGAGAAGCTATTTTGGAGTGCCTTCAGGCACACCAAACTTAGGACTCAGACTTGTGCTTGCAATTTTCAAATCTGCTCAAAAGAATGCAAATTTATGCTAGAAGAATCATTTATTGAAATAAAAATAAAGCAAGAATATTAAATCATGGGCTGCCTCCCATGGAACACTCTTTTATTGTCATTAGCTTGACATTGGGCCCTTATTAGGGTGGTTGATGATTGTGGTGCCTCAGTTTATCTCCTCTCACTGTGAGCTTTCTTCTAGTGCCTTGATGTTCAATCTCTATGTGCTCCAGTGAGAGTATTCTGTTGATAAGGTAGTAATCATCAGCTTGTTAATCTATCCCAACTGTTGGTAGATTAGTTGCACTTTATCTCCCTTTGAGAATCCTTTAGTTGGGACCTTTTTGTTTTTCCACCCTTTTAGAGCCTTTTTCTTGCTTTTCTTCCCCTTTTTTTTTGTGATTCTTCTGCTTTGACAGTGGACTGTATTTTGGAATCTGTCTTCTTAGTGGCCAACACCTCATTTTCTTCTTGCTTCCTCTCATCATTCTGTACAGTCTCATTCTCCTTTTGTCCTGCTTTGCTACTTGTCTCTTGCTTTGGAGGGGAACTAACGAGTATCTCCTTGGATTCTTCCTTCAAATGCAAGTCGTCTCTGTCATCCTTCATGCATTTCTCCTTTTCATCAGTATGAAAGACATTCAAAATGATGCTCTTATCATGTACCCTTAGGGTCAATTCTCCTTGTTCAACATCTATGATGGCCCTTCCTGTGGCCAGGAATGGTCTTTCCAAGATAACAGAGTTACTTCTTTCTTCTCCTAGGTCCAGGATTACAAAGTCTGCAGGGAATATAAACTTATCCACCTTGACCAAAAGGTTTTCAATCACTCCTTTGGAAAATACCAATGATTTGTCCACGAGCTCTAGTGACATCTGTGTGGGCTTTACCTCCTCTATGCATAGCTTTCTCATCATAGAATAAGGCATTAGATTGATGCTGGCTCCTAAGTCACACAGTGCTTTTTTAATGGTCATATTACCAATGGTGCAAGGTAAGAAGAAGCTGGTCTTGGAGTTTTGGAAGGAGCCCTTTTTGGATCACTGCACTGCATTCTTGTGTCAGAAGCACTGTTTTCTTCTCATGCCAGCTTCTCTTTTTGTTGATGAGCTCCTTCAAAAATTTAGCATATAGAGGAATCTGCTCTAATGCTTCTGCAAGTGGGATATTAATCTCCAGCTTCTTAAAGACCTCAAGGAACTTGGGCTATTGTTGATCCTTGAGTTCTTTTTGTAGCCTTTGAGGATATGGCAGAGGATGTATGTAACCCTTCACTACCTTCTTCCGTTCCTGTGATGATTCCTCCATTACTTGCTTCCATTTCCTTGAAGATTGTGGCTGCTCATCTTTCTCTTTAAGCTTCTCCTGTTCTTGCTTGTTTTCTTCCTTGTCTCTGGCTTCATCTTTTTCAGCTGGCTCCTTGTTATTCACCAAGGTTGTTCCACTCCTTAATTGAATAGCTTTGCATTCTTCTTTGGGATTCGGAATGGTATCACTTGGGAGTGAGCTTGTTGGTCTTTCAATCACTGCTTGCTTGGACAGTTGCCCAATCTGCCTTTCTAAGTTTCTCATTGAGGCTTCATGATTCTTGCTGGTCATCTCCTGATGCTTCATCATCTTTTCCACCAGTATCTCCAAGTTTGAGATCCTTTGAGCATCTTGTGGTATTTGTGGCTGGTTGTGGGATGTTGAGGGTGGATGATAGTTGCTTTGGTTAGTGGCTGGGTTATTGGGTGGATAATAGCTGGAATTTGGGTAGTTATTTTGGGATTTTCTATATGGATTGTGGTTAGTGTTCTGCTGGATGTGGTTTGTGTTTCTTGAGTTATTTTGGTTTGAATTTTTCTGCCAAGGTTGCTGGCTGTGGTTATCTCCTCACCTAAGATTTGGATGGTTCTTCCAAGAGGGATTGTATGTTTCTCTATGGAATTCATTCTGGCTGGATCCTTGGTTGTGCATGTAGTTCACTTGTTTCTGCTGTTGATCTTCACAATTTTCCTCATTTTGCCCCCACCCAGCTGGTGGTTGGCTTGTGACATTCACTGATGCAACTTGTAAGCTATCAATCCTCTTAGCCATATGCTTAAATTGTTGCTGGATTTGCTGCTGCATCACGTTATTTTAAGTTAGAATAGTGTCCACTCCTTCCAACTCTAGTACTTCCTTTCTTTGAGCTAGTTGGCATTGCCTTTGATGAGCAAAGAAGTATTGATTATTTTCCACCATATCTATGAGGTTCTGGGCTTCCTCTGCTGTCTTCCGCCACCATGTCTATGAGGTTTTGGGCTTCCTCTGCTATCTTCATTAATTACAATGAGCCTCCTGCTGAATGATCTAGTGCTTCTTGAGCTTTCAGAGTCAACCCTTCATAGAAATTTTGTAGTATGTCCCATTCATTGAACATTTCAGGGGGGCATTTTCTAATTAAGGTATTGTATCTCTCCCAAACCTCATAGAGAGATTCTGCATCCATTTGTGTGAAGGTTTGCACCTTTGTCTTCAATCTGATAATCCTCTGAGGTGGGTAGAACTTGGCTAGGAATTTACTCACTAGATCCTCCCAGCTATTGATGCTTTGTTGTGGAAAAGCTTCAAGCCACCGGGAAGCCTTGTCCCTCAATGAAAATGGGAACAGGAACAATTTGTATATGTCTGGATGCACACCATTGGACTTCACTGTATCACAGATCCTCAAGAAAGTAGATAAATACTGATTTGGATCTTCTAGTGGGCTTCTTCCATAGGAGCAGTTATTTTGTAACAAAGTGATGAGTTGGGGCTTCAATTCAAAGTTATTTGCATTGACATTTGGGGTAAGGATGCTACTCCCACAATGCCGTGGATTAGCAAACATATATGAAGCCAAAACTCTCCTCTGGGGTTAACCATTGTTGTTGGCTACTCCCATTGGTGGATTTGTTGAATTTTCCTCCATTTCTTTGTACTCTTCTTCGGAAGTTTCTTCACCAATGATCCCCTTTCCTCTGGCTTCCCTTCTCAGTCTTCGAAGAGTTCTCTCATTACGATCACCAGAGGTGGAGACCTCTCTCCTTGATTCTGTCATACAACAACAAGAAAAACAAACGCAGAACCAGAAATAATTCACTCTACTAGAAGAGTGAAGTTAATGGTTAGCTTAAACAAAAACTCAAACAGTTAACGTGCTTAATGAAAATAAAAGAAAATCAAAGAAAAAGTGCTTAATCTAGACCACCACCTTACTTAATCATTGTCAATCTAGATCAATCCCCAGCAACGGCGCCAAAAACTTAATGCGTGAAAATCGGATTCCAACACAAAAACTTACCGGCAAGTGAACCGGGTCGCATTAAGTAGTAATTACTCACAAGAGTGAGGTCGATCCCACAGGGATTGATGGATTGAGCAATTTTAGTTAGGTGATGAATTTAGTTAAGAAAATAGTTGATGATTTGAGTGAATTGTGATTAATCAGAAACTAAACTGCAAGCAAATAAAAGGGAGAGAGGAAATTTGATAGAGAAATAAAATGCAGAAGAGTAAATTTCATGAAACTTAAAGTGCAAGAAAGTAAAAGAGCTGAAACTTAAAGTACAAGTAATGTAAATGACTGAAACTTAGATTGCAAGTAATGTAAATGGCCGAAGCTTGATGAGTGGCAGATATTATGACCAATTAAGAGATTATAATATAAGAATAGCGTTTCGAGTATAGCTCTTAACCAGTTGAAATCTGCCTCATTAATTTAGAAAGGTTGTCACAAAAGTTTAGAATAAAAATACTGGGCCCAGGTCATCTCCCAACGAGTTGCTAGAAATGGTGCTAAGTTATTAATCAGGAGTTTTCCGAGAATTTTGTGAGTTGAATGACAGAAAATAAATAATTATAATTTAAAAGAGAAATATATATTCTAATTAAAAGGCCTTAATTGGGGGAATGATTAATTGGAAGTTCTATCATTGTTGGAATTTTCTCAAGTATAGTCTAAAGAGGTTGTTGTTTTCACTTAGTTAACCCTTACTAAATAAAGGAAAGTCAAGCGATTGAGCTAACTCTTATTCGCAAATCCTAGTCTTCTCCCTTGGAAAGGTCTAGCGTTAGTAAATACAGAATTAGCCAACAACTTCAAATTTAACTAATCACTTGAGCATTCCAACTCAAGTGTCTCCTTTCAATCAACCCCCATGTCAAGTTATGAATCTACTCCATTGACATGAGAATTACTTGCATAGAATCAAATAAGGAATAAAAGAAAGACATGATAGACAATAACTACAATTTAATTAAAAATAAAAGTAATCCTTTGCATTAACAATCCATGAAAATAATCCAATTGTAACTCTAAACAAGAATTAAGAATATGGAATAAATAAAAGAGTAATGAAACAAACTAGAATAGTATCTTCAACGGAGGTGATGACTCTTCAATATCCAAAAGCAACAGCATAAAACTAATAAACTATGAATGTAAAGAAAACCTAGAAGAAGAGTAATTTTTCTCTAGATTTAGATCTAGAAACCTAAAACTATGCTAATGTGAATGTGTGTTGAGTCTCTACATGTTCCCTGGCTCTAGTCTGTGTTTCTGGGCCAGAAACTCGGTTAAAAACTCAGCCCGAAATCACCCCCAGCATTTTCTGTTATTTTTGCAGATCACGCATGTCACGCGTATGCGTCAGTCACGCGTGCGTGTTACTGGTCGTTTTAGCGTGTCACACGTACGCGTCAGTCACACGCACGCATCCTTGTGCAGACTCTAATCCACGTGTACGCATCAGGCACGCGCACGCGTCGCTGCAAATTTCTCCATACCGCTCGCTCGCGTGAGCCATGTGTGCGCATCGGTGCTCGCTGGTTTTCTCCTTGGTTTCTTGTGTTCCTTCCATTTTTGCAAGCTTCCTCTCCATTCTCTAAGCCATTCCTACCCTATAAAGCCTGAAACACTTAACACACGGATCACGGCATCGAATGGTATAAAGGAGAAATAAAATATACAAATTAAAGATCTCTAGGAAGCAAGTTTTCAACCATAGAATAACACAAGGAAGGAATTGTAAAATCATGCAAATCATATGAATAAGTGGGTAAAAACTTGATAAAAGCGTTCAATTGAACACAAGATAAACCATAAAATGATTAGCTTCCCATACTTAAACATTAGCATGTCCTCATGCTTAGCTCAAGGAGATTAAAAGACTAAATAAGGAAAATTAAGACTCATGCAATGCAATGCAACTTATGAATGCAACTATATGCTAAAATGATTTTGCCTACTTGGTTAAAAGTAATAAGTTCTTCAAGAAAAATATAAATTAAATATCACTAATTAAAATCATACAGTAAAAATAAGTAAACTTGTAAGAAGACAGCTTATGAAAGTAGAGAACATAGAATCAAGCATTGAACCCTCACTAGTAGTGTATATGTACTCTAATCACTCAAGTGTATAGGGTAATCACTATAGTCTTCTCTAGTCATGCTTTTCTAAACTTTGTTCTTCACCTAATTAATCAACAAGAATTTAATGTACTAATGCAAATATCATGAGGTCTTTTCAAGGTTGTAATGGGGCTAAGGTAAAGGTGAGGGTATATATATGGCTAAGTGAGCTATAAATTGAATCCTTGATTAACCTAAGCTCTTACCTCTACATACACTCTTTATACTTTTAAAATCATGCCTAGCTACCCTAAATTCCCACTTTTGCATTACATACTCATGCATCAACTCTTCTTTTAATTTTATCACATATGCATTGATCTTTTCATTAACTTAACTTAGCATTGGCGTAATTTTGTCCCCTTATTTATTTACTTATTTATTGAATATTTTTTTTGAATTTTTCTTTTTTTTTTTGAAAGCATAAAAATAAACATAACATTATCAATGCAAATGGATTTTTAATTTTTTTGGTCTTACATGAGTAGGTACCCAAATTCTTAATATTTTATCAATTGTAAAAACATAACATATTCCCTTATTAACCCATGTTTCCACAGTTTTCCCACACTTGATTGACACACAATCTCTATCTTAAGCTAACCAAAGATTCAACTGGGGTATTTAATTTGTTTTTCCGCTTAAGGCTAGTGATGTGGTAAAATATAGAATAAATGGGATAGAAAGGCTCAAAGTGGCTAACAAGGGTGACATAAAAGGGTAGGCTATTTGGGATAAGTGAGCTGATAAAATAATGGCCTCATTCATATGCATGCATATAACACATTAAATATTGGACATATAGGATGGAACAAAATATAGATTACAATCATAGAGAAGAAAACACACAAGAATAAAATATTATGGTTAAATGATGTAATCATGTAATTAAGCTCAATTCTCACAAGTTGTGTGTTCTTTGCTATAATTTATGTTCCAATTTACAGTCTTCAAACAAATTTAGCACAAAAGTTTAATTTGAATTAGTGAAATTTTTCAAAATAGAGTCTTTGAAAAGAAATTTATTATTTTTCAACCAAATATAACATGCATGCAAATACCTATTACTATGCGATCTATCCTATCCTAACAAAAGAAAAATAACTAATTTATTGGTGTTAAGAAAGAGAAATTACCTCCGGAAGTCAGGTACTGACCGACCTCCCCACACTTAAAGTTTGGCACCATCCTCGGTGCCATCAGTCAGGAACAGAGGGGGGCTGGTAGCAATGTCTCCACAATTAGGGCCGTCATGGCTCCCGGTGCTGGTAGGTATGGTGGAGTCCGGAGTGTCCTTTGGTCTTCCTCAGGTGGGTGGTTGCCAACAATCAGCTCCTTGAGGTATGTAAATCGGCGCTTGTTACGGCGCTCCATTCGCTTCGCCTGCCGGTCCAGCCGGTCCAACCTCTGAAGTATCTGAGGTAGCAGCTGATTTGTTTAAGGTACTTGTGCTTTTTGTTCTTTTCCTTGCCGGTGACTTGTTAGAGGCTCTCTTTGTACCCTTCCTGGTGGCCATCCTGAAAAGGGAGAAGAGAAAGGGGCATGAATCCAAAGGGATAGAGCAAGGAAGAGGGCAGTACGAGTGATAATCATGCCAAGATAAAGAAGAATATCGTTAACACATGGTTGGGACTCCATGCAATTAGGACATCAATGGAAATATAGCATGATAAATTGAGGCAATTAAATGCAAGATGTTTATTGGCATTCTGGTAAAGGTATGAGTAGCATAGATCAAGCAGTAAAAGCCAAAATGGATTATCACTCATAACAAACTAACAATAACATTTGTATTGACAATCATATTTAATTAATAAAATATTGGAAGGGTTTTGTGAAAAAACAAGCATTAGAGTAGAAGGATAGAATAATTAAGAATTCATAATGCTATACGGACTTTTTCACAAACACTTGGTATGCATGTTTAATATGAAAGGGAAAGTATTAAATTTGAACATGCAAATAACCCAAATAATAATTAGTAATAATTGTCAAATAACTCCCCAATAATCCACAAGCAAATATGGAAGAAAACAATCACCCAATTAGATGTCTAACACCAAGTAAAATAATGCAAAAATAGATAAATAATAAAAGAAGAAGAAGAAGAAAATAGAAAGAAAGAACCTTGAGAATAAGGTGATAAAGAGGGGTAATGAAGAACGTGAGGTGAAGAAAATATGATGGAAGGGAAAAGAAGAAGAGAGAGTAAAGAAAGAGAAAGAATGAAAAAAGATGGGAGAATAAAGAAGAAAGAAAAGAAAGAAGAAAGAAGCGGAAAGAAATTAGGATTTAGAAAGATAAGATATGAAAAACAGGGCTGCGCAGGGTTCAGGTGCGGATTCGCGAATGACGCGTACTGATGAGCGGATAATTTATACCCTTTTTGGCATTGTTTTTACATAATTTTTAGTATGTTATATTCACTTTTTATTATATTTTTATTAGTTTTTATTCAAAAATAATATTTCTGGAATTTACTATGAGTTTGTGTGTTTTTCTGTAATTTCAGGTATTTTCTGGCTGAAATTGAGGGACCTGAGCAAAAATCTGATTCAGAGGCCAAAAAAGGACTGCAGATGCTGTTGGATTCTAACCCTCCTACACTCGAAATGGATTTTCTCGAGCTACAGAAGTCCAATTGGCGCGCTCTCAATTGCATTGGGAAGTAGACATCCTGGGCTTTTCAGCAATTATAATAGTCCATGCTTTGCCCGAGATTTGATGGCCTAAATTGGCATCCAAAGTCAGCCTAAAACTTTCTGGCGTAAAACGCCAGAACTGGCACCAAAATTGGAGTTAAATGCCCAAACTGGCACCAAAGCTGGCGTTTAACTCCAGGAACAGCCTAAGCACAAAAAAGCTTCAATGCTCAGCCCAAGCACACACCAAGTGGGTCCTGGAAGTGGATTTCTACACTATCTGCACCTAGTTACTCATTTTCTGTAACCCTAGGTCACTATTTTAATATAAAAACTACTTTTAGAGATTCATTTTAGAAGGAATGACATTTTTACATTTCATATTGTACCTTTGACGGCATGAGTCTCTAAACCCCATAGGTGGGGGTGAGGAGCTCTGCTGTGTTTCAATGGATTAATGCAATTACTACTGTTTTCTATTCAATTACGCTTGATTCTATTCTAGGATACTCACTCGTACTTCAATATGGAGAATATGATGATCCGTGACACTCATCATTATCCTCAACCCTATGAACATGTGCCTGACAACCACTCCGTTCTATCTGAGCTCAATGTAGTCATTGGGCAACAACTTGAGTGCGTATCTCTTGGGTTTCTAATCCACGGACCGAGTCTGGAGGTTAGAACCTTCGTGGTATAGGCTAGAATCATTGGCAGCATTCCTGAGATCCAGAAAGTCTAAACCTTATCTGTGGTATTCCGAGTAAGATCTGAAAGGGGATGACTGTGACGAGCTTCAAACTTGCAAATGTTGGGCACAGTGACAGTGTGCAAAAGGATAATGGTCCTATTCCGACGCTAGTGAGAATCGACAAATGATTAGCCGTGCAGTAATAGCACCTGGTATTTTTCATCCGAGAGGATTATACAGCTTGCCATGGAAGGGAACCATGCGTGTTTGGAGAGGAAGACAGTAAGAAAGTAGGGATTCAGATGACAGAGCATTTTCGGAACCTCAACCTGTTTCTCATCATTAAATCACAAGTACCATTCATTTTATGTTATTTACTTTTCATAACAAAATCATTTTTATCACTAATCTCCTGACTAAGATTTACAAGATAACCATAGCTTGCTTCAAGCCGACAATCTCCGTGGGATCGACCCTTACTCACGTAAAGTATAACTTGGACGACCCAGTGCACTTGCTGGTTAGTTGTGCGGAGTTGTGAAAAGTGTAATCACAATTTCGTGCACCAAGTTTTTGGTGCCGTTGCTGGGGATTGTTCGAGTTTGGACAACTGACGGTTTATTTTGTTGCTTAGATTAGGAAAAAATTGTCTTTTTGGTTTAGAGTCACTAACATTGAGTCTTCTATTATTGTTTTTGGTTAAAATTTTAAAACCCTTATTTTACTTTTCTAAACTATTTTTGAAAATTAAAAAAAAAAACCAATAACTTCATAATTTTGTCTTCTGCTTGAGTTTAGTTTCATATTTTAAGTTTGGTGTCAATTGCATGATTTTATTTTTCTTTCAATTTTTAAATTATATGTTCTTAGTTCTTTATTGATCTTCAAATTGTTTTTGATAATTTTCCTTATTTGATCTTTAAAATTTCTTGTTTGGTGATTGTTGCTGTTTATCTTATACATTTTCGAATTATTAGTGTCCAAAATATAAAAATTTTTAAGTTTGGTGTCCTTTGTGTTTCTATTTTCTTAAAAATTTTTAAAATTTGTTCTTGGTGTTCATCTTGATCTTCAAAGTGTTCTTGGTATTCATCTTGACATTCAAAGTTTTCTTGTTTGTTTTCTCTGTTTTGATCTAAAGAAAATTCTAAGTTTGCTGTCATTCTATTGTTTTTCTCTTTCCTCATTAAATTCAAAAATATCTTTTCTCTTTATTTAATTGAATTTTTTAAAATTTCATTTAAAAAATTCAGATTTTTATTTTAAAATTTTTATTTTATCTCATCTTAGTTTTAAAATTTCAAAATTCAAAATTTTTTTCAAAAATCATATCTAAAGTTTTTCAAATTTTTTTTACTAATTGATTACTTTAATTTTCGAATTTCTTTCTCTTTTTCTTTTAGTTTTTGAAACTTATATTTTATTTCCCAATTATTTTATTCTATCTTATTTTTTTATTTATTTGGCTATTTTAATTGTAATTCACATCAATTCCCTTTTCTCCATCATGGACCTAAGTGGAAATGAACAGTCCAGAAGGACTCTGGGATCATATGCTAACCTCATTACTGCTGCATACGGGAGTAGTATCTGTATACCCCCCATCAGAGCAAGCAGTTTTGAGCTAAATCCTCAGCTCATTATCATGGTGCAGCAAAATTACCAGTATTCGTACGTGATAAAGAAGTGGATCAGGATGTCTACAGATTATTATTGTTTCTATTTGTTGTAAAAGATCAAGCTAAGAGGTGGGTAAATAACCAACCCACAGCAAGCATAAGAACATGGAAACAGTTATTAGACAAATTTCTGAATCAATATTACCCTCCAAAAAGGATGACGCAGCTAAGACTGGACATCCAAGGCTTTAAACAAGAGGATGATGAATCCCTTTATAATGCCTGGGAGAGGTACAGAGGGATGCTAAGGAAATGCCCCTCTGAAATGTTTTCAGAGTGGGTGCAGTTAGACATTTTTTACTATGGGGTTACAGAAAAAGCTCAAATATCTTTAGATCACTCAGCTGGTGGATCTATACATATGAGAAAGACAATTGAAGAGGCTCAAGGGTTCATTGATACAGTTGCTAGAAATAAGCATCTGTACATGAGAAGTGAGTCCTCCCTGAAAGAAGAGGCTAAAGCAGTATCCACTGAACTTAGTCCTCAAGAACAAGTTGCTGAACTCAATCAGCAATTGCTTATTATAACAAAACAGTTTGCAGAATTCAAAGAGATGCTCCAAGACACTAAAAATGCCAACCAAAATATGGAAGCACAATTGGATCAGAGAAGACAGCAGCTATCTAAACAGATAACAGAAGAATGCCAAGCTATTCAACTAAGGAGTGGGAAAACACTGAATGTATCAATCCAAGGAAGCAGGAAGTCAAGAAAGGAACAGTTAATAAAGGATAACCAAACCACTACCCAAAATCCCTCTGAGGATAGTAAGAGCCCAGAGAGCAATAATTCTGGCGTTCAAACGCCAGAAAAGGGTGAAAAGGTGGCGTTGAACGCCCAAAGGACAGCCAATTCTGGCGTCTAGACGCCAGAAAAGGGTGGCAATCTGGCGTTAAACGCCCATGCAGCCCCCAATTCTGGCGTTCAAATGCCAAAAGGGGTCAGACACTTGCAAGTGCTGATAACAACCCCCTTAAGCAGGCTTCTCCAACCACTTCTGTAGGAAATAAACCTGTAGTAACCAAGGTTGAAGAATATAAAGCCAAGATGCCTTATCCTCAGAAACTCCGCCAAGCAGAATAGGATAAACAATTTGCTCGCTTTGCAGACTACCTCAGGACTCTTGAAATAAAGATTCCGTTTGCAAAGGCACTTGAGCAAATACCCTCTTATGCTAAGTTCATGAAAGAGATCTTAAGCCATAAGAAGGATTGGAGAGAAACTGAAAAAGTTTTCCTCACTGAAGAATGCAGTGCAGTCATTCTGAAAAGCTTACCAGAGAAGCTTAAATATCCCGGAAGCTTTATGATACCATGGGTAATGCGTGCGCGTGGGTGACTTGATCGCGTGAATGGCATATTTTGAAAAACGACGCGGCCGCGTGGGGTACACGGTCGCGTGATAGGGCTTGTGCTTCCGGCATCATTCCAGCCCCACTCCATCACAATATGCTGCCATACACCTTTTTACGTCGATTTTGCAGGGTCACGCGTGCGCATGGGCGACACGCATGCGTGGGAGGGCTGGTTTCGCAAACGACGCGGATGTGTCAGGGACGCATTCGCATGAACAAGTTGGTGCCTAAGGCACGCCTCCATCCATGCTTACGCGTGACTCTCTGCTTCTTTTCTTCTCATGTCCAAGGCACCTATGACGCGGACGCGTCAGCGACGCTTGCGCATTGCGTGCGATTTTTTTTAATGCGGTATGCAGAATGCAAAATGCAGAATGCAGATGATTATGCAAAAATTATGAATGAACACGAATGAAAATAAAATAAAATAAAACTAAGAACAAAAAGGAAAGAGTATACCATGGTGGGTTGTCTCCCACCTAGCACTTTTGGTTTAAGTCCTTAAGTTGGACATTTGGTGAGCTCCCTGTTATGGTGGCTTCTGTTTGAACTCATCCAGAAATCTCCACCAATGTTTGGAATTCCAATGGCCTCCGGGGTCCCAAACTAGGCATGTAAAGCTTTCGAGCAAATCAAAGAAGGTTTTCAGGCTCCACGAGTGTTGAATGTTAGAATAGATTCCAGGATCCCAAACCTTGCTTTTGTACCTATCTTTGCATTGATCTTCATTTTTCCAACCGGGCGGTATGTAACCTGAATTTCCACTGAGATACCCAAACATCTTCCGAAACCCATTAAATCGAGCTCTATACCAATCCTTGCATTTCCAATCGGAGCGTGGAACCGTATTGAGCCTTGGATGCCAACTTCTAGTATTACCTATCATCTCCCTCTTACTCTTAAAGCCACAAAGAGCTTTAAGCTGGCCATCTGTTTCAAGCAAACCATATTCAAGTGGAAAAGTAAGGATAAAGGCTAAGGAATTTACCCACTTGAAGTTTGTATTGGGTGGTAATGGCCTTGGGATAGGTGTTTCCAGTGGTTCTGCAAGCTCTACTCCCTTGTATTCTTCTGTGAATTCATCCACTTCTCTGCAAACTTCTTCAACTGCAACCACGTCTTGGTCAAAGTCTTCGGTTTCTTCCTCATCACTCAAGTCATAATTTAGAGGTTGAGAAAAGTCCACCTCCGTATCATATTCGTATTCACCTAGGGAAGATTCTTCAATCTCAAAGAATTCACTTACGGATGTGAGTTCATTACTAGGAGAACTTGATTCGTGATTATCATTATCAAGGAAACTCGCTTCTTGAGCCGTTCCGTCTAGTTCTTCATAAGATACATGCTTTGGGGGTTATGCACTATCCTCCGTAGCATCAATTGCAAATTTCTTGACGAAATTCTCCACAATTCTGGATTCCCATGGAGGTTCAGCATCTCCTAAGTCTTCAACCAATTCTTCTTCTTCGAAAATTTTGGCTTCCTCCACTTGTTCTAGCACAAAGTCATGCTCTGTACTGTCCAGTGGAATTTCTAGTATCTCCTTCATGATACATTTTTCTTTAGATTGTCCATATGAAGCCATGGGGGTTCCTTGAGTGTCCGAACGTCGGGAAGCTAGTCGATTGCTCGCTTGATCTAATTGGTAAAGGGTTGCATGAAATTTATTCACTGTTTCCTTGAGACACTCCGGTGACTCTCGGGTTGATGGATATGGACATGGTGCATATGGAAGTGGTGATTCTTAGGAGTAATTGGATTGGAATTAAGGTGGGTAAGGGTTAGGGGCATATGGAGGTAAGTGTTGGTAGGTGGCTTGTGAGTGTGATGGTTCATAGCTATGTTGAGGAGTGGGGTTATAGGCGTATGATGGGGCTTGTTGGTAACCACAAGGGGGTCCACTATATCTTTCATCTTGGTACGCACCTCGGAATAGCTTTTGACCATAGTAAACTGGTGGGGGTTGGTTGTCACGAGTAGGTCCACCGTATCTATTGTCTTGGCATGCATTGTAGAATGGTCGTTGTCCATGGTATCTTGGAAGGTGTTGTTGCCGAAAGGGTTGATCAGATCCTCGTGGCTCCTTCCATCTTTGATTGTTTTGACCTTGATGCATGTTTCTGTTATAGCTCCCATTCCTTTCAACAACATTAGAACCAAACTCAAAGAGACGGGAGTGAGAACTCATAGTAGCTAATAAAAATTAAGAACAAAAATAAAAACAAATAAACAAGCAAAATAAAATATTTACAATAACCAATAATAAGACACACATTTGTAACTCCCCGGCAACGGCGCCATTTTGACGATCGGATTCTTGCTGGTAAAGAAATTCACAAATATAATCGTGTTGTAAGTATAGTTTCTAAACCAACAGAGAATCCTTTCGTACAAAAGTTTGGTTGTCACAAGTAACAAAACCCAATAAAATTTATAACCGAAGTATTTAAACCTCGGGTCATCTTCTCAAGGAATTGCAGGGAAGTATGATTTATTATTGGTTATGGAAAAATATGTATTTTTGGGTTTTTGAAATAGAGAACAAGTAATTTAAATGGCAAGAAAGATAAATTAATAATTATAAAAATCTCTTGCAAGGTTTAAGAACTGGAAATCCCATCCTAGTTATCCTTATCATGTGTGATGAGAATTGTTATTGCTCCCACTTAGTTAACCCTTACTAAATAAAGGAAAGTCAAGTGGACCAATCAATTTGATCCTCAAGTCCTAGTCAACTCCTGTGGAAAGACTAGCTTTAGAGCGATCCAAATCAATCAGCAATTCCCAATTTTCAATCAACTGCTGAGTCTGATAACTCAAGTGTTACCAATTACTTAACCAAAGCAAAAAGGGAGAAAATCTACTCGAATAAAAATGCTTTCAGATTGGAAGCAGCAGTAACATAAATAAAAGAAAGAAATCTTAAATTTGAAATACCTCAAATTATATTAAATAAAGAAATCAACTCTAACATGAAGTTCATAAGCCAAATTGAAAAGATAAATAACAATTAAAGTAATAGAATAAATAAAAGTAGAAAATAAATTAAAGGAACATTGAACCTGTGATTGAAGAGAAGTATCCTAATCATAATAGAAATCCTAAATTCTAATCCTAAGAGAGAGGAGAGAGCCTCTCTCTCTAAAAACTACATCTAAAACCTAAAATTATAAATATGAATGTTGTCTATGTTCTCTGAATGAATGGATTGATTTCCCCACTTTATAGCCTCTAATATGTGTTTTCTGGGTTGAAAACTGGGTCAAAAACAGCTCAAGAATTGCCCTCAGTGATTTTTGGTACGTACAGGTCGCTGCAAAGTCACGCGGAAGCGTCGTCCACGCGTTAGCGTGGATTGGGTTTTTGCCAGGTCACACGTCCGCGTGATCCACGCGTGCGCGTCGCCTGGATTCGAAGCAGCTATATCAAATTACATATTGTTGTGAAGCCTCAGATGTTAGCTTTCCAACGCAACTAGAACCGTATCATTTGGATCTCTGTAGCTCAAGTTATGGTCGATTTAGTACCAAAAGGTCAGGCTGGACAGCGTTAGTAGTTCCTTCAGTTTCTTGTATTCCTTCCACTTTTGCATACTTCATTTCCATCTTCTAAGCCATTATTGCCCTGTAATCTCTGAAAACCCTTAACACACATATCATGGCATCGAATGGTAATAAGAAAGGATTTAAACATAGCAAATTTAAGGCCAAAGAAGCATGTTTTCAATCATAGCACAAAACTAGGAAGGAAAATGTAGAACCATGCATTTTGCATGAATAAGTGTGCAAAGACTTTATAAAAAACAATCAGTTGAGCACAAGATAAACCATAAAATAGGGGTTTATCAATGGCACTCCAGGTTGGGCGTGGCACGCCTAACCCATCAGCTACTATGGGCGTGCCACTTGAGCCAAGGGGCGTAGCACGCCAACTCATCACTCCAGGAGGAACCTTAACTATGGCGTGTCACTTGGTAACGAAGGCGTGGCACGCCAACTCCAAAAAGTCACTTGGGCGTGCCACTTGAGGATCCAGGTGTGGCACGCCAAGCTTGAAGAGTCCACAAATGTATGGGTGTGCCACTTGAATAGCATGGCGTGGCACGCTGGTACAAAAATCCAGAGAAGGGGCTTAAGGCAATTGAAGACTGGACGTGCCACTTGAGGTCGAAGGCATGGCACGCCAGGCTCTCAATCTAACTTAGGCGTGCCACTTGAGCAACCAGGCATGGCACGCCAATGCACAAAGAGACCAAAGTAAGGGCTGGTCATGCCACTTGATGTCGAAGGCGTGGCACGCCAACCAAAGAATTTCACTATGGTGTACCACTTGAGTACTGGGCGTGGCATGCCAGCTACTGGAACCAAGGCAAGATTATGGGCGTGGCATGCCAGCCTCTAGGCGTGGCACGCTGGTATAAGTTTCCAGAGAGGGTGAAGGAGGCCAAATACGTGGGGCGTGCCACTTGGTGTCGAAGGCGTGACACGCCATCCGCTATTCCTCACTTGGGCGTGCCACTTGAACCCCAAGCGTGGCACGCCAGTGTCATTCAGAGATCAAAGAACCATTGGGGTGTGCCACTTGAGTTCGTGGCGTGGCACACCAGATAGAAGAGTCACTTGTTCACAAAGGGGCGTGCCACGCTAGTTCAACTTTCCAAAGAGCTTTATCAAGAGTGTAACAAGGGCGTGGCATGCCAAACCCTGGGCGTGCCACGCTAGTTCAAGTTTTCAGAGGCAAAGAGAAGTGGAAAAAGGCTGGGGCGTGCCACTTGAGCTCGAAGGCAGAATTGAGGGAGTACGTGACATGCCACTGAAGCGCCAACCACACGGCAGCTGGGAAGTCATGCTTATTGAGTTTCTTTCCCTCCAAAATGTAATTTTCCTTTTTCACTTTTATAATTCTTTTATTTTTACTAGGAGTAGTATAAATACCCCTAAGAAGTACTGAAGATGGGGTTAAGCAGTTAGAGATAGTAGCTTTAGATTCACTTTTACACTTCATCATCTTCTTTACTTTTGAGTACATTTCTTTGAGCTATGAGTAGCTAAATTCTCTTTCATTGAGAGAGGGAGCTCTGTTGTACTTGATGGATTGATGATAGTAAAATTCTTCTTCTCTTCATCTTCTCTTTGATTTGCTAGAAGGAATTTCGTTTCTTATACTTAGTGTTCAATTATCTTGGAAAAGAGATTGAATGAAAAATGGGTTTCATGGGAACCTTGGGAAAGGAAACATGAAACCATGCTTGAAATCCCTTCTCACATTTGAGTAGGATCTGGGTTTTGGTGTTTGGATATGGTGACATATAATCCTCCCTCTACTTGGACCTATGATAATGCGTGGTATAATCAGGGACCAAGCATATCTCTCTTCATGAACAATTAGACCAAGGAATTGGCTATTGATCAAGATCTGAGAGATTGATTCACCAAGGGATTGGGGCTCAATCAATCATGATTGCCAAGAGGTCAATGAGTTGCATGATTGAAGAGGATATAATCTAAAATTGATCCAAAGAGACAACATCTCCCGATCTCAATGAATTTCCCCATTCTTATATATCCCTTTCATTATAGCTTACTTTTACATTCAGCAATTCCCCATTCCCATTTACATTCAAGTCATTTATGATTCTGCACTTTACATTCTGTCATTTCCATTTCTACACTTTATTGCTTCCCTTTACATTCTAGCCATTTACATTTCTGTCATTTATAATTCTGCAAATCACAAATCTATCTGATCCGCTTGACTAATTCATCAATTTATTAAAACTGCTCAAATTTGCCAATCTCTATGGATACGATCCCACTCCACTGTGGGTTATTACTTGACGATAATTTTGGTGCGCTTGCCAAAAGAACTGATTCACCATCTTTTGAATGGGGGTGTGAATTGGACTCATCAAGTGTTATGGCGCCGTTGCCGGGGATTGGCTTAAATTTGACAGTGATTAAATTGATTGGGGAGCTAGATTAAGCAATTTAAGTTCCTTGTTATTTTATTTTATTAGTGCTTTTATTCTTCTCTCATCTCTACTCTGAGTTCTGTTTCTTTTTCTTTTAGTTATCCATTGTCCATATTTCCACTCTTCTAACTGTTTGATTAATTGCATCAAAAAGATAACCACTAATCTCAACAAGATTTTCTTTCACTTCACTTGTTCCCTGCTGGTTATTTGCTAAGTGTATGACAAGTAGAAGAGGAGAGACTGTATCTCCTTTTGATAGTGAACCTGAGAGGACCTTTCTTAGACTAAAGAGGGAGGCCAGAGGCAAAGGCATAATTGGAGAAGAAGAAGTGGAGGAAGATCTAGAAACCACCATGGAAGAGGAAGCACACAACCATGTTGGAGAGGAAGTTGGCAATCATGTTGGATAAGAAAGTAGAGTCTTAGGCTCCTATATCAACCCAAATCCTGGAAACTGTGGCAACAGCATCCTCAAACCAACAATCCATGCTAACAACTTTGAGTTGAAACCTCAACTCATCACACTTGTTCAGAATAATTATTCATATGGAGGAAGTGCCCAAGAAGACCCAAATAAACATCTCAACACATTCCTGAGGATATGTGATACTGTGAAGTCCAATGGGGTACACCCTGACATCTACAAGCTACTCTTGTTCCCTTTCTCACTCAGAGATAAGGCAGTAAAGTGGCTGGAATCATTTCCCAAGGGGAGCCTAACCACATGGGAGGATGTTGTAAATAGATTCCTTGCAAGATTTTACCCTCCACAATGAATCAACAGGCTAAAAGCTGAGGTGTAAACTTTCAAACAACTAGATGGGGAAACACTCTACGAGGCCTGGGAGAGATTCAAAGATTTGAGAAGAAGGTGCCCACCAAAAATATTCATTGAGTGGGTACAAGTACACATCTTCTATGAAGGGCTATCCTATGAATCAAAGAAGGCCGTGGATCATTCTTCAGGAGGCTCACTCAACAAGAAGAAAACCATTGAAGAAACCATAGATGTCATCGAGACTGTAGCTGAAAATGAGTATTTCTATGCTTCAGAAAGAACTCATAAGAAAGGAGTGCTAGAACTTAACTCTGTAGATGCTTTGTTAGCTCAAAACAAGGCAATTGCAGCACAAATAGCAGCCTTAACCAAGAAGATAGAGGCTAATCAAGTCTCAGCCATACAAAATCAAACCCCTCAACAAGAAGGAAACGCATCAGAACCTGAAGGTGACTGGGAACAAGCTAATTATGTGAACAATTCATCCAGGCCACCAAATGATCCAAACTCTAAGGAATACGACCCAGGTTGGAAGAACCACCCAAATTTTGGGTGGAGAAACCAGCAAAACCATAACCAGGACCACAACAAACCTTATCCATCAAATCAACACTCCACTCACAACCTCAACCATCAAACAGGCAACCATAGACCCTACCATAACTCACAAAACACATCATACCATAGCAACCAACCAATACACAACAACCTCCATCAAGACACACCACCCTCAACTATGCAACCTTGTGAAATCAAGAGCAAATTTGAGAGGATGGAGGCTGCAATAGCACAATTGTCATCACAGATTACAGGAGCAGTCTCCACCTTTATGGAGAGGCAAGCACAGACTGAAAGAAGGATAGACGCCAATCAAGAAGAATACAGGTCAAATCTGAAAAATCAAGGCGCAGCAATCTCAAAGTTAGAAGCACAAGTGGGGATCTTATCCAAGCAAATCCCACTGCCCACACACACATTTCCACCTTCACCAAAACCAGTCCTGAAGCCCTATGTGCCAAAGGCACTATACCCACAAAGGCTGGGAAAAGATAGGAAGGATGGCCAATTCTCTAAGTTCCTAGAGATCTTTAAGAAGCTCCAAATCAACATACCATTTGCTGAGCCATTGGAACAAATACCACTATATGCCAAATTCTTGAAAGATCTTATAACAAGAAAAAGGAAATGGGAGGCAAAAGAGACCATAGTACTAACCGAGGAATGTAGCGCCATCATACAAAAGAAGCTACCTCAGAAGATGAAGGACCCAAGGAGTTTCCAAATCTCCTGCATCATAGGGGACATCACTATTGAGAAAGCTTTGTGTGACTTGGGAGCTAGCATAAATCTCATGTCCTTAACCATGTTGAGAAGGATGAAGATTGAGGAAGCCAAGCCAACAAGAATGGAACTCTAATTGGCTGACAGAACATTTAAGTTTCCAGATGGGGTGGTGGAAGACTTGTTGGTAAAAGTGGAGGAATTCATTTTCCCAGCTGATTTTGTTGTGCTGGATATGGAAGAAGAGGCCAACATATCAATCATCCTAGGAAGGTCATTCCTAGCTACTGCTGGAGCCATCATTGATGTGGAAAAAGGGGAACTAGTCTTGAGATTACATGAAGAGAAGATGGTCTTCAATGTCTTTAAGGCAATGAGTTACCCCAAAGAATCCATAGGAGAATGCATAATGGTAAACACCATGGAACAGATAGTTCAAGGAGTCTTGGAAGAGAAATAATATGAAGGAACTATTGAGCTGGAACAAGCATCAAATGAAGAACTACCACAAGAAACCATGAAGAATCCAATCATACCAACCACCACAGATAACAAAGAAGCAGAGGCACCAAAACTAGAATTGAAAACCTTGCCATCTAGCTTGAAATATACATATTTGGGTGCCAACAACACTTACCCAGTAATCATAAACTCAAGTCTGAGTGAGGAGCAAGAAGAGAAGCTTATCCAAGTGCTAAGACAGCATGAGGATGCCATAGGCTGGACACTTACAGATTTAAAAGGGATCAGTCCTTCAATGTGCATGCACAAAATACTACTTGAAGAAGATACCAAACCTTCAAGGTAACAACAAAGGAGGCTGAACACCCAACCATGAATGAAGTGGTTCAAAAAGAAGTGTTAAAATTGTGCCAAGCAGGGGTGATCTACCCCATCTCAGACAGCCCTTGGGTAAGCCCGGGCAAGTAATCCCAAAGAAGGGAGGGATCACTATTGTGTCAAATGAGAAGAATGAACTGATACCCACAAAGACAGTGACCAGATGGCGTATGTGCATTGACTATCGGAAACTCAATGAAGCCACCCGGAAAGACCACTTCCCCTTACCCTTCATGGACCAGATGCTTGAAAGATTGGCAGGACATGAGTATTATTTCTTCCTGGATGGGTATTCAGGCTACAATCAAATTGTTGTAGACTCCAAGGATCAGGAAAAAACTTTATTTACTTGTCCATATGGTGTTTTTGCTTATAGGAGAATGCCCTTTGGATTGTGAAATGCACTCGCAATATTCCAAAGGTGCATGCTCTCCATCTTTTCAGACATGGTTGAGAAGTTCATAGAAGTATTCATGGACAACTTTTCTGTGTTTGGAAACTCATATTCTGATTGCCTATGCCATCTTGCTCTTGTTCTAAAAAGGTGCCAAGAAACCAACCTGGTTTTGAACTGGGAGAAGTGCCATCTTATGGTAATTGAAGGGGTGGTTCTTGGTCACAAGATTTCAAAAAATGGCATAGTAGACAAGGCAAAGATGGAAGTAATTGAGAAATTACCTCCACCATGCAATGTCAAGGCAATCAGAAGTTTTTTGGGACACGTTGGATTCTATAGGAGGTTTATTAAAGACTTTTCAAAGATTGCAAAACCTCTCATCAACCTACTTGTCTCAAATACTCCCTTTGTTTTTGATAGAGAGTGCATGGTAGCCTTTGATGAGCTCAAGAAGAGACTCTCCTCTGCACCTATTATAGCACCACCAAGCTGGGATCTTCCCTTTGAATTAATGTGTGCTGCATCTGATTTCACTGTTGGTGCTGTTCTAGGACAGAGGAAAGACAATCTAGTACATGTTATTTACTATGCTAGCAAAGTCCTTAATGAGAATCAAAGGAACTATACCACCACGGAGAAAGAACTTTTAGCCATAGTCTTTGCTTTTGATAAGTTTAGATCATATCTTATTGGCTCTAAAGTAATTGTATTCACTAATCATGCAGCACTCAAATACTTGCTTACCAAACAAGAATCTAAGCCCAGATTAATAAGATGGATTCTGCTGCTCCAAGAATTTGACATTGAAATTAAAGATAGGAGCAGAGCAGAGAATAAGGTAGCTGACCATCTCTCAAGGATTCCACAAGAAGTAGAAGAGACACACCAAGTTGCAGTAAATGAAAGCATCCCTGATGAGCAGTTGATGATGATCCGAGTAGCCCCTTGGTTTGCAGACATAGCTAACTTCAAGGCTATTGGGGAACTAACAACCGACATCAACAAACACATAAGAAGAAAGCTAGTCAAGGATGGAAAATACTACATCTGAGATGACCCCTATTTGTTCAAAAAAGATGCTGATGGGATCTTGAGAAGGTGTATATCCCATGAAGAAGGTCAAAAAGTGTTGTGGCAGTGCCATGGATCCGCATATGGAGGCCACATCAGTGGAGAAAGAACAGTAGCAAAAGTGCTTCAATCTAGATTTTACTGGCCAACAATGTTCAAGGATGCCAAGGAATTGGTGTCAAGATGTGATGAGTGCCAAAGATCCGATAATCTAACCAAGAGAATTGAGATGCCATAGCAATTCATACTAGAGCTAGAACTATTTGATGTATGGGGAATTGATTTTATGGGACCCTTCCCAACCTCCTACTCAAATAGTTACATATTTGTGGCTGTTGATTATGTCTCAAGATGGGTAGAAGCCATAGCCACTGTGACAAATGACAACAAAGTTGTGATAAGCTTCTTGAGAAGGAACATTTTCAGCAGGTTTGGAGTTCCTAGAGCTCTCATCAGTGATGGAGAGACACACTTCTGTAACAAACAACTTGAAACACTTCTTCTCATATATGGAGTCAAGCACAAGGTGGCAACTCCATACCATCCACAGACCAACGGGCAAGCTGAAATCTCAAACAGAAAACTAAAGAGAATTCTTGAAAAAACTGTTGGAAGCTCAAGAGAAGATTGGTCTAAGAAGCTGGATGATACACTGTGGGCCTACAGGACAGCCTACAAGACACCCATTGGGATGTCCCCATACCAACTGGTATATGGCAAAGCTTGTCACTTACCAGTTGAACTTGAGCATAGAGCTTTTTGGGCTCTAAAAATGCTAAACTATGATGAGCACACTGCTGGAGAAAGAAGATTAATGCAACTCAATGAGCTAGAGGAATTTAGAAATCAAGCATATGAGAATGCAAAAATCTACAAAGAGAACACAAAAAAGTGGCATGATCAAAAGATAGCAAGAAGGGAGTTCACTGAAGGACAGAAGGTGCTACTCTACAATTCAAGGCTCATGTTCTTCCCTGGGAAACTTAAGTCTCGATGGTCAGGACCCTTCACCAAACTCAAGGTGTTTCCCTATGGTCATGTAGAGCTCATGGAGGACAAGACTCAGAGAACTTTGACTGTCAATGGTCATAGACTCAAACACTACTTGGGAGGCTCCTTAGAGGAGCAGAGAGTGAACTACAAGCTCAACTAAAGATGGAGGAGTGTCAAGCTAGTGACAATAAAGAAGCGCTAGTTGGGAGGCACCCCAACACTTTATCCTTTTTTGATTTATTGTTTTTCTTAGAAGTATTTTAAAATTCATTGCTTTAGATAGTTTAAGTTTCAGTCGCACATTTGTGTTACATTACCAATTAGAATTAGATTGCAATAGTAGGTTAGGAAGTTTAATACTAGCTTTGGTAGTTAGAATACTCTTACACTCTTTTATTTCTTTCTATTCTGGAATTGCAACTTGATGAATGCGTTACTAATGATGAGTAAATGGGCTGAGAACTAGCTAAAATGCTAAGTTTTGTGTGGCCACTCACCCACTTAATCTAGGCTTACAACCATTTTAATAGCTTAATTTTGAAGAGTAAGCCCAGAGATTAAGTTTGGTGTGGCCACCACCAAGGATCACCTAGCAAGCCCAAGTTTACCCAATTTGAAAGCACTTAATGTTTTGAGCAAGAGCATGAACGTGGTTTAATATGTTCAGAGGAGGTTGGAATCAAAAGAAAATGAAAAGATTGGAGTTATTTCATCCTTATGAACACATTAAATACACAATGATGGAACCAATTTATTAAGATGCTAAAGGATTAAGTTTGGTGTCCCAAGGGACACCCATCAGTTGCAATCCGAATTAACCATGATAAGAAGGAATGTGAAGGATTCTTTTGTCATTACTAATGGGTTTCAGTTTCAATTTCAGGAGAAAAGATGGGACCCACATGGTGAATAACTCACAAAACAAAGAAGTCAAAGTGTACTTACACTTTGGAACTCAACACATGCAGAAAGCACAGTGAGATAAGAGTTGGCGCCTCTTCCCACGCTAGGCGCCACTCCCCAAGTGGGAAAACATTTAACCCTTTTTATTTCCCACCATTCGAATCACACCCCTCACCCCTTATAAAAGCCTCACACTCCCAACTCTTCTCCCACTCCAAACCCCTGATCACACATGAAGAGTATCCATACACCCTTCTTCTCCCTTTTTTTTTTTAGTCTTCTACTACCTCTCTTCCCTCTACTTCTTTTCCCTTTCTCTTGATTGGGACAATTAAGTCCTAAGTTTGGTGTTGGAGAAAAACCTTATATTACTTGCCTCTCTTGCAACCTCCCCCAAATTTTTTTTACAACCTCAAACACACTCTCTCAACCTAATGGCACCACCAAAAAGCTCAACCTCAAAGAAAAAAAAAATCATGAAACCAACCTCTAGATCCTCAAGCTCTTTCAACGAATACAAGTTTCTCTCCGCATTCAACCATAATCAATTCTATGGTTGGGTGAGTGAGAGGGAGATCATTCCAGAAGTTGGGTTCTAATTAGGGAGGAACGAGCATCCTGAAATCAACATTGAGATCAACAGTAGGGGCTGGTCACTCCTATGCAACCCACCAAGGAAGGTAGTAGAGAGCTTGGTGAGGGAGTTTTATGCTAACACTGTGCCTCAACCAGGACAACACTATGGCTATATATGCTATGTGAGGGGGAAGTCCATTGACTATAGTCCCTTCAGCATAGAGAGGATGCTAATGGTGAAGAGGACAAGCTCCATCCGGAGCTATGAAGAAAGAATGAAGCAACAAGACCCTGGATTTGATGAAATCCTGAACGAGATTTGCGTGCTGAATGTGCAATGGATCAAGGACAAGGATGGGATACCCAACCAATTGAGAAGAAGGGATCTGAGCCCCCAAGCCAGAGGGAGGCTGGAATTTGTGAGGACGTCCCTAATCCCCACATCCAACACTTTAGAGGTGACCAAGGAGAGAGTTGTGCTTATATACAGCATCATGAAAGGTGAGAATGTCAATGTGGGGGAGATGATTGCCAACAACATTAACAAAGTGCTGAAAAGCACTAGTGACAACACAAGGTTGGCATTTCCCAGTATCATACGGAGGTTATGTGATGAAGCTGGAGTTGAAAAGATCATTGATGAGGTGATGGTGAAGCAAGATAAATTCATAACTGCCAAGAAGATGGCCAAAGTGGTGGCTGTTAACCCACTTCAAAGGGCCAGAGAACAAAAAGCTCATGCTCATGAGCCACAACAACAACAACAACAAGAAGAGGCAGAAGAGCAACCCCACTTTCTAGCACTTCAACCACCACCACACTACCAATACCAGCAATTCCCTGAAGGATTCAACTGGGAACAACTGCAAGGAGATGTACACCAAATGAAGGGAGACCTACACCACCTAAGAGAAGATGTCAATCAACTCAAGGAGACTCAGCAATAATAATGGAGCCAAGTGAACCAAAATATACAACAACTCCAAGGGAGTTAGGAGCATATGAGGAAGGAGCAGCAAGAACATGTTGACTGGGGGGAGGTGCGAAGTGCACTGGACAAAATAGTAGAGCAAGGCAAATGGCAACAGAGGAACCTGGCTGAATTCAGAAATCTCTATGATGCCAGAACCATCTCCAGGAGGCAGTATGACATCAATACACAAGCGAAGCTGAATCACTTGTGTAATGCCGTGGCCGCTCTAAACTCATGATACCCAATGTTCATGCAAGGAATGGAGGAGCTGAGTGCAAGACAAGAGAAAATTCTAGCTAAACATCAGGAGGATGAAAGGAATTATATGAGGAGGCTAGGATTTTGGAAGCCCAAGAATGCTACGGCACAAGAAGGTTCCTCCAAGCAAGATGAAAGTAACTCCTCCCCTTCCAAGAAGAAGGACAAAGGAAAGGGGCCAATGAACTGAAGATAAAGCTACTCAAGGTTGTTGAGTCCCATGTTTGACACTCTCTAATTTCTGAAATCATGTTTAAGTTTTTGTTGATTTACTTTCTATCAAAATAAATAGTCATGCTAGGATAGTTTATATTTTCTGCTCAGTTTTATTTCATGTTTGAAGTCTTTATGAGTCCTTTAGATTACAAGAAATAAAATGCAATGTATTTCAAGTCTTCTTCAACATAAACAAAGTAGAGTTTGTTTCCATAAGAGTTACTGTGAGTTGTGCAAAAACAGGAAGTAAGAGAAACCAAGGCCAAGATAGATCATCCAACAAATCAAGGAATAAGGAACTAAGTGTAGAACCTTGAATGAACTAAAAAGAAAATGAGTCATGGAAAGCAACTAGTCTTAGAAGGAATAACAAGAAAAGGTTGAGGGGTGTTCCTTGAATATCCATAGAACCAAGAAGTAGTAAGCAACAAAGACCCAAGGCTCTAAGCACCAACTACTAGGATGGGAAAGAAACGTTAAAAAGCTCAAAAAAAAAGAGTTGAAGATCCTAGTAGATGCTTATGGTGAAGATGTGTCAAGAAGAGGCCTGGGCAAGTAGATTCTTGGGGGTGCTTCAACACCCAGTACCCTAAAACCAACTGGTTTGGGAGTGCTAATTGAAAGCTTAATTAAAGGGTTGTCTTGAGATAAAACACTTAGAGTCGTGGTCAAGAAAAGCACAACCAAAAAGAAGGTAAAACAACTCTTACTACTTCAAGGTGACAATCAATAGAAAGGACCCCTGAAGCTTATACTTGAAAGAACCCTCAAAGATCTAAGAGCTCTTTATGACATTCAAACATTCATACATGTGTTGAACACTTAGTCCTACCCTTAGTCATGTTGCATTCATTCAAGGCCAAGGCCTCAATTTATAAAAGGGCTACTCACATTGATTTGCTTGGGACAAGCAAAGCTTAAGTTTGGTGTTGTGATGACCCGCATCATCTACCCTTCTTTCTTGCATAAAGAGGAGCATAAAAGAGCATAAATCTCAATTGATCATTGCAATTTATACATTAATTGATGAATATTATGGTACATTTCTTTGAGATGAGTTGTGCTGAATTTCAGGAGAAAAAAACATCAAAAATGGGAAGAAAGCAACAAAGAAGCTGGGCGTGTGAAACTGGCGTGTCACTTGGAACAAATGCCACAAAAATGCACTGGCGTGGCATGCCAGGAGCTGGGCGTGGCACGCCAGTACTAAATTCCAGAGGATAATTCCCAAGCATTCACAAGGGCGTGGCACGCCAGACCCTGGGCATCCCACGCTAGTACAAAGTTCTAGAGAGCAACAATGGAGGACACAAAAGGGGCGTGGCACACCAGGTTGGGCATGGCACGCCTAACCCATCAGCTACTATGGGTGTGCCACTTGAGCCAAGGGGCGTGGCACGCCAACTCATCACTCCAGGAGGAACCTTCACTATGGCGTGCCACTTGGTATCGAAGGCGTGGCACGCTAACTCCAAAAAGTCACTTGGGCGTACTACTTGAGGATCCAGATGTGGCACGCCAAGCATGAAGAGTCCACAAATGTATGGGCGTGCCACTTGAACAGCATGGCGTGGCACGCTGGTACAAAAATCCAGAGAAGGGGCTGAAGGCAATTGAAGACTGGGCGTGGCATGCCAGGCTCTCAATCTCACTTAGGCGTGCCACTTGAGCGACCAGGCGTGTCACGCCAATGCACAAAGAGGCCAAAGTAAGGACTGGGCGTGCCACTTGATGTCGAAGGCGTGGCACGCCAACCCAAGAATCTCACTATGGCGTGCCACTTGAGTACTGGACATGGCACGCCAGCTACTGGAACCAAGGCAAAATTATGGGCGTGGCACGCCAGCCTCTAGCCGTGGCACGCTGGTATACGTTTCCAGAGAGGGTGAAGAAGGCCAAATACATGGGGCGTGTGATAAACCCATATTTTATGAGTTCTTTTGTGCTTAATTTGAGTGATTTATACAATTCTTCACCTACTTATTCACATTAATTGCATGGTTTTACTTTCCCTTCCTTATTATGTGATGTAAATGAAAAACATGTTTCTTAAGCTTTAAAATTAATTAATTTAATTACCTTTATTTCCATTCGATGCCGGGATTAGTGTGTTGAGTAGTTTCAGATTTTCTAAGGCAGAATGACTTAAAGGATGGAAAACGAAACACACTAAAATGAAAGGAGAAAGCAAAATGGAGCTTTAAGGAAACTGGTATCGACGCGATCGCATGGATGACGCGATCGCGAGCCAGAAGTGAAGATGCAGCGACACGGCCGCATGACTGACGCGACCGCGCGCCTTAAGCAGAACGCACATGATGCGGTCGCATGACTGACGCGACGGCGTGGTAAGGAAAAGCTCCGAATAACGCGACCGCGTGACCCACGCGCACGCGTGACAGAGGCCACGTATAAGAATTTATAGAATACGCCCCCAGCGAATTCTGAAGCCCTTTTTGGCCCAGATCCAAGTACAGATAGCATAGACCAGAGGTTATAAAGTGTGGGAATGCACCCATTCAAGAGAGAGCTCGCATATTTTATTTTTTTAATGATTTAGATTTAATTGAGAGGGAGATCTTCTCTCTCTCTCTTAGGATTTAGGATTTCTTCTTATTTTAAGAGTGACTCTCAATCCAGATTTTACGTTTCTTTGTTTTAGCTCCCTTTTACTTTTGTTTATTCCAGCACTTGAATTGATCAGTGAATTTATGAATTTCTTCCATGTTACAGACTGTTATCAGAATTAATAATATTTGAGGTATTTTCAGTTTATGATTGTTCTCTTTGATTTAAGTTACCATTGCTTCCCATCTAAGGATATTTTTATTATTCCAGCAATTTTACTTTTTCCCCTTTTCGTCCTGGTTAAGAATTTAGTAACTCAACAGTTATTAAACTCAACATAACTGATAATCGTTATCTTGCTAATTGAGCTGACTTAAGTAATCCCAACCTTTTCTTAGGAAATAAATAGGATTCAAAGGTCAATTTAATTAGTCCCCTGACTTTCCTTTGCCTTAGTAAAGGTTGACCAAGTGGAGTTTAGATTCAACTTTCATTGTAGTTGAGAGAGATAACTACGTTGGACCTCCAACTTCTCTTACCTTGCCAAAAGTCTGCTTTACAGTATTTATTTATTTTAATTGCCATTTACTTTACTTGTCATTTAAATTACTTGCTTCTCATCTTCTAAACCCCGATTACAACCTTTATAGCCAATAATAAGAACATACTCCCTCGCAGTTCCTTGAGAAGACGACCCGAGGTTTGAATACTCGGTTAACAATTTCTAAAGGGATTTGTTACTTGTGACACCCAAAACATTTGTACGAAGGGATTTTTGTCGGTTTAGAGACTATATCCACAACGCAACTATTTCTATGAATCTCTCTACTGGTAGAAATCCTAACGTCAAAATGGCTCCGTTGCCGGGGAACTGCTAACGTGTGCCTTATTATTGGTTATTGTAAATATTTTTCTTTTGCTTGTTTATTTATTTTTATTTTTCCTTTTTATCTCTATTTGCTACTATGAACTCTCACCCCTCTCGCTTTGAGTTTGGTTCTAATATTGTTAAAGGAAATAGAAGTTACAGCAGGAACGTGTACCAAGGTCAGACCAATCAAGGATGGATAAAACCAAGAGGATCTAATCAAACCTTTTGGCAGCAACACCCTCCGAGATATCCTGGACAAAGACCATTCTACAGTGCATACCTAGTTGAAAGACATGGTGGACAACCTTGTAACTACCAACAAGCCCCACCCCGTGCATATAAACCATCCTTTCAACATAACCTCGAACCACCACGCTCACAAGCTTCTCTTCACCATTCGCCACCATATGATCCTTCCTTACCCCAATAGCAATCCAATCGTTCCCAATCACCATCACTTTTCTTTGTGTCATGTCCAAGTCCAGCAACCCGAGAAGCAGAGGATCGTCTAAAGGAAACAGTAATTAAATTATAAACAACCATTCAACAGCTGGAGCAAGCGATAATTCAATGGGCTTCTAGGCGCTCAAATACACAAGGATCAGCCACAGCCCCATGCGGACAGCCCAATGAAGAGCGTAGCATGGAGGAGCTACCAGAAACTCCAGTGGACAAGACAGAGAATGAATTTGTACTAGAACAATTAGAAGAAGCTGTCTTTGTTCAAGAAGAAGAGTTGGTTGAAGATCTAGGAGATGCTGAACCTCCATGGGAATCCAGAATTGAGGAAAACGCCGTCAAAGAGACTACAGTTGATGCTAAGGAGGATATTTCTCCAAGGCAAGTCGTTTATGAAGAATCAGACGGAATAATCCAAGAAACAAATTCCCTCGATAATGATAGTCACAAGTCTGACTCTCTTAGTGATGAACTTTCATCCGCAAGTGAATTCTTTGAGATCGAAGAATCTTCCCCAAGTGAATATGAAGATGATGCAGAGGTAGATTTCTCTCAACCTCCAATCTATGACTCAAGTGATGAGGAAGACACAGAAGACTTTGACCAGGACATAGATACAATTGAAGATCTTTACAAAGAAGTGGAGGAATTCACAGAAGAGCACAAAGAAATGGAACTTGCAGAACCACCAAAAACACCTATCCCAAGGCCATTACCACCTAATACAAGCTTCAAGTGGGTACAATCCTTAACTTATAACTTTACTTATTCACTTGAATACGGTTTGCTTGAAACAGATGGCCAGCTTAGAGCTCTCTGCAGCTTTAAGAGTAAGAGGAAAATGGCTCGTACTCAGAGCTGGTACACAAGGTTCAATAAGGTTCCACGCTTCACCTCGAAGTACACGGATTGGTATCATGCTCAATTGCATGGATCACAGAGAACGTTTGGTCACCACGGTGAGATTCTACTTTTTAAACCGCCCGGATGGAGACATGTAGATCAGGACGGAGGCAGATTTAAAAGCAAGGCTTGGAATCCTAGACTCTATCCTGACATTCGTAGTCCCGGGAGCCTGAAAATCTGTTTGAAGCTACTCAGAAGCTTTGCATGCTTAGTTTGGGACCCCGGAGGCTATTGGCATTTCAAGCACTGGTGGAGATTTTTGGACGAATTTAAACATAAACCACCATAACAGGATACTCCTCCAATGTCCAACTTAAGGACTTTAACTAAAAGTGCTAGGTGGGAGACAACCCACCATGGTATGGTCGCTTCTTTTTCAATTTATTTCTTGTTAATTGTTTTTTTCATTTTAATTTATTAAACCTGGAATCATGCATAGCATTCATGTTAATCATTGCATTCTGCATTTTTCATGCATATAAAAAAAAGGGTGCACGACGCGACCGCATGCCCCATGCGATCGCGTCATATTGCGAAAAACACCACCCGTGCGACCGCGTGACCCACGCGGCCGCGTGATATATATATCGGCGTAAGGATCCAACGAACAGAAAGTTGGGCTGGAATCGTGCGGCCCTTGCGCGTTTCGCACAAATTGGCCCACGCGATCGCGTCATTTGCACAATACCAATCCCATGCGACCGCGTGAGCGACGCGATCGCGTCGCATGGATTGCACATCACCCCAAAAGGAGACAGAGAATTGCGCTAAAACGACGCTGGAGTCGTGCGTTTAGCATGAATTCCAGGGACGCGATCGCGCGACCCACGCGATCGCGTCACCCTTCTTTCCCCCCCTCTCATGCGATCGTGCGCCCCACGCGATCGCGTCACCCTTCTTTCCCCCCTCTCATGCGATCGTGCGCCCCACGCGATCGCGTCACTCCCATTTTCAACCCAACCATGCGACCGCGTGCCCCACGCGGCCGCGTGGATTCGAAAATATAACCCCCCCAACCACGCGAACCCTATCAGTCGCGCAGCCCTCCCCTTTCGCCTACCAGGTTCCGCAAAACGCAATCCCCTTTTATTCGTTTGTCATTTTTCTGTACTTTTTTCCGTTTCTGTTCATCATTAGGATAGATAGATATGCATGCTGTAGTGGATTTTTAGGTTGTTAGGTAGCTTAGGCTCTGGTTAGTGGATCTAGGTCTGTTTACTTGCACTGTTCGTGTTTATGTTTTATCATAACTGCAATTCTGCTGTTCCTGTGACCTCGTTCATATGCTGTGATTTCTTGCAATTCCTGCTTGTTACTCTAAAATTTCCTATTTCTATTCATTACTGGTAACTGCAGCAAGTTTTTAATTCATATGAACTGCTATGATTGCTGTTTATTTTCCGGGACAATCCAATTTTAGTCGGAATGCTGCCCAAATTTTTCGTAAATTGTTTTCATTCTTGTTTTGGTTTGGCATTTCTGAACTCTGTTTTACTCTGCTTTACCCAAACTATTTCATGAATGCTATGGCAGACTTTCTTATCCTCTTTGATTTCCTGGTTCATAAACTGCATTTGTGATTCACTGATTCCAATTTTTGCTTTCTTTATTTCTATTCGAATCAGCATCACCCTGTTTTCCTTGTTCGATTATGAGTACTTCTATTCTTACCTGTGAATCCTTGTTATATGGAATTTTTCTATGCCACTTACTTTAAGCCGCACTTTACTAACTCACTAATTTTAATTTACTAATTTCTTTTTCAAATTCTAACCATACTAACCCTTTTGATCTCTTTTTTGATTATTTTCACTTCCCTCTAACTTTCTCATCATGGCATATTGATTATTTTTCCATTTAACATAATTTCAATCATATTTCGTTTACTCATTTTCCTTATTCTATTTCTCCCTCGCCGCTTTGAGTTTCCTTTGTTTAATTGCCTATTTGCTTTCCTATTTTATCCATATCCTGGTTTTCTGTTTTTCAGGATGTCTGCCTCACAAAGGAAAGGAAAGGGCAAGGCTACTGGCAAGCGCAAGAGAGGAGATTCCTCCCAGTCCATCATTGCTCTAATGCACGATTCTTCATGGCGGGAGAAGAACTTCACACTAGGAAAAAGCTGACAAGCTGCTCCCTGCGAATGATCCTATAAAATTTGCAAACCGGTATTGTGAGCTGAAGTACCCGGCTTTTGCAAACTCTAGAAATCTATACCTGGAGCAAACTCTGAAAATTCCAGAAGCACTCCAACAGTACACCACTGAGCAAATCAAGCAAAGGGGCTGGTTCTTTCTGGAAAGAACACTGACAGAGGTCAATTCATCTTGGGTACGGAAATTCTACTGCAACTACTATCTCACTACCCTAGATGCAGTGAACCTGAGAGGAAAACAAATTCTGGTCACCGAAGAGGCCTTAGAGGACATTCTCCGGCTCCCAGCCAAGTCCGATCAGCCTGATGGTTATTCAAAGGCTGGGGAGGACATGCGTCAGATGCAGTTTGATTGGGATGCTGTAAAGGCACGGATAGCTCTCGACCCGACAGTCCCTTGGGAGATGGGTCAGGATACTACCATGCCTAGAGGGATCAAGAGAGCATACTTAAACGATGAGGCTCGGTTATGGCATCAGATCTTGAGTAATTATGTGATGCCGAGTACTCACGAGACGGAGATCCCGGCTGCTATGATCACCCTCCTTTGGTGTGTGCTGGAGGGTAAGGACCTTTATCTGCCACGTTTCATTCGGCACTATATGGCCAGGGTCCACGTCCAAGGCACCCTCCCTTTTCCATATCTAGTTACACAGCTTGGCCGTCGAGCTGACATGCCATGGGAGGCTGCCGATGAGAGACCACCAGCGGCGGATTGTAGGAAGATCATTCTGCACAGCCGAAACTTCTTAGCCTTGGGCCACAAACCACCACCATTCAGTGCTACTGATGAGTCAGCCCCATCGTCTGCTGGACCCACTTCCTCCACTACTGCACCTGGGATTCGACCTCACTCTATTGTGAGTTTTTACTTGACGACGATAACCGGTGCACTTGCCGGAAGGAATTTTGCCGATCGTGCAATTTCCTAAATCGTAGCATAACACGTTTATGCGCATCACCTACCCCTGCTACCACCACTGCACCTCCACCTGCCACAAAGCCTGTCTATCATCTGGTGCACCGCTTATTCCGACGACTTGACCAGATGGAGCGTCGCAACAAGCGGCACTATGAACACCTAAAGCTGATGATACGATTCGGTGACATTCCCTCCGAGCCCGACACACCGTCTGAGGCATCTGAGGAGGAGGCGGATGCACCCGAGGCAGAGACCCATCCCCAGGAGGCAGCACCAACCGCACCACAGGCATCGGTCCCACATCAGATTGAGGCTGCAGATCTTGAGATCCCGATCCAGTCAGCACCTCCTCCACAACAGCCAGACTCCCAGCCTACCACCACTGAGACTCCAGCTACCATCCCTTCCAGTGATGACACTCCTTCACACCCGGCTTGATTGAGCATCGGGGACGATGCTTCCTTTTAAGTGTGGGGAGGTCGCCATCTCTGGCGTTTATTTTGGTGAACCACTACATCTTTTTTCTTTTATTTTGGATATTTTTCTGTATTTTTCTTTTTACTGTTATTTTCTGAGTACTTATACATTGCTTTTATGTATTTTTACTCTATTTTCTGCATTTTGCATCTTTAGTTCATATTTTAGCCATTTAGTTTATTTTAGTTATTTAATTTAGTTTGCAATTCTGATTTATTAGTGGATTAATTAGTATAGTTTACCCTTTTTAGCATAAGATAGTATAGTTTAAATTGAAAAATATAAAAAGGAAGTAAGCTAAGAAATTGAACATATCAGATTTAAATCCATAAACCTTGTATATAGCATTACATGATGTAGTTAAGCTGACAACATTTCATCAAGGAGGAACATTAAAACTTTAAAAGCTACCCAAAATAATTTTTTTATGAGAATAATGAGAATTTTTAACTAAACCTGCATACAATATATAAATGATATATGATGCTTGAGTTAGAGAACACACAGCCTGTGAGTCTTAAGCTTAATTGTATGGTTGCATTCAAACCATAATTTCATTTCTGTGTGTTCCATTTCTTTTTATTCTGATGTTCTTTACTTTGCTTTAATCTATATGTCCAATTATAGAATATAGAATGTAGATACATGCCAAGAGAATGATTGAGGCCATCATTTGATTTCAGCTCACTTACCCCAAATTAGCCTACCTTTTACATCACCCTTGTTAGCCCCCTTGAGCCTTTTAAAACCCCTTTATTCTATTTAGCCAAATTACTAGCCTTAAGCAGAAAAACAAAATAAAATCCCAAGTGAACCCTTGGTTAGCTTAAGATAGAAAATCATGAATAGAGTTAAATGTGGGAAACCTTTTGGGAACATGGATGATAGAAACAAAAGGTAGAGAAGTTAAAAGAAATAAAATAAATTTGGGAAGCATGCTCATGAGAAAATCAAAGTGATTTAATTGCCATGTGCCTTAAAAAAAAGTTATTTTTCAGCATTTAAATAAAAGGGGAATACAAAAGAAATTCCCCAATGCAAAATAAAAACAATGCACAGGGAATAAAAGAAAATAAAAAAATTGAAACATGAGCATGTAACAATAAGTGGGATAATATGGGAAAATAGGTAAAGAGATTTTTGTTTTACTAAATATGTATGTTAGGTGAGATCTTAGTCTAATTAAGGATTCACTTATTAGCTCACTTGACCCTATACATAAATCCTTACCTTTACCTTGACCACATTACAACCTCAATTAAAGACCTCATGACTTTTTGGTATGACTATATTCTATAATTGTTGATTGGTTAGATGAAGAACAAAGCTATAGAAAGTAAGAATAAAAAAGAAAAATAGAGTGAATAAACCCAATAAACACTGAGTGACTAGAGAGTAAACACAAAATCCAGTGAGGGTTCAATAACTCATCAACATATATCAGTGCTTAAATTTACTAATTGTTTTGCAAGTTTGTATAATGTTTTCTTTCCCATCTCATTTGCTAAAATGCTTTATTATTTAAGGGTTGGCTATACATATACATGACTCCTTGAGAATGTGAATTAACTTGACTACATGTAAGCTTTATATATGAGTGAATTAACTTGACCATAAACTTGATGTGCATAAACTTGATATGCTACGATTTAGGAAATATATAACTAAAAACTCATGGAATTTGCATCAAAATCATACTGTTTGGATGGTTCATTGCTTTGTTATTCATTTAACCATTCTTGGTTACTTTAAGCTCAAGAAAATGCATAAAACAACTAAAACTAACAGAAAAATGCTAGTGAAACTAGCCTAAGATGCCTTGGCATCACATGACTGACGCGACCGCGCGCCTTAAGCAGAACGCACATGACGTGGTTGCATGACTGACGTGACCGCGTGGCAAGGAAAAGCTCCGAATGACGCGACCGCGTGACCCACGCGGACGCGTGACAGAGGCCACGTACCAAAATTTACAGAATACGCCCCCAGCGAATTCTGAAGCCCTTTTTGGCCCAGATCCAAGTACAGACAGCATAGACCAGAGGTTATAAAGTGTGGGAATGCACCCATTCAAGAGAGAGCTCGCATATTTTATTTTTTTAATGATTTAGATTTAGTTGAGAGGGAGATCTTCTCTCTCTCTCTCTCTTAGGATTTAGGATTTCTTCTTGTTTTAAGAGTGACTCTCAATCCAGGTTTTACGTTTCTTTGTCTTAGCTCCCTTTTACTTTTGTTTATTCCAGCACTTGAATTGATCAGTGAATTTATGAATTTCTTCCATGTTACAGACTGTTATCTGAATTAATAATATTTGAGGTATTTTCAGTTTATGATTGTTCTCTTTGATTTAAGTTACCATTGCTTCCCATCTAAGGATATTTTTATTATTCCAGCAATTTTACTTTTTCCTCTTTTGGTCCTGGTTAAGAATTCAGTAACTCAACAGTTATTAAACTCAACATAACTGATAATCGTTATCTTGCTAATTGAGCTGACTTAAGTAATCCCAACCTTTTCTTAGGAAATAAATAGGATTCAAAGGTCAATTTAATTAGTCCCCTGACTTTCCTTTGCCCTAGTAAAGGTTGACCAAGTGGAGTTTAGATTCAAATTTCATTGTAGTTGAGAGAGATAACACGTTGGACCTCCAACTTCTCTTACCTTGCCAAAAGTTTGCTTTACAGTATTTATTTATTTTAATTGTCATTTACTTTACTTGTCATTTAAATTACTTGCTTCTCATCTTCTAAACCCCGATTACAACCTTTATAGCCAATAATAAGAACATACTCCCTCGCAGTTCCTTGAGAAGACGACCCGAGGTTTGAATACTCGGTTAACAATTTCTAAAGGGGTTTGTTACTTGTGACACCCAAAACATTTGTACGAAGGGATTTTTTGTCGGTTTAGAGACTATATCCGCAACGCAACTGTTTCTATGAATCTCTCTACTAGTAGAAATCCTATCGTCAGCGTGCCACTTGGTGTCGAAGGCATGGCACGCCATCCACTATTCCTTACTTGCGTGTGCCACTTGAACCCCAGGCGTGGCACGCCAGTGTCATTCAGAGAGCAAAAGAACTATTGGGGCGTGCCACTTGAGTTCGTGGCATGGCACACCAAACAGAAGAGTCACTTGTTCACAAAGGGGTGAGGCACGCCAGACCCTGGGCGTGCCACGCTAGTTCAACTATCCAGAGAGCTTGATCAAGTGTGTAACAAGGGCGTGGCATGCCAAACCCTGGGCGTGGCAGGACAACCCTAGGCGTGCCATGCTAGTTGAAGTTTCCAGAGGCAAAGAGAAGTGGAAAAAGGCTGGGGCATGCCACTTGAGCTCGAAGGTGTGGCACGCCAAGGTTGTTAAAAAGACGAGCGTGCCACTTGAGGGACAGGGCGTGGCACACCAAGCCAGAATTGAGGATGCACGTGACACACCACTGAAGTGTCAACCACACGCCAGCTGGGAAGTCATGCTTATTGAGTTTCTTTTCCCTCCAAAATGTAATTTTCCTTTTTCACTTTTGTAATTCTTTTATTTTTGCTAGGAGTAGTATAAATACCCCCAAGAAGTACTGAAGAGGGGGTTAAGCAGTTAGAGATAGTAGCTTTAGATTCACTTTTACACTTCATCATCTTCTTTACTTTTGAGTACTTTTTTTTGAGCTCTGAGTAGCTAAATTTTCTCTCATTGAGAGAGGGAGCTCTGTTGTACTTGATGGATTGATGATAGTGAAATTCTTCTTCTCTTCATCTTCTCTTTGATTTGCTAGAAAGAATTTCGTTTCTAATGCTTAGTGTTCAATTATCTTGGAAAAGAGAGTAAATGCAAAATGGGTTTCATGGGAACCTTGGGAAAGGAAACATAAAACCATGCTTGAAATCCCTTCTCACATTTGAGTAGGATTTGGGTTTTGGTATTTGGATATGGTGACATATAATCCTCCCTCTACTTGGACTTATGATAATGTGTGGTATAATCAAGGACCAAGCATATCTCTCTTCATGAACAATTAGACCAAGGAATTGGCTATTGATCAAGATATGAGAGATTGAGTCACCAAAGGATTGGGGCTCAGTCAATCATGATTGCCAAGAGGTCAATGAGTTGCATGATTGAAGAGGATATAACCTGAAATTGATCCAAAGAGACAACATCTCCCGATCTCAATGAATTTCCCCATTCTTGTCTATCCCTTTCTTTATAGCTTACTGTTACATTCAGTAATTCCCCATTCCCATTTACATTCAAGTCATTTATGATTCTGCAGTTTACATTTTGTCATTTCTATTTCTGCACTTTATTGCTTCCCTTTACATTCTAGCCATTTACATTTCTGTCATTTATAATTCTGCAAATCACAAATCTATTAGATCCGCTTGACTAATTCATCAATTGATTAAAACTGCTCAAATTTGCCAATCTCTATGGATACGATCCCACTCCACTGTGGGTTATTACTTGATGATAATTTTGGTGCGCTTGCCAAAAGAACTGATTCACCATCTTTTGAATGGGGGTGTGAATTGGACTCATCACTATTGTTGTTTATGAATGTTAAAACTGTTGGCTCTTGAAAAAATAATGAAAAAGGAAAAATGTTATTGATGATCTGAAAAATCATAAAAATTGATTCTTAAAGCAAGAAAAAGCAATGAATACAAGGCTTGCGAAAAAAAATGGAAAAAAATAAAAGAAAAAAAAAGAAAAAGAGAAAGCAAGCAGAAAAAGCCAATAACCCTTTAAACTAAAAGGCAAGGGTAAAGAGGATCCAAGGCTTTGAGCATTAATGGATAGGAGGGCCCAAAGGAATAAAATCCTGGCCTAAGCGGCTGAATCAAGCTGTCCCTAACCATGTACTTGTGGCATGAAGGTCCAAGTGAAAAGCTTGAGACTGAGTGGTTAAAGTCGTGGTCCAAAGCAAAAAGAGTGTGCTTAAGAGCTCTGGGCACCTCTAACTAGGGACTCTAGCAAAGCTGAGTCACAATTTGAAAAGGTTCACCCAGTTATGTGTCTGTGGCATTTATGTATCCGGTGGTAATACTGGAAAACAAAGTGCTTAGGGTCACGGCCAAGACTCATAAAGTAACTGTATTCAAGAATCAACATACTGAATTAGGAGAATCAATAACACTATCTAAAATCTGAGTTCCTATAGATGCCAATCATTCTGAACTTCAAAGGATAAGGTGAGATGCCAAAACTGTTCAGAAGCAAAAAGGCTACAAGTCCCACTCATCTAATTGGAACTGAGCTTCATTGATATTTGAAATTTATTATATATTCTCTTCTTCTTTTTATCCTATTTTGTTTTTAGTTTCTTGCGGACAAGCAACAATTTAAGTTTGGTGTTGTGATGAGCGGATAATTTATACCATTTTTGGCATTGTTTTTACATAGTTTTTAGTATGTTTTATTCACTTTTTATTATATTTTTATTAGTTTTTATTCAAAAATAAAATTTCTAGACTTATTATGAGTTTGTGTATTTTTTTGTAATTTCAGGTATTTTCTGGCTGAAATTGAGGGACCTGAGCAAAAATCTGATTCAGAGGCCGAAAAAGGACTGCAGATGCTGTTGGATTCTGACCCTCCTACACTCGAAATGGATTTTCTCGAGCTAAAGAAGTCCAATTGGCGCGTTATCAATTTCATTGGGAAGTAGACATCATGGGCTTTTCAGCAATATATAATAGTCCATACTTTGCCCGAGATTTGATGGCCCAAACTGGCGTCAAATTCAGCCTAAAACTTTCTAGCGTAAAACGCCAGAACTGGCACCAGAATTGGAGTTAAACGCCCAAACTGGCACCAAAGCTGGCGTTTAACTCCAGGAACAGCCTAAGCACGAAAAAGCTTCAATGCTCAGCCCAAGCACACACCAAATGGGTCCTGGAAGTGGATTTCTGCACTTTCTGCACTTAGTTACTCATTTTCTGTAACCCTAGGTCACTAGTTTAATATAAAAACTACTTTTAGAGATTCATTTTAGAAGGAATGACATTTTTACATTTCATATTGTACCTTTGACAGCATGAGTCTCTAAACCCCATAGGTGGGGGTGAGGAGCTCTGCTGCGTTTCAACGGATTAATGCAATTACTACTGTTTTCTATTCAATTACGCTTGATTCTATTCTAAGAAACTCACTCGTACTTCAATATGGAGAATATGATGATCTGTAACACTCATCATTATCCTCAACCCTATGAACGTGTGCTTGACAACTACTCCATTTTATTTGAGCTCAACGTAGTCATTGGGCGACAGCTTGAGTGTGTATCTCTTGGGTTTCTAATCCACAGACCGAGTCCGGAGGTTAGAACCTTCGTGGTATAGGCTAGAATCATTGGCAGCATTCCTGAGATCCGAAAAGTCTAAACTTTGTCTGTGGTATTCCGAGTAGGATCTGAAAGGGGATGATTGTGATGAGCTTCAAACTTGCGAATGTTGGGCGTAGTGACCGTGTGCAAAAGGATAATGGTCCTATTCTGACGCTAGTGAGAACCGACAGATAATTAGCCGTGCGGTGATAGCGCCTGGTACTTTTCATCCGAGAGGATCATACAGCCTGCCATGGAAGGGACCATGCGTGTTTGGAGAAGAAGACAGTAGGAAAGCAGAGATTCAGATGACAGAGCATCTCCAGAACCTCAACCTGTTTTTTCATCATTAAATCACAAGTACCACTCATTTTATGCTATTTACTTTTCATAACAAAATCATTTTTATCACTAATCTCCTGACTAAGATTTACAAGATAACCATAGCTTGCTTCAAGCCGACAATCTCTGTAGGATCGACCCTTACTCACGTAAGGTATAACTTGGATGACCCAGTGCACTTGCTGGTTAGTTGTGCGGAGTTGTGAAAAGTGTAATCACAATTTCGTGCACCACATATGCATACTCCACGCGTACGCATTGGTCGCGCACTGAGGGGGGCGACGCGTAGGCGTCGGTCACGCGTACGCGTGACCATGTTTATGCTATTCGCGCGAGGGCATCGTGGCGCTCACACAACCCCCTGGTCGTTTTGGGATATGTGCCAAAATGCCATATGACGCGTGCGCGTCAGGCACGCGCACGCGTGGAAGTGCAAAAGTGAAAAATGACGCGCACGCATTAACGACGCGTACGCGTGTATGGGTTTGTGCTTCTAGCATAATCCCAGCACCAAGCCAGCATAACTTTCGGCCAATACACCTTTTATGTTGAATTCGCAATGTCACGCGTGCGCGTCATTTATGCGTACGCGTGAAGTTCCAAATTCTCAGATGACGCGTACGCGTGAGGGACGCTTACGCGTGGTGATGCTTGTGCGATTGGCACACTTTCTGCACTGTTCTCGCGCAACTTTCTGTTCATTTTTTTATTTTTTTATGCGGATGAAAATACAGACTATATGCAATACTAATGAGAAGAGTCACTAAAACAAAACTAAGGAGAGAAAAGAAAGAACGATCATACCATGGTAGGTTGTCTCCCACCTAAAACTTTTAGTTAAAGTCCTTAAGTTTGACATTTGGTGAGCTCCTTGTCATGGTGGCTTGTGCTTGAACTCGTCTTGAAACTTCCACCAATGCTTGGACTTCCAATAAGCTCTATCAATACCAGGTAAATTCCTCAAGCTTTGATGGAGTTCTTCACAAGCTTTGAGCTCCCAAATTTGATCCTCATATATTCCTGGATCCCAAATCTTGTTTCTACACCCGTCTTCAAGTGGATCATGATGATTCCATCTGGGTGGTTCAGCCTTAGAATTCTCATTTAGGCACCCAAACATCCTCCTAGACCTAATTAATTGAGAATTATGCCAATCCTTGAAATCAGGCCTTGAGCTTCCAACCATAACGAACCTAGGATGGTGTTGCCAACCACTACCCATCTCTCTTTTACTCTTAATGCCCCAAAGAGCTCTAAGTTGACCATCTGTCTCAAGTAAACCATATTCAAGTGGGAAAGTAAAAGTCAAGGATAAAAATTTTACCCACTTGAATGTTGTATTGGATGGTAATGGTTTTGGGGGAGAGGTCTCCAACAACTTTGGCAAGGTGATTTCAAGCTCCATTCCCTTGTGCTCTTCTTTGAATTCTTCCACCTCCTTGTAAGCTTCTTCAATTTTAACCTCTTCTTCAATTTTAACCTCTTCCTCTTAGCAGCTTTCTTCTAATTCAATCTCCTCTTCATTGCTTTCCAAGGGCATGGAAGGTTGTGCTTCTTCTTCTTTAATCTCCATGTCAAGTCTAATGGGAGAGGATTCAATTATATATAAGGATTCATCAATGATTGAGTCCATCTCTTGATCAACCTCTTCAAAGTCTTCAACCAGGCTATGCCTTGGAGGTTGTACACCCTCCTCAACATCAGTTTCAACCGTCTTGGAAGGACGCTCTATGACTTGAGGTTCAAATGGAGGTTCTGCATCTTCTAAATCTTCAACCACTTCCTCTTTTTAGTAATTTTGGCTTTCTCCACTTGCTCTGGTACAAAATCAGACTCCTCCTTGATGTCTTCCTTTCTATGACAACTCTTTTCAACTATTCTTTCATCTTCAAGGGTCTCTCCTGCCGCTACCTTTAGGGGCTCCTCTAGCTTCTTATGAAGTATGGATTTGCGAAGATGGTTCCTTTTTTCTTGTTCCATATCAATAGCATAATTGGGATCATTTTGCTCTTGGATTGATGGATGTGGGTGCTCTTCGATGGAGGTTGGTGATGGGATAGAAAGATCATTATGTGGTTGAAAAGGAAGTGCGCTAGAGCTTGAGGGTTGAATATTGGAGGTAGATGGTTGGTTCATGTGGGATATAAGATTTTGGAGTGTAGAGGTGAGACCAATGATGTTAGAGATGAGTGTGTTGTTATCCAATGGAGGTTGGGTTGGATAGGAGGGTTCATTTATTGGGAGAGAGGGCTCATATGGAGGTGAATGGTGGAAAGGGGCTTGTGAGTATGGTGGTTCAAAGGTATGTTGGGGAGGTGGTTCATAAGCATATGGTGGGACTTGTTGGTAACTACAAAGGGGTCCACCATATTCATTATCTTGGTACGCTCCTTGGAATGGTTATTGGTTATAGTGCATTGGAGGGGGTTGTTGCCAAGAGGGTTGATCAAATCCTTGTGGCTCCTCCCATCTTTGATTCTTCCAACCTTGATGCTTGTTCTCATTATAGCTTCCATTCCTTACAACAACATTGGAACCAAACTTGAAACCAGAGGAGTGAGAATTCATAGTAGCTAAAGAAAATAAAAATTAATAAAAATTAATGAAAATAAACTCCTAAAACTAGAAACACTAACAAAGAAACAAAAAAAAACAAATATTTACAATACCCAATAATAAGGCACACGTTTGCAATTTCCCAGCAACGGCGCCAAAAATTGACCAGTGGCAGATATTATGACCAATTAAGAGATTATAATATAAGAACAGCATTGCGAGTATAGCTCTTAACCAGCTAAAATCCGCCTCATCAATTTAGAAAGGTTGTCACAAAAGTTTAGAATAAAAATACTAGGAGTAGGAGTCCTAGGTCGTCTCCCAACGAGTTGCTAGAAATGGTGCTAAGTTATTAATCAGGAGTTTTCCGAGAATTTTGAGAGTTGAATGACCGAAAATAAATAATTGTAATTTAAAAGAGAAATATATATTCTAATTAAAAGGCCTTGACTAGGGGAATGATTAATTGGAAGTTCTATCCTTGTTGGAATTTTCTCAAGTGTAGTCTAAAGAGGTTGTTGTTTTCACTTAGTTAACCCTTACTAAATAAAGGAAAGTCAAGCGATTGAGCTAACTCTTATTCGCAAATCCTAGTCATCTCCCTTGGGAAGGTCTAGCATTAGTAAATACAGAATTAGCCAACAACTTCAATTTAACTAATCACTTGAGCATTCCAACTCAAGTGTCTCCTTTCAATCAACCCCCATGTCAAGTTTGAAATCTACTCCAGTGATATGAGAATTACTTGCATAGAATCAAATAAGGAATAAAAGAAAGACATGATAGACAATAACTGCAATTTAATTAAAAATAAAAGTAATCCTTTGCATTAACAATCCATGAAAATAATCCAATTGTAACTCTAAACAAGAATTAAGAATATGGAATAAATAAAAGAGTAATGAAACAAACTAAAATAGTATCTTCAATGGAGGTGATGACTCTTCAATATCCAAAAGCAACAGCATCAAACTAATAAACTATGAATATAAAGAAAACCTAGAGGAAGAGTAATTTTCTCTAGATTTAGATCTAAAAACCTAAAACTATGCTAATGTGAATGTGTGTTGAGTCTCTACATGTTCCCTGGCTCTAGTCTGTGTTTCTGGGCCAGAAACTCGGTTAAAACTCGGCCCAAAATTGCCCCCAGTATTTTCTGTTATTTCTGCAGATCGTGCATGTCACGCGTACGTGTCAGTCACGCGTGCGCGTCGCTGGTCATTTTGGCGTGTCACGCGTACGCGTCAGTCACGCGCACGCGTCCTTGTGCAGACTCCAATCCACGTGTACGTGTCAGGCACTGATAAACCACTATTTTATGGTTTATATTGTGCTTAATTGTGCAGTTTTATCAAATCTTTACCCACTTATTCATATGATTAGCATGCACTTATAATTCCTTCCTAAAAATACTTCATGGTTGAAAACTTGCTTCCTAGGGACTTTTAATTATGTAGTTTAACTCTCCTCTATTCCATTCGATGCCGTGATCTGTGTGTTAAGTGTTTCGGGCTTTATAGGGCATGGATGACTTGGAGATTAGAAAGGAAGCTTGCAAAAATGGAAGGAACACAAGAAATTGAGGAGATGACCAGCGAGAAGTGACACGGACGCATGGCTCACGCGATCGCGCGACAGGCACGTGCACGCGTCGCTGCAAATTTCTCCATATCGCGCACTCGCGTGAGCCATGCGTGCGCGTCGGTGCTCGCTGGTTATCTCCTTGGTTTCTTGTGTTCCTTCTATTTTTTGCAAGCTTCCGCTCCATTCTCTAAGCCATTCCTGCCCTATAAGGCCTGAAACACTTAACACACAGATCACGGCATCGAATGGTATAAAGGAGAATTAAAATATACAAATTAATGATCTTTAGGAAGTAAGTTTTCCACCATAGAATAACACTAGGAAGGAATTGTAAAATAATGCAAATCATATGAATAAGTGGGTAAAAGCTTGATAAAACCATTCAATTGAACACAAGATAAACCATAAAATAGTGGTTTATCAAAGCTTAAAGTACAAGAAAACTAAATGATTGAATCTAAATTGCTGAGAAATGTAAATTGCTTGAAGAGTAAAAGGGATTTGGGGTGCTAGAATTCAGAATTGAATAGGAAAATGTAAAGTGCAATCAATCAGAGAAGTAGAAGATGAAATAAATCTTCAGAAGATCTAAACAGAAATGAAAAAATTACTTGAAGAAGTAAATAGAAAGAAAACTTAGCTCAATTATGAAATCTAAAAGAAAAATGAAGATCTAAGACGAGAAATGAGATTAGAACACAGATCTAGATCTCAATTACACCCTTGATCAACCAAAAAGAAAATGCAGAAGAAGTGAAAATGAAAACAGCGAATGAAATTAGATCCAATTCCTTAATTCTCAAAATTTTGCAGACGAAGGACAAAGATGAATTTCAGATCAAGAATTGAAACAGAATTTCTTCAATCTCACTCCAAAATTCAAAGTAGAAAAGTAAAAGTTGCAGAGAATGAAAACAGAAAGCAAAATTCAGATCCAATCCTTAGAACAACTGAGAAGAGAGGTAAAAGATGATTCTCAGAATTTAGAATTAATGAAGCTCTTCAATCTTAATTCAAATTCCAAGAACAAATAGCAGAAAAATGCAAAAGAAAAGAAAATGAAAGCAGAAAGAACACTAGATCTCAAACCCAATTCCCAAATTCAAAATAAGAGTGAAAACTAAAATTTAGCTAAAGTGAAAACTAAAAATGAGCAAAAGGTCAAATGTAAAAGTGAGCAAAAAGGTCCTCTACAAATCAAATGAACTCCTATTTATACACTTTCTAATTTTGGTTTTTAGGATTTGGAGTGGGCTTTTCAAATTGGTGAAGAAGTGGATCCAAAATTGCTTTTTGGTTCAAAATTGGAACCAAGGCCACCTCCAGTGGAGCGCTCAGTTAGGAAAATGAACATAGCGCTCCCTTGCCTTGTCCTAGGCTCATGCCAAGCCTTTGGTTGTAGCGCTCAGTTAGTGAAGGCAACGTAGCGCCCCTTGCCTTGGAGTGAGGCTCCCTCTTCAAATCCTGCTGGCTTCATTTGCTAGCAATTTCCTTGTGAAGCATAGCGCTCAGTTGGAGTAGAGAACGTAGCGCTATATTCTTTGGATTGAGGCTCCCACTTTCGAGCCTTGGCTCTTTCATTTTAGGACAATTCCCTTATGCCAAAGAAGCACTCCTTTATGTGCCTGGTTCCCATTTCGAACCTTGCTGGCTTCACTTGTGAATGTCGCGCTTCACTTTTCTTCATAGAGATGTCTGAAAAAGGTAAGAGAGTTAACGTAGCGCTCTCTCCAATTTGAACGCTGGCCTTGTTTGAGTGCTTCCTTGTAGAGCTCCGTTGTGTGCACCAACGTAGCACCCTTGGCCTTGTGCCTTGGTGCTAGCTTGGCCTTTCTTCACTAGCGCTCAATTAGAGAGTGCTGCGCTCAATAAGAGAGCGTTGCTTCCTTTGCTTTCTTGGTGCTTTATTTGGATGCTCCGTTGGGTTTTTGAGCGCTGGCCCATGCCCCTTGGTTGAGCGCCACACTTTTATGGCCATGGGTCACGCTTTTCAAAGAATGGCCTAAGGTCCAAAGCGTGCTCTAAGATTCTTTTTTCCTTTTTTTCATCATTTCTTCACCTACAAGTAATTAAAACAACCAATCAAAGCATCACCAAATTCACAAGATTTCTAAATCATTCAAAAACTAACTAATTTTAGCTTAAACTTCATGATTTTGTGGCAAATAATTAATGGTTGATTGAATTGACATAACCATGCAAATCCACTCCAAACCACTTACTTATAATGCAAGAAAGTGCATAAAACCTAATAAAACAAGTGAAAAATGCTTGAAAAGCTAGCATAAGATGACTTGTCATCACAACACCTAACTTAAATCTTGCTTGTCCCCAAGCAAGTACTAAACATAAGAAGAAATGAAATGAAACAGAGAAGCATACATGTCCTTATTTAGCAGATAATTGAACTTGGTTCATGGGATTTTATGCAGACAAATGTAGCTCAATTATTCTTAGCTATCTGATATGAAATGTTTCCTTAAAGGTTCACTAGAGTTGCTGCTATACTGCCTTGCTTTTTGATTGATCCCTGTTAGCTTTTTCTTTCCTTCTTTTGCTTAGAAAGCTTATTTATTAATGAAAGCTTGGTGGCAAGTGTTGCAGCAGCCTTTTGGCTTAGTTTTTGCTCAACACTTCTTCACCCCAGATACTTGGCTCACATTTTCTTCCTAGGAATATTGATGCCCAGCATCTCTTTGGATTACTAAAAGCTTTGTAACTAGGTTGCTCTTGATAATGGACTTTCGGTTGGCAATCCCAGATTAGTTAATCCAAGTGGCCATGTTTTAAAATACTCCTCAGAACCTAATTGTCCAAGCATATCCTAGTACAAAAGAACCACAGGCATATGTCCTAAGGCCCAAGCTATTGGTGTCTAGCCTTATTGTTTGTTTCTTTGCCAATTCTTGGCTTTTATCTTTCTTTTTCTTTCTTATTTGGCTTCATTCTCAATGGATATTCATTGATGAAAGGCTTTATGACAGCAACTTAGTTCACACTACAAAGGCTATTCTATCATGCAGATTTTATTATTGAGCTAATCATTAAATCAAAAAAGTACCACCACTGAATTCTCATTATAATTTCTATAACATTAGACAACCACTTTCTTGTTTCAAACATTTTTCTTTTATTTATGCAGAAGGGAACAAAACAGAATTTAAGTGAATGATTGATAACAAGCACAATGCAGATCACTTGTAAGCAAACTACTTAGAAAATGAAGGTGTAAATTTTAAAGCATTTGCAGGCATATCATGTTTCAGGTATGCATCATCCTTATTTAATTGAAAAATATGAAAGAAACTCCACCACCTCCTAATTGTCGTGCTCCTTGCCCCTTCTTGATTCTCCTTTCTTTTTCCTCTTCTTGGTTGTATCTTGAGGTTCTTCAACAGGGCACCTTCGATCCCAAATAGGGTCTATCAGACCTGAGAGTCCAGCCTCCTCCAATTCTTGCTTCATGTGTGCTGTATGCTTCTTTGTTATGGCTCTCTGATGGTCTACTAACTCTTGGCATTGCTCAAATGGCTTGATCTGTAGGTTCAATACTGGCATACTGTGGACTACATAATCCAACATTGATTGGGTTTCTATATCATACTCCATTCTATCCACGTGTCTATGCTCCCCAATGGTATGATATATGTTCTTCCACTGATACAGATTCTGAGTGTATTCCCCATACTTGGCCTGTCGTAGGAACAATCTATTAACTGATTCTTAAACGTTTGCTGATTATTCCTTTTTCCCCTCAAGAACTTTTGCTTAAAACTACCTTTGTTGTTCCAACATCTGGAGCTGGAAGTTGTCCTGCTTATTGGTGCACGAAATCACAATCACACTTTTACAATTCCGAACAACTAACCAGCAAGTGCACTGGGTCATCCAAGTAATACCTTTCGTGGGTAAGGGTCGATCCCACGGAGATTGTCGGCTTGAAGCAAGCTATGGTTATCTTGTAATTCTTAGTCAGGATATCAGTAATGATTCTTAGTTTTAATTGTAAAAAGTAAAAGAACATGAAATAAATACTTGTTATGCAGTAATGGAGAACCGGTTAAGGTTTTGGAGATGCTCTGTCTTTTGAATCTCTGCTTTTCTACTGCCTTCTTCTTCACGCACGCAAGGTTCCTTCCATGGCAAGCTGTATGTTGGTGGATCACCGTTGTCAATGGCTACCATCCGTCCTCTTAGTGAAAATGGTCCAAATGCGCTGTCACCGCACGGCTAATCATCTGTCGGTTCCCACTCATGCTGGAATAGGATCCATTGATCCTTTTGCGTCTGTCACTACTCCCAGCACTCACGAGTTTGAAGCTCATCACAGTCATCCCTTCCCAGATCCTACTCGAAATACCACAGACAAGGTTTAGACTTGTAGGATCTCAAGAATGGCTGCCAATAATTCTAGCCTATACCACGAAGACTCTGATCTGAATCAGGAGGCTAAGAGATATGCACTCAGTCTAAGGTAGAATGGAGGTGGTTGTCAGGCATGCATTCATAGGTTGAGAATGGTGATGAGTGTCACGGATCATCACATTCATCAAGTTGAAGTACGAGTGAATATCTTAGAATAGAAACAAGCGTGATAGAATGGAAAACAGTAGTTATTGCATTAATTCATCGAGACACAGCAGAGTTCCTCACCACCAACCATGGAGTTTAGAGACTCATGCCGTAGAGAATACAATATGAAATGTGTAAAGTGTCATGAGGTACAAAATGAATCACTAAAAGTGGTTTTTATAATAAACTAGTGACTTAGGGTTACAGAAAATGAGTAAGCTAGAATAGTTAGTGTAGAAATCCACTTCCAGGGCCCACTTGGTGTGTGCTTGGGCTGAGCATTGAAGCTTTCACATGTAGAGACTTTTCTTGGAGTTAAACGCTAGCTTTTGTGCCAGTTTGGGCATTTAACTCCAGCTTTTATGCTAGTTCTGGCGTTTTGACGCCAAAATTTTTATGCTGACTTAGAATACCGGTTTGGGCCATCAAATCTTGGGCAAAGTATGGCTATTATATATTGCTAGAAAGCCCAGGATGTCTACTTTCCAACGCAATTGAGAGCGTGCCAATTGGGCTTCTTTAGCTCCAGAAAATCCACTTCGAGTGCAGGGAGGTCTGAATCCAACAGCATCTATAGTCCTTTTTCAGCCTCTGAATCAGATTTTTGCTCAGGTCCCTCAATTTCAGCTAGAAAATACCTGAAATCACAGAAAAATACACAAACTCATAGTAAAGTCTAGAAATGTGATTTTTGAATAAAAACTAATAAAAAAATACTAAAAACAATGCCAAAAAGCGTATAAATTATCCGCTCATCACAACACCAAACTTAAATTGTTGCTTGTCCCCAAGCAACTGAAAATAAAATAGGATAAAAAGAAGAGAATATACTATAAATTCCAAATTATCAATGAAACTTAGCTCCAATTAGATGAGCGGGACTAGTAGCTTTTTGCCTCTGAACAGTTTTGGCATCTCACTTTATCCCTTGATGTTTAAAATGATTGGCATCTTTAGGAACTCAGAATTTAGATAGTGTTATTGATTCTCCTAGTTCAGTGTTGTTGATTCTTGAACACAGTTACTTTTATGAGTCTTGGCCGTGACTCTAAGCATTTTGTTTTCCAGGATTACCACCAGATACATAAATGCCACAAACAAATAACTGGGTGAACCTTTTCAGATTGTGACTCAGCTTTGCTAGAGTCTCCAATTAGAGGTGTCCAGAGCTCTTAAGCACACTCTTTTTGCTTTGGATCACGACTTTAACCAGTCAGTCTCAAGTTCTTACTTGACACCTTCACGCCACAAGCACATGGTTAGGGACAGCTTGGTTTAGCCGCTTAGGCCAGGATTTTATTCCTGTGGGCCTCCTATCCACTGATGCTCAAAGCCTTGGATCCTTTTTATTACCCTTGCCTTTTGGTTTAAAAGGCTATTGGCTTTTTCTGCTTGCTTTTTCTTTTTCTTTCTTTTTCTTTATTTTTTTTTCCATTTTTTTTTGCAAGCTTTTCACTGCTTTTTCTTGCTTCAAGAATCAATTTTATGATTTTTCAGATTATCAATAACATTTCTCTTTTTCCATCATTCTTTCAAGAGCCAACAATTTTAACATTCATAAACAACAAATTCAAAAGACATATGCACTGTTCAAGCATTCATTCAGAAAATAAAAAGTATTGTCACCACATCAAAATAATTAAACTAATTTCAAGGATGAATTCGAAATCATGTACTTCTTGTTCTTTTGTGATTCAAAACATTTTTCCTTTAAGAAAGGTGATGGATTCATAGGACTTTCATAGCTTTAAGACATAAAATTTAAATTTTATTAATTATGGAATAAAAATAAGACTCAAAAATAAATATAAGAGCAAACCAATAATAATAGAAGACAGAAAATTAAAAACAGAAAAATAAATGACTCTTAAAATTGATTCCTAATAATAAAGGTTATCACAGAGTTAGGACTCAACAACCTTGATTTTGAGAAGTGGATGCTTCTTCAATCTATGGGGTGTTTGGTCCTTCAAGGGAGAGCTTCTGGCGCTTCAGCTCCTGTAGCTCACGCCCTTGCTTCTCATGTTCCTTAAGCAGCTTGCAGAGCATGCAGTTTTAATTCAGCTATTCTTCCTTAAGTTGATCCACAGCTTCTTGCAGCTTAGTGACAGATGCTTCTAGGTGGGTCCAGTAGTCAATCTCAGGGATTTCTGGGAGGAACTCCCGCGCCCTCCTTTTGATGGAGTTATCTTGCACTTGTCCTTCCATTGACTTCTTGGTGATTGGGTGTTCGATTGGGATGAATTCATCTACTCCCATCCTTACCCCAGCATCTTTACATAGGAGAGAAATTAAGCTTGGGTATGCCAGTTTGGCTTCAGTGGAGTTCTTGTTTGCAATTGTGTAAATCTCACAAGAAATCAGATGATGAATCTCCACTTCGTTTCCCAGCATAATACAATGAATCATCATTGCTCTTTTGACAGTGACCTCAGAGCGGTTGCTAGTGGGCAGTATAGAATGCCCAATGAAGTCCAACCAGCCTCTTGCGACTGGTTTGAGATCTCCTCTTTTGAGTTGGTTTGGGACACCTTTTGAATTGGTTATCCACTTAGTTCCAGGGAGGCATATGTCCTCTAGAACTTGGTCCAACCCCTTATCTACTCTCACCATTCTCCTATTAAAGGATTCTGGATCATCTTGTAGTTGAGGTAGTTTGAAGACCTCTCTTATTTTGTCCAGGTGGAAGTAAATAATCCTTCCTCTGACCATAGTTCAGTAGGTATGAAAGGCGGTTCCAGTTATTCTCTGCTTATCTGTCAGCCACAGATTTGAGTAGAATTCCTGAACCATATTTCTTCCAACCTTTGTCTCAGGATTAGCTAGAATTTCCCATCCTCTGTTTTGAATTTGCTCTTGGATCTTTGGATATTCATCTTCTTTCAGATTGAATTTAACTTCCGGGACCACTGACCTCAGACCCATTATTTTGTGGTAATGGTCTGCATGTTCTTTGGTTAAGAACCTCTCTTGATTCCAAAGACTCTTTGGAGTATTCTCTTTCTTGCCTCTTGAATTGGTTTGTTTTCCCTTAGGAGCCATGATCTTAATGAGTCTTAGCTCGGTGATCACAGAAAAACACACCAAACTTAGAGGTTTGCTTGCCCTCAAGCAAAAGAAAGGAAAGAAGAGAGATATGAGGAGAGGCAAATTCGAATGGTGGAGAGGTGGGGATGGCCGAATGTGTATTTATAAGTGGAGGGGAGGGATTTCAAAAATTTGAAAAAGATATGACATAAAGATATGATTGGTGAAAAAAATAGAACCATGATATGAAAAAGATGAGATTTTTAAATGGAATAGATATAAAGAGGTTAAATCTAAAAATTTGTTGATGCATGTAAGAATTAAGTGATGCTATGATGAGTTGGAAAAGATTTGGAAAGAAATTGAAAAGATAATTGAGTTTTTGAAGAAGATTTGGGAAGGATTTGAAAGAAATTTGAAAAGGGATTTAGAAAATTGTTGAATTTTTGAAAATTGAAGGTGAATGATGAAAATTTGTAACATGTTTATGCAGAAAATTATGAGTCAAAACATGAAAATTTGAAAAATTTTGAAGTGATGGAAAACAGAATCCTCTCCACCTGCCTTTCTGGCGTTAAACGCCCAGAATGGTATCCATTCTGGCGTTTAACGCTCATATATTGGCCATTGTGGGCGTTTAATGACGTTAAACGCCAGAAATCTTTTGTTACTGGGCATTTTTCTGAACGCCTAGGATGCTGCAATTCTGGCGTTAAACGCCCAGAATGGTACCCATTCTGGTGTTTAATGCCCAAAATGGTATCTTTACTTGCGTTAAACGCCCAGAATGGTATCCATTCTGGCGTCTAACGCCTAAAATGCCCCTTACTGGCGTTTTCTTGCCAGTGAGCTCATTTTCTCTACTTTTTGCGCTGAATCCTTCTGTAACTCTGTGAATTCCTACAATTTGATGATTAATCTGGAAGAGAATTTATATCAAACTTCTATAAGTATTAATTAAAACAAATAACTTGCTAATGGCTTGGTTACCTCCCAGCAAGCGCTTCTTTATTGTCTTTAGCTAGACCTTGACTGAGCTTCATTCTAGTCTCAGTTTTGAGCATTCTTGCTCAAAATTGCTTTCAAGATAATGTTTGATTCTCTGTCCATTAACAATGAACTTTTTGTCAGAGTCAGTATCCTGAAGCTCAACATATCCATATGGTGACACACTTGTAATCACATATGGTCCCCTCCACCGAGATTTCAATTTCTCGGGGAATAGTCTGAGCCTAGAGTTAAAGAACAGAACCTTCTGTCCTGGTTCAAAGACTCTAGATGATAGTTTCTTGTCATGCCACCTTTTTGCTTTTTCCTTATAAATTTTTGCATTTTTAAAAGCATTGAGTCTGAATTCCTCTAGCTCATTCAGCTGGAGCAATCTTTTCTCTCCAGCTAACTTAGCATCCAGGTTTAGGAATCTGGTTGCCCAGTAGGCCTTATGTTCCAATTCCACGGGTAGATAACAGGCCTTGCCATACACAAGCTGGTATGGAGAGGTTCCAATAGGAGTCTTGAATGCTGTTCTGTATGCCCACAGAGCATCATCCAAGATTTTTGCCCAATCCTTTCTACAGGCAATTACAGTCCATTCCAAGATTCTTTTTAGTTCTCTATTAGAGACTTCAGCCTGTCCATTTGTCTGTGGATGATATGAAGTTGCTACTTTATGGCTAATTCCATATTGGACCATAGCAGAGTAGAGCTATTTATTACAGAAATGAGTGCCTCCGTCATTGATCAGTATCTGGGACACCAAATCTGCTAAAAATATGTTTCTGGAGGAACTTCAGCACTGTCTTAGTATCATTAGTGGGTGTGGCAATTGCTTCCACCCATTTAGATACGTAGTCTACTGCCACCAGAATGTAAGTGTTTGAGTATGATGGTGGGAACGGACCCATGAAGTCAATGCCCCACACATCAAACAACTCAATCTCTAAGATCCCTTGTTGAGGCATGGCATAACCATGAGGTAAGTTACCAGCTCTCTGGCAACTGTAACAGTTACGCACAAGCTCTCGGGCATCTCTATAGAGATTAGGCCAGTAGAAGTTACATTGGAGGACCTTAGTGGCTGTTCGCTCACCTCCGAAATATCCTCCATACTGTGATCCATTCCAATGCTATAGGATCTTCTGTGCCTCTTCTCTGGGCACGTATCTGCGGATCATTTCGTCTGCACATCTCTTAAAGAGATATGGTTCATCCCATAAGTAGTACTTTGCATCAGAAATTAGTTTTTTTGTTTGCACTCTGCTGTACTCCTTGGGTATGAACCTCACAGCTTTATAATTTGCAATGTCTACAAACAATGGAGCTTCCTGAATGGCGAAGACTTGCTCATCCGGAAAGGTCTCAGAGATCTCAGTAGAAGGGAGGGACGCCCCTGCTACTGGTTCTATCCGGGACAGGTGATCAACTACCTGGTTCTCTGTCCCTTTTCTGTCTTTTATTTCTATATCAAACTCTTGCAGAAGCAACACCCATCTTATGAGCCTAGGTTTTGAATACTGCTTTGTGAGTAGGTATTTAAGAGCAGCATGGTCAGTGTACACAATCACCTTTGAACCTACTAAATAGGATCTAAACTTGTCAATGGCATAAACCACTCCAAGCAACTCTTTTTCTGTGGTTGTGTTGTTTTTTTGTGCGTCATTTAGAACACGGCTGGCATAGTAAATGACGTGAAGAAGCTTGTTATGCCTCTGTCCCAGCACTGCACCAATGGCATGATCACTGGCATCACACATTAGTTCAAATCGTAATGTCCAGTCTGGTGCAGAAATAACTGGTGCTGTGACCAGCTTAGCATTCAGAGTTTCAAACGCCTGCAGACACTCTGTGTCAAACACAAATGGTATGTCAGCAGCTAGCAGATTGCTCAGAGGTTTTGCAATTTTTGAAAAATCCTTTATAAACCTCCTATAGAATCCTGCATGCCCTAGAAAGCTTCTGATTGCTTTAACATTAGCAGGTGGTGGTTGATGAGCGGATAATTTATACGCTTTTTGACATTGTTTTTAGTATGTTTTTAGCATGTTTTAGTTAGTTTTTATTATATTTTTATTAGTTTTTAGTTAAAATTCACTTTTCTGGACTTTACTATGAGTTTGTGTGTTTTTTTGTGATTTTAGGTATTTTCTGGCTGAAATTGAGGGACCTGAGCAAAAATCTGATTCAGAGGCTAAAAAGGACTGCAGATGTTGTTGGATTCTGACCTCCCTGCACTCGAAGTGGATTTTCTGGAGCTACAAAAGCCCAATTGGCGCGCTCTCAACTGCGTTGGAAAGTAGACATCCAGGGCTTTCCAGCAATATATAAAAGTCCATACTTTGCCTATTAAACGCCGGAACTGGCACCAAGGTGGGAGTTAAACGCCCAAACTGGCACCAAAGCTGGCGTTTAACTCCAAGGGAAGTCTCTACACAAAAATGCTTCAATGCTCAGCCCAAGCACACACCAAGTGGGCCCGGAAGTGGATATTTACGTCATTTACTCATTTTTTGTAAATCTTAAGCTACTAGTTCTCTATAAATAGGACCTTTTGCTATTGTATTTGAAATCGGAGTCTAATCTTTGAGTAGTTCTATGCTATCTTAGATCACGTTTTGGGGCTGGCCTCATGGCCATGCCTAGACTATGTTCTTCTGTATTTTCAGCGGTGGAGTTTCTACACACCACAGATTAAGGTGTGGAGCTCTGCTGTACCTCGAGTATCAATGCAATTACTATTGTTCTTCTATTCAATTCAGCTTGTTCTTGTTCTAAGATATCACCTGTTCTTCAACTTGATGAATGTGATGATTCGTGACACTCATCATCATTCTCACCTATGAACGTGTGCCTGACAACCACCTTCGTTCTACCTTCGATTGAGTGTTTATCTCTTGGATTCCTTAATCAGAATCTTCATGGTATAAGCTAGAATTGATGACGGCATTCTTAAGGATCCGGAAGGTCTAAACCTTGTCTGTGGTATTCTGAGTAGGATTCAAGGATTGAATGACTGTGACGAGCTTCAAACTCGTGATTGTGGGGCGTTAGTGACAGACACAAAAGAATCACTGGATTCTATTCCGACATGATCGAGAACCGACAGATGAATAGCCATGCTGTGACAGAGTGCGTTGAACATTTTCACTGAGAGGACGGGATTGTAGCCACTGACAATGGTGATGCCCAACATACAGCTTGCCATGGAAAGGAGTAAGAAGGATTGGATGAAGACGGTAGGAAAGCAGAGAGACGGGAGGGACAAAGCATCTTCATACGCTTATCTGAAATTCTCACCAATGAATTACATAAGTATCTCTATCTTTATTTTATGTTTTATTTATCTTTTAATCATTCATCATCCATAACCGTTTGAATCCGCCTGACTGAGATTTACAAGATGACCATAGGTTTCTTCATACCAACAATCTCCGTGGGATCGACCCTTACTCGCGTAAGGTTTATTACTTGGACGACCCAGTGCACTTGCTGGTTAGTTGTGCGAAGTTGTGATAAAGAGTTGAGATTACAATTGTGCGTTCCATGTTGATGGCGCCATTGATTATCACAATTTCGCCATACCAAGTTCTTGGCGCCGTTGCCGGGGATTGTTCGAGTTTGGACAACTGACGGTTCATCTTGTTGCTTAGATTAGGTACTTTTTCTTTTTATTTTTCGAAAAAATTTTTTTCAAAAATACAAAAAGATTTTCTATTTTGTTCTTCAGAGTTTTTAAGAATGAATTCTAGAGTTTCATGATGATCTGTTGAAGTCTGGCTGGCTGTGAAGCCATGTCTAATCTTATTGGACCGAGATTTCAAATTATCATCACAAGAGCTTGTTGATTTCTATCAATTTTGCTGTTGTTAGCAATGATCTGCTAAAGCTTGGCTGGCCATTGGCCATGTCTAGTGTTTTAGACCGGAGCTTTCATTGAAAGCTTGGCTGGCTAGTAAGCTATGTCTAATTCTTGGACCGGAGTCTTAGACTAGCATTGCAATAATTCTTGGAATTCTTATTAAAAATTTTGAATCCCATCTATTTTCTTTTCCACTCAAGTTTCGAAAATCACAAAAATCAAAAATATTTTATGTTTCTTGTTTGAGTCTAGTATTAATTTTTAAGTTTGGTGTCAATTGCATGTTTCTATTTTTCTTGCATTTTTTTGAAAATTACATGCATGTGTCTTCATTTATCTTCAAGTTGTTCTTGATGATTTCCTTGCTCTGATCTTTAAATTCTCTTGTTTAGTGTGTTTTGTTGTTTCTCATATGCATTCTCAATTTGTTAGTGTCTCCTATATGAAAATTTTTAAGTTTGGTGTCCTGCTTGCATTGTTTATTCGATCTTAGTTGCATTTTTATTGTTTCTCATCATCAAAAATCCAAAAATATTTTCAAAACTATGTCTTTTCAAGTCAATAATACAGAGAATTGAAGATTCAGAATAGTCAGCAGAGGAATCAAACAGAAAAAGCTGGGCGTTCAAAACGCCCAGTGAAGAAGGGAAACTGGCATTTAAACGCCAGCCAGGGTACCTGACTGGGCGTTTAACGCCCAAAAAGGTAGAGATTTGGGCGTTAAACACCAGAATGGGCATCATTCTGGGCGTTTAACGCCAGGATGACACAAGAGGGAAGATTTTGTTTTTAATGCACATTTTTTTTTAGTTTTCAAAATTTTTCAAAATCAAATCTTTTTCAAATCATATCTTTTCAATCATATATTTTCAAAATCAATTTCTTTCCATTTTCAAAAATACTTGCTAACAATTAATGATTTGATTCAAAAATTTCAAGTATGTTGCCTTTTCTACTGAGAAAGGTTTAATGTTTGAATCATATCTTTTCTTGTTAGCCAAGTAATTAATTTTAAAAAATCAAATCTTTTTAAAATTGTTTTTCAATCATATCTTTTTAAAACCATAACTTTTCAATCATATCTTCTTAATCACATCTTTTTCAAAATTTAATTTTTAATCATATCTTTTTGAATTCTAAATTCAAAATCTTTTTAAAAAATCACTTTATTTCTTTTCCAACTTCAAATTTCGAAAATCATTCATCAAGTTTTCAAAATTTTCTTTTAATTATTTCAAAATCTTTTTAATTTATTTTCGAAAATTCTTCCCCTCTTCTCACATCCTTCTATCTAAGGACTAACACTCCTCCATTATCAATAATTTGAATTTTATCTCTCTTGATAAGTTCGAATTCTTCTACCTCCTCCTTCTATTCTTCTTTTCCTCTGACACCTTAAGGAATCTCTATACTGTGACATAGAGGATTCCATATTTTCTTGCTCTCTTCTCTTTCATATGAGCAGGAGCAAAGACAAAGGCATTCTTGTTGAGGCTGATCCTGAATCTGAAAGGACCTTAAAGCGAAAGCTAAGAGAAGCTAAGGCACAACTTTCTGTAGAGGACCTAACAGAAATCTTCAAACTAGAAGAAGACATGGCAGCCAAAAACAACAACAATGCCAACAATGCAAGGAAGGTGCTTGGTGGCTTTACTGCACCTACTCCTGATTTCTATGGGAGAAGCATCTCAATCCCTGCCATTGGAGCAAACAATTTTGAGCTTAAGCCTCAATTAGTTTCTCTAATACAACAGAATTGCAAGTTTCATGGACTTCCATTGGAAGATCCTCATCCGTTCTTAGCTGAATTCTTGCAAATCTGTGACACTGTCAAGACCAATGGGGTTGACCTTGAGATCTACAGACTTATACTTTTTCCTTTTACTGTAAGAGACAGAGCTAGGACATGGTTGGATTCACAACCTAAAGAAAGCCTGAACTCTTGGGAAAAGCTAGTCAATGCCTTCTTGGCAAAGTTCTTTCCACCTCAAAAATTGAGCAAGCTTAGAGTGGAAGTCCAAACCTTTAGACAGAAGGATGGTGAGTCCCTCTATGAAGCTTGGGAGAGATACAAGCAATTGATCAGAAGGTGCCCTTCTGACATGCTTTCAGAATGGAACATCATAGGAATCTTCTATGATGGTCTGTCTGAACTATCCAAGATGTCATTGGATAGCTCTGCTGGAGGATCTCTTCATCTAAAGAAGACGCCTGCAGAAGCTCAAGAACTCATTGAAATGGTTGCAAATAACCAATTCATGTACACCTCTGAAAGGAATCCTGTGAATAATGGGACAAGTCAGAAGAAAAGAGTTCTTGAGATTGACACTCTGAATGCCATATTGGCTCAGAACAAAATATTGACTCATCAAGTCAATATGATTTCTCAAAGCCTGTCTGGAATGCAAGCTGCACCAGGCAGTACTAAGGATGCTTCATTTGAAGAAGAAGCTTATGATCCTGAGAACCCATCTATGGAAGAGGTGAATTACATGGGAGAACCCTATGGAAACACCTACAATCCTTCATGGAGAAATCATCCAAATCTCTCATGGAAGGATCAACAGAGACCTCAACAAGGTTTCAAGAACAATAATGGTGGAAGAAATAGGTTTAGCAATGGCAAGCCTTTTCCATCATCTTCTCAGCAACAGACAGAGAATTCTAGGCAGAGCCACTCTGACTTAGCAACCATGGTCTCTGATCTAATTAAAACCACTCAAAGTTTCATGACTGAAACAAGGTCCTCCATTAGAAATTTGGAGGCACAAGTGGGTCAGCTGAGCAAGAAAGTTACTGAACTCCCTCCTAGTACTCTTCCAAGCAATACAGAAGAGAACCCAAAAGGAGAGTGCAAGGCCATAAACACAATCAACATGGCCGAATTTGGAGAGGAGGAAGAGGCAGTGATTGCCACTGAGGAAGACCTCAATGGACGTCCACTGGCCTCCAATGAGTTCCCTAATGAGGAACCATGGGAATCTGAGGCTCATAATGAGATAATAGAGATTCCATTGGATTTACTTCTGCCATTCATGAGCTCTGATGAGTATTCTTCCTCTGAAGAGGATGAAGATGTTATAAAGAGCAAGTTGCTAAGTACCTTGGAGCAATCATGAAGCTAAATGACAAGTTATTTGGTAATGAGACTAGGGAGAATGAACCTCCATTGCTCATCAAAGAACTGGATGACTTGACTAGGCAGAGATTACCTCAAAAGAGACAGGACCCTGGAAAGTTCTCAATCCCTTGTACCATAGGCACCATGACCTTTGAGAAGGCTCTGTGTGACCTAGGGTCAAGCATAAACCTTATGCCTCTCTCTGTAATGGAAAAGCTAGGGATCATTGAGGTATAAGCTGCAAGAATCTCATTAGAGATGGCAGACAATTCAAAGAAACAGGCTTATGGACTTGTAGAGGATGTCTTGGTAAAGGTTGGAGACCACCACATCCCTGCTGATTTCATAGTCCTAGAGACTGGGAAGTGCATGGATGAATCTATCATCCTTAGCAGACCCTTCCTAGCCACAGCAAAGGCTGTGATTGATGATGACAGAGGAGAATTGATCATTTAAGTGAATGAAGAATCCCTTGTGTTTAAGGCTCAAGGATATCCCTCTGTAACCATGGAGAGGAAGCATGAAGAGCTTCTCTCAAAACAGAGTCAAACAGAGCCCCCACAGTCAAACTCTAAGTTTGGTGTTGGGAGGCCACAACCAAACTCTAAGTTTGGTGTCGAACCCCCACATTCAAACTCTAAGTTTGGTGTTGGGAGGTTCCAACATTGCTCTGAACATCTGTGAGGCTCCATGAGAGCTCACTGTCAAGCTACTGACATTAAAGAAGCATTTGTTAGGAGGCAACCCAATGTTATATTTATCTATTTTCCATTGTTATTTTATATTTTCTGTAGGTTGATGATCATCTAAAGTCACAAAAATAATTGAAAAAGCAAAAACAGAATGAAAAACAGAGAAAAAAATAGCACACCCTGGAGGAAAAGCTTGCTGGCGTTTAAACGCCAGTAAGGGCAGCAAATGGGCGTTTAACGCCCAGTCTGGCATCATTCTGGGTGTTTAACGCTAGAAAGGGGCACCAGACTGGCGTTTAACGCCAGGAATGGGCACGGAGCTGGCGTTAAATGCCAGAAAAGGGCAGCAGCCCGGCGTTTAACACCAGAATTGGCAGAAAGGGCGTTTTTGCATGCCACTCGGTGCAGGGATAAGCTATCCTTGACACCTCAGGATCTGTGGACCCCACAAGATCCCCACCTACCCCACCTCTCTCTCTCTTCTTCACCCATTCACCAATCACCTCAATACCTCTTCCCCAAAAAAACCCCTCACCTATCAAATCCCACCATTCTCTTCACCACTTACATGCATCCTTCATAAAAGCCCACCTACCTCACCATCCAAATTCAAACCACTTCCCCTCCCAAACCCACCCATACTAGCCGAATCACAAAGCCTCCTCTATTTTTCTTCTTCTTCTTCTACTCTTCTCTTTCTTCTTTTGCTCGAGGACGAGCAAACCTTCTAAGTTTGGTGTGGTAAAAGCGTTGCTTTTTGTTTTTCCATAACCATTTATGGCACCTAAGGCCGGAGAAACCTCTAGAAAGAGGAAAGGGAAGGTAAAAGCTTCCACCTTCGAGTCATGGTCGATGGAGAGATTCCTCTCAAGGGTGCATCAAGACCACTTCTATGAAGTTGTGGCCATGAAGAAGGTGATCCCCGAGGTCCCTTTTAAACTCAAAAAAGAGTGAATATCCGGAAATCCGACATGAGATCCGAAGAAGAGGTTGGGAAGTTATTACCAACCCCATTCAACAAGTCGGGATCTTAATGGTTCAAGAGTTCTATGCTAATGCATGGATCACCAAGAACCATGATCAAAGTGTGAACCCGGACCCTAAGAATTGGCTTACAATGGTCCGAGGGAAATACTTAGATTTCAGTCCAGAAAATGTAAGGTTGGCATTCAACTTGCCTATGATGCAAGGAGATGCACACCCCTACACTAGAAGGGTCAACTTTGATCAAAGGTTGGACTAAGTCCTCATGGACATATGTGAAGAGGGCACTCAATGGAAGAGAGATTCAAGAGGAAAGCCGGTTCAACTAAGAAGGCATGACCTCAAGCCCGTGGCTAGGGGATGGTTGGAGTTCATCCAACGCTCAATCATTCCCACTAGCAACCGGTCCGAAGCTACTATAGACCGGGCTATCATGATACATAGCATCATGATTAGAGAGGAAGTGGAAGTTCATGAGGTTATATCCCAAGAACTCTACAAGGTGGCAGACAAGTCCTCCACTATGGCAAGGTTAGCCTTCCCTCATCTCATTTGTCACCTCTGCAATTCGGCTGGAATTGACATAGAGGAAGACATCCTCATTGATGAGGATAAGCCCATCACTAAAAAAAGGATGGAACAAACAAGAGATCCCACTCATGGACAAGAGCATGAGGAATTTCCTCATCATAAAATCCCTGAGATACCTCAAGGGATGCATCTTCCTCCACAAAACTATTGGGAGCAAATCAACACCTCCCTAGGAGAATTAAGTTCCAACATGGGACAACTAAGGGTGGAGCACCAAGAACATTCCATCCTCGTCCATGAAATTAGAGAAGATCAAAGAATCATGAGAGAGGAGCAACAAAGGCAAGGAAGAGACATTGAGGAGCTCAAGCACTCCATAAGATCTTCAAGAGGAAGAACAAGCCGTCATCACTAAGGTGGACCCGTTCTTTAACTTCCTTGTTCTTTATTTTCCTGTTTTTTGAAAATTGTGCTTTATGTCTATTTATGTTTGTGTCTTTATTACATGATCATTAGTGTCTAAGTGTCTATGCCTTAAAGCTATGAAAATGAATCCATCACCTTTCTTAAATGAAAAATGTTTTTAATTGAAAAAGAAAAAGAAGTACATTAATTTTGAATTTTAAAACAGTTTAATTATTTTGATGTGGTGGCAATGCTATTGTTTTTCTGAATGAATGCTTGAACAGTGCATATTTTTTAATTTGATTGTTTATGAATGTTAAAATTGTTGGATCTTGAAAGAATGAAAGGAAAAAGAGAAATGTTATCTGATGATCTGAAAAATCATAAAATTGATTCTTGAAGCAAGAAAAAGCAGTGAAAAGCTTGCAGAAAAAAAAAAGAGGCGAAAAAAAAAAGAAGAAGAGAAAAAGCAAGCAGAAAAAGCCAATAACCCTTTAAACCAAAAGGCAAGGGTAAAATAAAAATGATCCAAGACTTTGAGCATCAGTGGATAAGACTCATAAAGTAGCTGTGTTCAAGAATCAACATACTTAACTAGGAGAGTCAGTAACACTATCTGGATTCTGAGTTCCTATAGATGCCAATCATTCTAAACTTCAAAGGACAAAGTGAGATGCCAAAACTGTTCAGAAGCAAAAAGCTAAAAGCCCCGCTCATCTAATTAATACTGATCTTCATAGATGTTTTTGGAATTCATTGTATATTCTCTTCTTTTTATCCTACCTTGTTTTTAGTTGCTTGGGGACAAGCAACAAAGCTGGACCTAAAGTTAGCATCAAACTTTTGCACAAACTTTTGGTTGAAAAGTTAGTCCCAACGTTAGCCCCCTAACTTGGAGGCTAACGTTGGAACTTGAAAATTCTCCCCTGGGCTCCAAAAGTTTGCGCCAACGTTAGCCCCCTAACTTTGAGGCTAACGTTGGCACATGAATTTCTCCCCTGGGCACCAACGTTTGCACCAACGTTAGACCCCTAACTTGGAGGCTAACGTTGGCACATGAAAATTCAAGGAAGAGGAGCAAAAGTTTGCGCCAACGTTAGCCCCCTAACTTTGAGGCTAACGTTGGCCCATGAATTCCTCCCTGGCCATCCAACGTTTGTGCCAACGTTAGACCCCTAACTTGGAGGCTAACGTTGGCACATGAAAATACAAGGGAGAGGGGCAAAAGTTTGCGCCAACGTTAGCCCCCTAACTTGGTGGCTAACGTTGGCGCCACTAGCACACAAGGCAAGGCCAACGTTAGGGTCAAAGTTAGACCCCTAACGTTGGCACCAACGTGCATACCAGAAAAATGTGTTTGCTGCTATGAAAAGTTGGAGCCA
>NC_029788.2:36258924-36262301 GCF_000816755.2 Arachis ipaensis
GCCAACGTTAGCCCCCTAACTTGGAGGCTAACGTTGGCACATGAAAACATAAGGGAGAGGGGCAAAAGTTTGCGCCAACGTTAGCCCCCTAACTTGGTGGCTAACGTTGGCGCCACTAGCACACAAGGCAAGGCCAACGTTAGGGTCAAAGTTAGACCCCTAACGTTGGCACCAACGTTCATACCAGTAAATTGTGCTAGCTGATATAAAAAGTTGGAGCCAAAGTTAGACCCCTAACTTTAGCTCCAACTTTTGGTCCAACTTTTGCTAACCTCAAAACCGGTTCAATTGGTTCACTTTGGTTCTTCTCCAAACTTCAAGAGCAATCAACCAAGGCCTCTTTCAACCCAATTCCACCAAGAGCAAAAGCCCAACTCAAGGCTTGAAGATCATTTGAAGAGAGTGTATAAATAGGATAGAATTCAAGTTCTTCGGAGAGCTTTCCTTTTGAAATTTTCATAATAGTTTTCGGAGAGCTTTTGTTATTGAGTGAACTTTAATTTCTTTGTTTTCATTGCTTTTAATTTCATTTACAGTTGTCTTGGATCTTGGATTGGAGAATTGAAGAAATTCTGTTTCAATCTCAATCTTGGATCTCTCTGTTTCTTTACTGTTAATTAAATTTCATTTCCGGTTAATTGCTCTTCATCTCATTTCTCTGCAATTTACAGTTTCTTTGTAATTGTTCTTGTTGGATCTAGGAAGGCATTGAGATCTAGACTTGGTTTTCTAGTTTCTGGGCCCTGAGATCTCAATTTTACATTCTCTGTTTCTTGCTTTTAATGTTCATTTACTTTACTGCTTCAAGATCCGTTTCAATCCCCATTCCCTTTTTCTCTTTTGTCTGATGCAATTTAACTTTTCCTTGTTTAATTTCTGCAAATCCACATCCCAATCCCCTTTACATTTCAAGCAATTTACATTCCTTGCACTTTAAGATTCCGCAATTTACATTTCTTGCACTCTAAGTTTCTGCCATTTAATTTCTTGTTCCTTAAGATTCAGCAATTTAATTTCCTGCACTCTTTACTTTCATGCAATTTACATTCTGCAAATCACAAATCACCCAACCAACACTCGATTCGCTTGACTAAATTAACCACTAAACAAAAATTGCTCAATCCTTCAATCCCTGTGGGATCGAACTCACTCCCGTGAGTTTTTATTACTTGATGCGACCCGGTACACTTGCCGGTTAGATTTGTGTGTTTTGGGGGAAATTTATCTTTCACCAAAATACTCATCAAGTTTTTGGCGCCATTGCCGGGGATTGATTAGATTGACAATGATTAAGTGAGGTGGTAATCTAGATCAAGCACTTCCAGTACCAATCCAACAACCATTCCACCAACCAAAATACCTACCACCCTCCACCCACATCTCACAACCCACCACAAGCATCACCTGAACCTCAAAGACTCACCAACTTAGAGACCTTGATAGAAAAAATGATGAAACACCAGGAAATAACAAACAAAAACCATGAAGCATCATTAAAGAGCCTAGAGAGGCAGATTGGGCAGCTCTCCAAGCAAGTATCTGTTGAGAGACCTTCAAACTCACTGCCCAGTGACACAATTCCAAATCCCAAGGAGGAATGCAAGGCAATACAATTAAGGAGTGGGAGAACATTGATAAGCAACAATGACACTACAAAGAAGCAAGCAGAGAACATCAAAGAACCAACGGAGGATGAGAAGCAAACAAAGGCAGATGAAGCTAAGGAGCAAGTTGTGATGCCAAACAAAGGCACTGAAAAACTCAAAGAGAAGGACAACCAGCCACAAAGCTCAAAGAAAGTAGCTCAGGGGCAGCAGCAAATAGGAAAGAACATCACACCTCCACTGCCATATCCCCAGAGGTTTAACAAAGAGGTTAAAGACCAGCATTTTCACAAATTCCTTGAGATTTTTAAGAAGCTGGAAATCAATATTCACTTGGCTGAAGCACTTGAGCAAATGCCTCTATATTCCAAATTTCTGAAGGATCTTATCAACAAGAAAATAAGTTGGCTTGAAAGGGAAACCATATTACTCACCGAGGAATGCAGTGCTGTGATTCAACGGGGTATTCCACCAAAACTTAAGGATCCGGGAAGCTTTGTAGTCTCATGCACTATTGGCAAGATAATTCTCAACAAGGCTCTCTACGACTTGGGTGCCAGCATCAATTTAATGCCTCTCTCAATGATGAGAAAACTTGCCATAAAATAACTTAAACCCACCAGGATGTCACTAGTCATGGCTGACAGATCAATCAAGACACCCAATGGAATTGTGGAGAATCTGTTGGTGAAGGTTGGGGAGTTTATTTTCCCAGCAGACTTTGTAATTTTGGACACTGAAGAAGAAGGAAACAACTCAATCATTTTGGGAAGGCCATTTCTACACACAGCAAGGGCCATCATTGATGTAGAAAAAGGAGAAATGACCTTCAGGGTCCATAATGAACAAATGATCATAAATGTGTTCAAATCAATGCAAAACGCTCCTGAGCAAGAGGATTACGTAAGAGTGGATATGATAGATAGTTTGGTGGAAGAAACAGTGGAAGAAAATTTTCAAGAGCAAGAAGGAAATCAAGGGGCAACAGAGGAACAAGTGGCTGAGACCTTCACTGAGCAAGATGAAAGACAAGATAGCAATGAAGATGTGCGAAAACAAGAACTGAAACCTTTACCCACCCATCTCAAATATGCATTCCTTGGCACATCGGAGAGCTTCCCAGTAATCATTAATTCATCCCTGACAAAGAAGGAAGAAGGAGAACTTCTTGACGTACTCAAAGCTCATAAAGATGCTTTAGGATGGACCATTGATGACCTGAAGGGAATCAGCCCTGTAGTATGTATGCATAAGATCCTCTTGGAAGATAATTCCAAACCAGTGGTTCAACCGCAAAGAAGGCTAAATCCTACAATGAAGAAAGTTGTCCAGAAGGAAGTAATGAAGTTGTGGAATGCAGGGATAATCTTCCCAATATCTGACAGCCCATGGGTAAGCCCGGTTCAAGTTGTACCAAAGAAGGGAGGGATGACGGTCATCACTAATGAGAAGAATGAGTTGATCCCTACTAGAACAGTGACTGGGTGGAGGATGTGCATAGACTATAGAAGATTGAATGATGCCACCAGGAAGGATCATTTCCCTCTCCCATTCATTGATCAGATGCTGGAAAGGTTAGCCGGCCATGCCTATTACTTCTTTTTGGACGGATATTCTGGGTATAATCAAATCGTGGTGGACCCCAAGGACCAAGAGAAAACTGCCTTCACATGTCCATTTGGAGTTTTTGCATACAGGAGGATGCCTTTTGGGCTCTGCAACGCCCCTGCCACATTTCAAAGGTGTATGCTCTCCATTTTCTCTGATATGGTC
>NC_029788.2:36265112-36273028 GCF_000816755.2 Arachis ipaensis
TTTTTGGACGGATATTCTGGGTATAATCAAATCGTGGTGGACCCTAAGGATCAAGAAAAGACTGCTTTTACATGTCCATTTGGAGTCTTTGCATACCGGAGGATGCCCTTTGGGCTTTGCAATGCCCCTGCCACATTTCAAAGGTGTATGCTATCCATCTTCTCTGATATGGTCGAAAAGTTTTTACAGGTCTTCATGGATGACTTCTCTGTTTTTGGTGATAATTTCAATGCTTGCCTAAACCATTTAACTCTTGTCTTGAAACGGTGCCAAGAAACTAATTTGGTTTTAAACTGGGAGAAATGCCATTTCATGGTACCCGAAGGGATTGTTCTTGGCCATAAAGTTTCAAGAAAAGGGATAGAGGTTGATAAGGCAAAGGTTGAGATTATAGAAAAACTCCCTCCACCAATTAATGTGAAATCTGTTAGAAGTTTCTTGGGGCATGCCGGATTTTACAGAAGGTTTATCAAGGACTTTTCAAAAATAGCCAAACCTTTAAGTAATCTGTTAATGCTTGATAACCCTTTTGTTTTTGATGAAAACTGCCAACATGCATTTGAAACTTTAAAAAATAGACTCACAACAGCACCAATCATCACACCTTCAAATTGGGAATTACCTTTTGAACTCATGTGTGATGCAAGTGACATTGCAATTGGTGCTGTACTTGGGCAAAAGAAGGGAAATTTGCATCATGTCATATATTATGCAAGTAAAGTGCTGAATGAGGCCCAAAGAAATTACACTACAACAGAAAAAGAGTTGCTAGCTGTAGTCTATGCATTTGATAAGTTTAGATCATATCTGATAGAATCCAAAGTTGTGGTTTACACTGATCATGCTGCACTTAAGTATTTGATGTCAAAGCAGGATGCTAAACCAAGACTCATCAGGTGGATACTGCTCCTACAAGAATTTGACATTGAGATAAGAGATAGGAAGGGCACTGAAAATCAGGTCGCTGATCATCTGTCAAGGCTACCACATGAAACAAGTCAAAAAGCATCCCAGCCTATAAATGAAAGCTTCCCAGATGAGCACCTTCTGTAGATCCAACAAGCACCTTGGTTTGCTAACATAGCAAATTACAAAGTGGGAAGGAAGATACAGCAAGAATTCTCTAAGCAACAAGTGAAGAAGTTGATCAACGAAGCAAGGAAATTTTCATAGGATGAACCCTTCTTATTCAAGAGATGCTCTGATGGAGTGATCAAAAGGTGTATTCCTGAAAGTGAAGTGAGAGACATCTTGTGGCATTGTCATGGTTCAGCTTATGGTGGACACTTTGGCCCAGAAAAAACAGCCGCAAAAATACTGCAGAGTGGCTTCTATTGGCCAACTATCTTCAAGGATGCCAGAGAATATGTACACCAATGTAATGAATGCCAGAAAGCAGGAGGATTAACAAGAAGGAATGAGATGCCTCAAAATTTTATCTTGGAATTAGAATTGTTTGATCTATGGGGAATTGATTTCATGGGGCCTTTTCCTCCTTCCTATTCTTTTAGATACATCCTGGTAGCAGTAGAGTATGTCTCAAAGTGGGTGGAAGCCATAGCCACAACCACATGTGATGCACAGATCGTCCTCCAATTCCTTAAAAAGCACATCTTCACTAGGTATGGAGTGCCCAAGGGTCTTATTAGTGATGGTGGTAGTCACTTTTGCAACAAACAAATGGAGAAACTCCTTCACAAATATGGAGTAATTCACAAAGTAGCCACACCTTACCATCCTCAGACTAACGGCCAAGCTGAACTTGCAAATAGAGAATTAAAGAAGATCCTAGAGAAAACAGTGGGAATCACAAGAAAAGATTGGGCTAGAAAGCTAGAGGATGCATTGTGGGCGTATAGGACAGCTTTTAAAACTCCTATTGGCAAGTCACCCTTTCAGCTATTGTATGGCAAATCCTGCCACCTCCCTGTAGAGCTTCAACACAGAGCTTTTTGGGCCACTAAACTCCTCAACCTTGATCCCCAAGCTGCAGGAGAAAAAAGGTTGTTACAACTAAATGAGTTGGATGAATTTAGACTAGAGGCCTATGAAAGTGCGAAGATATACAAGGAGAAAGCTAAGAAGTGGCATGACAAGAAGATCACAAAGAAGGAATTCAAACCAGGATAGCAAGTGCTCCTGTATAATTCGAGGCTTAAAATTTTCCCTGGCAAACTGAAGTCTAAATGGACTGGCCCATACTTGGTGACAAAGGTTTTTCCCTATGGGAGTATTGAACTGCTAGATGAGGCAACAAAGAATCAATTCACAACAAATGGTCACAGAGCAAAGCTGTATTTGGGAGGACAATTGGATAAGGAAAAAGAGGTTCAACACCTACAGCTCTCTTAAAAAAGAATTGAAAGATGTCAAGCTAGTGACAATAAAAGAGCGCTTGTTGGGAGGCAACCCAACCTGAGGTAGTTTTCTTTTCATAACTTTTTCAATAAGATTGTTGGATAACTGCTATGTATTGCAAGAAGCTAAGTTTGGTGTTGCACACCAAAAACAATTGAAGGGAGAATGCAAGATGCTAAGTTTGGTGTTCCACCAAAACTTCATTCTAACTTCCTGCACATTGCTAGTTCCAAGCAATCAAACAGATTATTCAACAACTTAACTATTTTTGTTTAGTCCCAATATCTTAACCTTTAGCAAGGACACAAAAGTTTGCCCAGAGTTAACCTGTTGAATCAGAAGAAGTAGCAAGGAATTAAGTGGGAATTAACCACCAATTGAAGGTCCCATGCATAAAGACTCAAAAAGGGGCACAACAGAAAGAAGAACAAAAGAAATGCAAACCAATAGGTTGTATCTATACTTAACCTTTACTGTTGGAAAATATTTTTGATTGATGTCTTGATAAAGTGTTCATTTAGTTTAAATAGATTCAAACTTCCCTTAGAATAAGTAAACTAGCTTATGTGTGTGCTTGTGTATTCACTTTCACTTGACAAGAAGCATGTGTTGTCCCCTGCATCTTTTAATTCAATAAAAGAACAGTTTGAATGCGAAGCAAGATAGTCTCTGTTAGATAGAAGTAGAATAAAAGTAAGTGGTGGTATGTGTGTGATTGTATAATTGCTCACTTTTAGTGAATAAAGAGCCAGGATATCTCCTTCTAAGTAAAGAGTGGCTTACTGTCTATGAATCTCAATTGAATTAAATTCCTTGGTTAGAAAGAAAAACAAAAAAAAGGAGAAAAGAAAAAAAAAAAGGGATAGCCAAAAAAATGGCAGAACAAAAGAAAAACAAAAAGAAACAAAGCTGGACACCAATAGCTTGAACCTTAGAATATATGCCTGTGGTGTCTTTGTATTAGGATCTGCTTGGATCATTAAGCTCTTTGGAGTGCATCAACACTTGGTGACTTGGGTTAACTAACCCGGGATCATCAGCTGAAAGTCCACTATCAAGAGCAACTTAACTACAAGGCATTTAGTAACCCAAAGAGGTGCTGGGCATCAATGTTCTAAGAAGGAATGTGAGCCAAGTGTCTATGGTGAATAATGTGTCAAGTATAAAGAAAAAGAAAATGAACTTGCTACACATGACACTCAAATAAAGCTTATGAACAAAGTAATAGCCAAGGATAAAGGAATAATGAGAGGTCATAGCTGTATGTCACTTGAAGCTTGAAGGAGACTTTCTAGGCCTAGGAGTCAATAAGAAGTGAGTATTTGCATATCCACACAAAACCCCATGAACTATCAATAATACTCTGCTAGCATGAACATCCTCTTCCATTTCATTCTTTCTTCTCAATAAATCTTTTCTTGCTTGGGGACAAGCAAGCTTTAAGTTTGGTGTTGTGATGACAAGTCATCTTAGCCTATTTTAACTAGTCTTTTTCTTTTGTTTTCATTAGAATTATGCACTTTCTTGAGCTATAAGCAAGCTAATTGAGTAGATTTTCATGTTTCCCTTGATTGAACCAACCATATATGAATTCATGCCATTTCATGAGGTTTTATGCTATATTTGTTGCATATTATGAAAGATTGAATATCTCATGATTTTGAGCATAGCTTTGATGAGTTTGGTTGATTAATGATAGGTGAAGAAAGCTTGGAGAAAGGTTGAAGCAAGAAGGAATAGCTAGGAGTAAAGAGAAGACAATGGAATAAGTGAAATTGAACCAGGAAGCAAGAAGCTGGACCTAAAGTTAGCATCAAACTTTTGCACAAACTTTTGGTTGAAAAGTTAGCCCCAACGTTAGCCCCCTAACTTGGAGGCTAACGTTGGAACTTGAAAATCACTCCCTGGGTACCAAAAGTTTGCGCCAACGTTAGCCCCCTAACTTTGAGGCTAACGTTGGCACATGAATTTCTCCCCTGGGCACCAAAAGTTTACGCCAACGTTAGCCCCCTAACTTTGAGGCTAACGTTGGCACATGAATTTCTCCCCTGGGCACCAACGTTTTCGCCAACGTTAGACCCCTAACTTGGAGGCTAACGTTGGCACATGAAAATTCAAGGAAGAGGAGCAAAAGTTTGCGCCAACGTTAGCCCCCTAACTTTGAGGCTAACGTTGGCCCAAGGCCTCTTTCAACCCAATTCCACCAAGAGCAAAAGCCCAACTCAAGGCTTGAAGATCATTTGAAGAGAGTGTATAAATAGGATAGAATTCAAGTTCTTTGGAGAGCTTTCCTTTTGAAATTTTCATAATAGTTTTCGGAGAGCTTTTGTTATTGAGTGAACTTTAATTTCTTTGTTTTCATTGCTTTCAATTTCATTTACACTTGTCTTGGATCTTGGATTGGAGAATTGAAGAAATTCTGTTTCAATCTCAATCTTGGATCTCTCTGTTTCTTTACTGTTAATTAAATTTCATTTCCGGTTAATTGCTCTTCATCTCGTTTCTCTGCAATTTACAGTTTCTTTGCAATTGTTCTTGTTGGATCTAGGAAGGCATTGAGATCTAGACTTGGTTTTCTAGTCTCTGGGCCCTGAGATCTCAATTTTACATTCTCTGTTTCTTGCTTTTAATGTTCATTTACTTTACTGCTTCAAGATCCGTTTGAATCCCCATTCCCTTTTTCTCTTTTGTCTGATGCAATTTAACTTTTCCTTGTTTAATTTCTGCAAATCCACATCCCAATCCCCTTTACATTTCAAGCAATTTACATTCCTTGCACTTTAAGATTCCGCAATTTACATTTCTTGCACTCTAAGTTTCTGCCATTTAATTTCTTGTTCCTTAAGATAATAGCTGAAATTTGGGTAGCTGTTTTGGGGTTTTCTATATGGATTGTGGTTAGTGTTTTGCTGGTTGTGATTTGTGTTTCTTGAGTTGTTTTGGTTTGAATTTTTCTGCCAAGGTTGCTGGCTATGGTTATCTCCCCACCTAAGATTTGGATGGTTCTTCCAAGAAGGATTGTATGTGCCTCCATGAAATTCATTCTGGCTGGATCCTTGGTTGTGCATGTAGTTCACTTGTTCCTGCTGTTGATCTTCACAATTTTCCTCATTTTGCCCCCACCCAGCTGGTGGTTGGCTTGTGACATTCACTGATGCAACTTGTAAGCTATCAATCCTCTTAGCCATCTGCTCAAATTATTGCTAGATTTGCTGTTGCATCACGTTGTTTTGAGCTAGAATAGTGTCCACTCCTTGCAACTCCAGTACTCCCTCTCTTTGAGATGGTTGGCGTTGTCTTTGATGAGAAAAGAAGTATTGATTGTTTGCCACCATATCTATGAGGTTCTGGGCTTCCTCTGCTGTCTTCATTAGCTGCAATGAACCTCCTACTGAATGATCTAGTGCTTCCTGAGCTTTCAGAATCAACCCTTTATAGAAATTCTGTAGTATGTCCCATTCATTAAACATTTCAGGGGGCATTTTCTAATTAAAGTATTGTATCTCTCCCAAGTCTCATAGAGGAATTCTGCATCCATCTGTGTGAAGGTTTGCACCTCTGTCTTCAATCTGATAATCCTCTGAGGTGGGTAGAACTTGGCTAGGAATTTACTCACTAGATCCTCCTAGCTAGTGATGCTTTGTTGTGGAAAAGCTTCAAGCCACTGGGCAGCCTTGTCTCTCAATGAAAATGGGAACAACAACAATTTGTATATGTCTGGATACACACCATTGGACTTTACTGTATCACAGATCCTCAAAAAAGTACATAAATGCTGATTTGGATCTTCTAGTGGGCTTTCTCCATAGGAGCAGTCGTTTTGTACCAAAGTGATGAGTTAGGGCTTCAATTCAAAGTTGTTTGCATTTACATTTGGGGTAAGGATGCTACTCCCACAATGCCTTGGATTAGCAAACGTATATGAAGCCAAAACTCTCCTATGGGGTTGACCATTGTTGTTGGCTACTACCACTGGTGGATTTGTTGAATTTTCCTCCATTTCTTGGGACTCTTCTTCGGAAGTTTCTTCACCAATGATCCCCTTTCCTCTAGCTTCCCTTCTCAGTCCTCGAAGAGTTCTCTCATCATGATCACCAAAGGTAGAGACCTCTTTCCTTGCTTCTGTCATACAACAACAAGAAAAACAAACACAGAACCAGAAATAATTCACTCTACTAGAAGAGTGAAGTTAATGGTTAGCTTAAACAAAAACTCAAACAGTTAATGTGCTTAATGAAAATAAAAGAAAATCAAAGAAAAAGTGCTTAATCTAGACCACCACCTTACTTAATCAGTTTGAAGTTCCAACGTAGCGCCCTTGCTTTCTTGGTTCCCTTTTCACTAGCGTTCAAAGAGTGAATGCTCCGCTCAATTAGTGAGCGCTTTATGCTTGGCCTTGTTCCTTGGTTGAGCGCCACACTTTTATGGCCATGGGTCACGCTTTTCAAAGCATGGCCTAAGGTCCAAAGCGTGCTCTAAGATTCCTTTTTCCTTTTTTTCATCATTTCTTCACCTACAAGTAATTAAAACAACCAATCAAAGCATCACCAAATTCACAAGATTTCTAAATCATTCAAAAACCAACTAATTCTAGCTTAAACTTCATGATTTTGTGGCAAATAATTGATGGTTGATTGAATTGACATGACCATCCAAATCCACTCCAAATCACTTACTTATAATGCAAGAAAGTGCACAAAACCTAATGAAACAACTGAAAAATGCTTGAAAAGCCAGCATAAGATGACTTATCATCAGTCGATAGTTTGTGATTTATAAAATCTGCATCAGCTACGGCCTGCATAGCAGCATTTATGTTCTCTAAAGCAGTCATAAAATTCAACAAATTATTGCTATCGGTCATTTCGGGTCCCTCATTATCTCTCCGACCTCTTCCTCGACCACGTTCGCATCCACGAGACGTCATTTGGTTCTTGTTCACACCAAACAATTGATATCAAGGGGATCAGTCTCAATATCTCAAGTCTAGTGCTTCAAAATTCCAAATCCATGCTCATGAACAAGTATGCTACATTTATCAATTAGATAATCCTAAGTAGCATATACACACACCCAGAGTATGCCCAGAAGCATAGTTAGTCCGTCCCTGAGGCTCTATAGGAACGAATTGCTCTGATACCATAATGTAACACCCTATCACGCAGAGCTTTACGCTTAAGTTCATAAATCAAATGTGGTGAGGTATTACGACCTCTAAAAGTAAAATTGTATATATAAACATATATGAAAAGAAGTTTTCCTAGGAGCATTGAAGAAAAGTTGAGCAAAACAAAACTTGAGAGTCGCATCACATTCGAAATGGTTAAGCATAAAAAGGATAGATAACAGCACACGGAAAGCATAATTTACATCAAATATGGAGCTCTAGAAAGAGACATATAGCAAGCTCCAGACTCTACTTGCAAAGCAAAGGCCAGCTAGAGTATATATATACATATATACAACCCAAAAGTTTACCAAAAGACAAAATATAAATCCTAATTCTCCAAGTCAACCACTAGGAGGGACAAAATAAAAAACATATATATATATATATG
>NC_029788.2:36273211-36317057 GCF_000816755.2 Arachis ipaensis
TGTGTAAACTATATATACACTAAAAAGCCCTCAAAACATAGATCTTCACTTCAAGTGAGTCTCCAGTACGCTCAACGAGGTACACCACGTCCTGCGTCTGAACTAGAGGTTCTCAGTATGGTAAAGGTGCCCAATATAGATCATAAATATTGTCCCAGAAAGCCAGAAGCATTCCTAAACTCCAATAACCCATATCAATTCCAAAAGTTTTCACTAAAGCAGAAATATGATGACTATATCTAAGGATTTCTAATCTAACTCTTTGTTTTCCTTTCTCTGCAAACCTTCAAATCACCAAGTGGAACTACCCTCAGCGTCTCCTCCACCTGCCTGAATGATCGCTCAAAAACAAACACAAACAAGATAGACAAAGAAAATACAAATATGGAAAGTAGATACAATAAATAGATCAAGTAGTAGTTAATTATATTTAAGCAAATAGGCAAGCCAAAACAAATGCATACTCAATCAAAACATACAAGTGCATATGATGCATGTCTGTCCTATGGTCGGTGAGTCTCATCTATCGGTTAACCAGCCAAACCTAACATGTCCGGTAGCAAACCCTGGACAATCTCTGCATGCGCACATCCCCAAGAGTCTATGTATTTATATATGTAATCATTCATTTATCATCTCATTGGGGGAATCCGGGGAGTAAAATTTCCCAGTCACATCTTGCAACGGAGGGTTAACAGAGTATCGAGTCTCAACTTGGAGTAAGTGGTGGCAAGCCACTGCATTGATACAGATTTTGAAAACCACAAACTAACTAGCAAGTGCACCAGGTCATACCATGTAATAACTCAGGTGAATGAGTGTTGATCCCACATGCATTAATGGACTAAGTAACAATAGTGTAGTGATTAGGCTAGTCAGAGAAGCTAAGTTGAGTGGTTTGGATTCAAATAGCATAAAACAATAATCAGAGAATGTAAGAAAGCAAGCAGTGAATGGGTTTGTGAAAATAGTATGAGAAAACAGTTAAGGCTTTGGAGATGTTTAAATTTCCGGATTAACAATTCTTATTAACTACTTTAATTATGCAAAGATTCAATTCATGGTAAACCTTAATTGATTAAACTCTAATTTCACAGTAATTTAATCTCATCTAACTCAATCAACCACCAACTCCTTTATCACTTAATTTAAATTAGAAGATTAAGTCAAATTCTAGTTTAAGAACCACACAAAGCCTAAGTACCCAAAAATAAGGAGATTAGATATCACATATCCCGTTAAATTCAGATAATTAGAGAACTGTGAGGAATTGATTTCAAGTTGTTATTCAAGTGATTTAACTTTTTCAAGATTCAAAAAGAATTCAAATAGAAAAAGTGTTATCTTCCAATATACTCTAATTCCTAGAATGAAGAATGAAATCAATCCTTAAATTTAATTCAGTGCATTGATTAAGAATAGAATGACAATAGTATTAATCCATCAAAATAAACAGAGCTCCTAACCTTACCAATGGAGATTTAGTTGCTCATGGCTTAGAGAAAAACTTAGAGAAAAAAGTGTAAAAGTGTAGAATAAGGAAGAACAGGAGAAGAGCAGAGCCCGAAGGGCTAGATCTTTTCTCTTTTTATATATAATCCTAATTCTTTTAATTTTAAATCTAAAACCCTAAAAAATATTTTAAAAATTAATTAAAAACTACATTAAGCCTTCCGTGGATAGTTGAGAATGCGGGCCTGGCACTAAACGCCGAGCAGTGGCGTTTAGCGCCACCAGACATAACACAACTTTGGCACTTCTGAACACTTGGCGCTAAATGCCGGGTAGTGGCATTTAGCGCCACCTTCGTAGAATCTTGGCACACTTTACGAGGCTCCTGGGGCTAAACGTCGAGTTGTGGCATTTAGCACTAGCTTCATAGAGAGCTTGCACACGTTACGAGGCTTGTGGCGCTAAACGCCAGGTAGTGGCATTTTGTGCCAGCTCGACAGCACCAAATTCCTCCTTTATCTTCTACACAAACTTTGTCAAACTCGCCCGAATTTTACTTGAAATTAATAAAACAATAATGCAACTCAAAATAGCATCCATAATGGTCTCAAACATCAAAATCTTATAAAATCTCAACAAATCTACATCCAAATCACTAAGAAAAGATAAAAAAAGATGATCAGACATCACAATGCCAAACTTAAAATTGTTGCTTGTCCTTAAACAATTGAAAACAATATAAACCTGAGAAGTGGGTTTGCCTGAGAGTTGAGTTTTCAATTTAGCTCCTGTCTATCCTCTGAGTGGGGTTAGTAATACTAAAATCCAGATAATTAGACAGTTGTGAGGAATTGATTTCAAGCTTTAATTCTAGTGATATAACTTTTTCAAGATTCAATAAGAATTCAAATAAAAAAAAGAGTTATCTTCAAATATACTCTAATTCCTAGAATGAAGAACGAAGTCAATCCTTGAATTTAAAAACAGTGCATCGATTAAGAGTAGAATGACAATAGTGTTAATCCATTAAAATAAACAGAGATCATAACTTTAACAATAGAGGTTTTGTTTCTCATGGCTCATAGAAAAACCTTGAGTTCTCAAAAGTATAAATTGCAAAATGAGGAAGAAGAAGAAGATAAGAGTCTGAAGGGCTGAATCTTTTCTCCTTTTAGTTGTAATCCTAATTGATCTAAAATTAAAATTCTAAACCCTAAAAATTATATTTTATAAATTTCAAAATTAAACTAACAAAAACCAATGAAGTCTTCTGAAGGACTTGTTGACACGGGTCTGGTGCTAAACGCCGAGCAGTGGCGTTTAGCGCCACCAAACAGAGTGTATATCCAACGTTTCTGGACACATGGCGCTAAACACCAAGGAGTGGTGTTTAGCGCCACCTTCGCAAAATCTTGGCATGAGTTACGAGGCATATGGCGCTAAACCCCGAGTCGTAGTGTTTAGCACCAGCTTCACAGAGAGCTTGCACGAAGTACGAGACTTGTGACGCTAAACGCCGGATAGTGGCGTTTAGCGCTAGCTTTATAGTAATAAATTTTCTCTTTTTTCTTCTGCATGAACTCTATCAAACTCACCCGAATTTTACCTGAAATTAACAAAACAATAATGCAACTAAAAGTAGCATCCATGATGGTCTAGAACACCAAAATCTCATAAAAACTCAACAAATCCACATATAAATTATTACGAAAAGATAGAAAAGATGCTCACGCATCACAACACCAAACTTAAATTGTTTCTTGTCCTTAAGCAACTGAAAACAATATGAACCTCAGATGTGGGTTTACCTAAGAGTTGAATTTTCAATTAAGCTCATATCTATCTCCTGAGTGGGATTAATGACACCGTGATCATGAATAGTTTTGGCATCTCACTATCCTTTGGAAGTTTAGGAATGCCAATATCATTCAGAACTAGAATTCGGATAATATTATGAATTCTCTCTCTTTTACATCTAATTAATCCTTGAATATAGTAATTTCTTCTCTATTCTTTGGTACTTTGCACCTTGAGTCTATCCGTGTGATGGTAAGATTTACAACGGTTCAGAAATTTAGCAAAATAATTTTTTCATCGATAGCATAGTCCAAACCGACAAGTAACCCTCCCAATCAAAGTTTAAATTCAAATTAAAAATAACCGAGAGTAATTAGACCTCGGGCATCTTCCCTAGGAACTAGTGACCATGAGTACACAATTTTGGTTGCAAGAACAAAGGGTTTTCAATAATGAAGCAAGTAAAGAGATAAAAGAACGATCCAAAATTGCAATTAATAAACTAATGATGGAACTAAAGAACTATGTATGTAATATGAACAAATAAGACTCAAAATTGAGGAAATTGTGGTTCAAAACATAAATGGAGTCTTGGCTTGGGATGAGTTATGGAATTCCTTCCTTGCCATAACCACAACTATGATAATTATGATGGAATAATCTCACTTAGTCAACCCTTAACATCGAAGAATAAGTCAAATGAGAATAATTATTATTAATCCACAAATCCTAACTATCTTACTAATTACCTTAGTAAGAAGCTAGCGTTAGTGGAAACAATAACAACTAACAACCCAAGAATTATCACTAAATGTCGGACATTATGACTCTAGTATTCCATATACTCATTTTCCCAAGCCAATGAGTGAAAATCTACCTCATAATCAAAATTTGTATTTCATCAAACACATGGTAGGCATATTCACAAAACATGGCAAAATTGGGGAAATGATAAAAACTATGAACCACAAATGATCAAAATCAAAGCTAGTAACTCAAACAAACATATATAACCAACAATCATCAAATTCACCAACTAGAAATCCAAAATTGTAAAACTATATATGTATTGACAAAGGAAATTAAAATATAAGAAGGTGTAGAACAAGTAGTGTAATAAAAGAGAAAATTAAGGAAATACTTACAATGAAAATAAGCAAGGATCCAAAATCAAAACTTGAAGCTATAAAATTCTACAAACCCTAATTAAACATAAAGAAAATTGAGAGAAAACATAACCTAAACTACCTAAAACTACTCATAAGTGTGTTGTATGAAGTATGGTATGATGTATGGTATTAATGTGTGTTGATAGCCCTTCTATATATGCCTCAAAGCATTCAGAAATGGGCCTGGAAACCCCCCAAAACGCGAGCCATGTGACTTTTTAATGAAGGCACGGGCAGGGACTTGTGTGTACGCACAGGTGTATGCATACGCACACATGATGAATTTTCCTCTTGTGCGTACGCATAGAGAGTTGTGCGTACACACACTTAGCTGTGTGCTTCTCCTTTGTTTTCTTCATATTTTCTCCCAATTGCATGCTTCTCTTCCACTCTTATCAAGCCATTCCAACCGATTACACCTGAAATCACTCATCAAAACCATCAAGGCATCGAATGGAATAAAAGTGGAATAAAATTGATTAAAATAAGCACAAACTAGCATGTTTCACAATTGAACATAATTTAGAGAGAAAACACAAAAGCATGCTATTTAGATGAATAAATGTAGGTTTATGTGATGAAATCCACTCAAATCAAACCAAAATTTATCATCAAATGTGGATTCATCACTGTGACTCTAAATGTTTTGTCTCAAGCTTTACTTGACACAGAAACAACACAAGCACTTAACTGGAGAATCTTTTTAAGAACTAATTTTTCTATTAATTCTTTATAGTCAATGGTGCTCAGAGCTTTTGGCTTCTCTTTATTTGCACATGGCTTTGACTCTAAGTGCTCTGTCTCAAGCATTTTTTGACACATTCACACCACAAGCATATAGCTAGGAAAACAACTCTTTGAGCTCTGATCAATTTATACCTTCCTAGCCATTGATGCTCAGAGCCTTTATCCTTGCTTTTTTTTCTTTTTCTTGCTGTGTCTTTTGTTCCAAGGATCAACTTATTGTTTAATTTAGAGAATTCATAAGACTTCTCTAAATTCATATTCTTCATGAATTAACATCCTTTATTCCAAGATCAAATATGCACTGTTCTTTCTCATGCATTCAAAATCACAGACAAATACCACCACATCCGCTTAAATAAGACACTTCTGAATATAAGCTCAACTGCTCATGCATTACACCACTTTTAAGCTCAGTGAGCCATACCTGAGACATCTTTTCAAAATAAAAATGAAAGATAACTAAATTAAACTAAAACAACCTAAAAAAATTAGAAAATAATAAAGGTCATGCAAAGGACAGAAAATAAAGCATCAGGAAATAGGAAATAACAAAATAAGAACGGAAAAGGGGGAATAGCATAAAAGGAAACTCAACCATCTTAGTCATCCTGGCGGTCGTTTCCTCCATCAGGCTAGGCTCCCGGATATCCTCTTACTCGCTCTATATCAAGTCTCATTTGGGTGAGCTCCTGGCACTAACTCTGCTGCTCGGCCGAAACCTGCTGAAGGAGGTCACCATGAACATCCTGGCTCACCCTCAGCTGCTCAATGGAGGAAGTTAGCTGATGCCAATACTCCCGTGGTGGGAAGTAGTGTCACTGAGGCATCATGGGCTGCTCCTGTTGAGGAGGGGGCACAGGCTCTCCTTCTGCCGATGGCTCTTCCCTTGGGGCTCGTGCGTACTGCCTAGCATATTCCATGGTCTTCCTAGAGATCGGCTTCTCTATGGGGATGAGGGTGTCATGCTCTATGCGCACTCTTGAGGCATCACAGAGGCAGTGGATGAGATGTGGGAAAGATATCTTGGTGTGGGTTAAGGCATTGGAGGCAACACTATATATCTCCAGTGGAATCACTTGCTCTACCTCCACCTTATTCCCGAGCATGATACAATGGATCATCACAACTCGGTCCATGGTAACCTTAGATCGGTTACTAGTAGGGATAATGGAGTGTTGGATAAACTCCAACCACCCTCGGGCTACCAGCCTCAGATCATGTCACCCCAACTAATAAGGCTGTCCTTTTGAATTCAGCCACGACTAAGCTCCCAGAAGGCATATGCCTGTAAGAATCTAGTCATGCCTCCAGTCACCACTCATCCTTTTAGTGTAGGAGTGATTATCATTCCTTGGTGGTGGCAGTTGGAATGACTCCATTACACTCCTTGGATTGAAATCCAGAATCCACCCTCTGACCATGGTGTGGTAGTTCTTAGGACTTGGATTGACACCTTGCACGTACTTATATGTAATGCATGCATTTGCATAGAACTTCTGGACTTTAAGTTGGCCCACTTCAGTGTACGGGTTACATAGGATTCCCTAGCCTCTTCTCTATTTCCCTTCCTAAATTTTCGGATACTCATCCTACTTGAGATCAAATCGGATGTCCAGAATCACCTTCTTCTTGCTGGTGATCTCAAAGAAGTGCTCTTTGTGCACTGTAGAACTAAACCGGTTGGCGTCAAACTAACCGGTCACCAAAGCCTTGTCTCTCCTTTTTCTCTTCTTGCTGGTGATCTCAAAGAAGTGCTCTTTGTGCACTGTGGAACTAAACCGGTTGGCGTCAAACTAACCGGTCACCAGAGCCTTGTCTCTCCTTTTTCTCGAGGATGACTCTCCTCCTTTAGGTGTCATATATAAAGATCATAGAAAAAGTGACACGGCCACACCAAACTTAAAGCTTTTGGTCGTCCCTGAGCAAAGAAAAGCAGAAAATAAAGCAGTGAGAATGTGGGGACCAAAGAGACAGGGGCAAAGGGCATAAAAAAGTGCAGAATGGAAAAGGGGTGTGAATATAGTAAAAGAAACAAAGAGGAAAAGGAGTAGAAGTAATAAAAGGAGGGAAGATAGAAGAAGGACGAAATAGAAGTGAGGTGTGGGTATGTGGGGTAAAAAGAATGGTGTATATATATATAGAGAGAGAGAGAGAAAGAGAAGCAGGAGGGGGTTACGATGGAGTGGTAATTGAATTAGAATGAAAGGGAATTGAATGGGGGAGGAGGTTTTTGTGTAACAGTTACTGGAGGGGGGATTTGGGGAAGATAAGAAAATTAATGTGAAGTAAAATTAAATTAATTGCGAAAGGGTTAGGTGGGAATGGTTAGGACGGGTTGGTGGATTGGGAAGAGAGATTTGGGGGTGAGGGAGGGTTGGTTGAGAGGAAAGAGGGGGTAGGGCCTTCACCCTTTTCCACATTCAAATCTGAATTCCTCTTCGAGGGTGTCCATGAAGCGCTATTGGTGCTAAACGCCAGGTCTTCGCATTTCGCACCACCTCCGCATTTTCTCCTTCTTCCTTTTTCGAGTTTTTGGTGCTAAATGCCCAAATGGTGGCATTTAAAACCACCAGGATAGAACTCAAATTCCCAATTATAACACCCCTAGCGCTAAATGCCAGGCTCGGTGTTTGGTGCCACTAGGACAGTGACAATTCCTCGAATTGCATGCATCCTGGCGTTAAATGCCAAGTCGTGGCATTTAGCACCACCCTCATAGTGCCCATTCCTCGAATTATGTGCACTCTGGCTCTAAACGCCCAATCTCAGCATTTAGCACCACCATCACAATAGCTCCACCTTGAATTTCATGCAACCTGGTGCGAAAGGCCAGGTCTCGACATTTAGCACCGAGACACCCGAATCAAAATTCGGCGTTTAGCACCGAGGCACCCGAATCAAAATTTTTCCAAAGTGTTCTGAACTCCTTTTTAACTGCACCTGTTCTTGTTATAAACGGCTTGCATGACCCAAAATACATGTAAAACAAAGGAAAAATATAAATAACTACAATAAAATAAATAAAACTAAGATGAATATAAAATTAAAGAATATTAAAAATTAGGTTGCCTCCCAACAAGTGCTTCTTTAACATCACTAGCTTGATGGTCGACTCTGCTAAGTCAGCAGATGAACGGACCTATGGCAATCAACCTTGCCTCCAAGATAGTGCTTAAGCCTCTGGCCATTGACAGTAAACCTCCTCTCAGAGTTTTCTTCTTGGATCTCCAAATGACTATAAGGAGACACTCTAGTTACCACAAACGGTTCTGACCACCAGGACTTTAGCTTTCTACGATTAATCTTGAGCCTTGAATTAAACAATAAGACTTTTTGGCCTGGCTCAAATGCTCTGGTTGCTATCCTCTTATCATGTTACACCTTTGTCTTCTCTTTATAGAACTTGGCATTCTCATATGCTGAGTTTCTAAATTCATCAAGCTCATTGAGTTGGAGGAGCCACGTCTCTCCTGCAGCTTTGGCATCAGACTTCAGGAACTTTATTGCCCAGTATGCTCTGTGCCAACTCCACTAGCAAGTGACAGGTTATGCCATAGACCAACTGATATGGGGACATGCCAATAGGAGTCTTGAAGGCCGTTTGTTATGCCTAGAGAGCATCATCAAACTTCTTAGTCTAGTCTTTCCTTGAAGTACTAACGGTCTTCTCCAAAATTCTCTTGAGTTCTCTGTTAGAGACCTTAACTTGTCCACTTGTCTGAGGATGTTAGGGGGTAGCAACCTTATGATAGACTCCATATTTCTGAAGGAGAGAGTCCAGCTATTTGTTGCAAAAGTAGCTGCCCCTATCACTAATTAGCAAGGTTCTAAGAACCGGACCAGTCATCGAACTGCTCTAGTCATTGCTTCACTAGTTCATTGGTCCAACCGGTCTAACGGGGGCTCAATTAGAATAAAAAATAAATAAATTATAACTATATGAGCATAATTAAGTCACAAAATTATATAACACAACAGTAGCATATTTGTATTACTCTCCTAGCAGCTAAAAGCCTAAAACACAAAACACAAACCATAAAACATGTAACACAAGTGCTAACTACATTTTTTGACTTGTTTCCTTTGCCATATATGTGAAGTTTCTCTTGGGAACCATGTTCTGCACTTTCTTTTGAGTCAGACACAATGCTCCCCACAATAAATACACTAATACACACGCTTTCAAATACAGAAGACAATCCACACCAATACCAAGAGACAGAAGAAGCACCTTCTCTTCCCCATCCCTCTAAAGACAAGTTGTTGTTCATCTAATTCCTAGAACCATTTCTTTGCGCCAGCCCTCCACACACTTCAATCAGACAAAAAAGAGTAAAATCCTTTTCAAAATTGAATTAAAAGACCTTTATGTCTCATTAGCCCCATGCCCCCACCCTTCAATTTATTTTTCTTACCTTAAAAATGTGTTCATTGCACAATTTACTAAGTAAATTGATAGTATGAATTATTTTTTACAGAAACAATTAACGAGTAGAATACTAGAATGTAGAATCCATCCCAATTTCCACTATAATACAAAATTGGAAAAGAAATGTTAAAAAGGAAATACAACTACAAAGCACTTAATTAATATTAAAGTCAAGCTAATTGACAAAACACACAACCCTAAGCTAAATAATCAAATAATCATCAACAAAATTAAAAAAACACAAAGCAACAGCAACACAGCAAAGCTAGAACTTAGAAATCAAATAATCACTCAATGATTTCAAAAACATAAAGCAACAGCAGCGTAGCAGAGTCACAAAACACACAACAGCACACCAGAATCCACAACAACACACCAAACCAGAGCAAATCAATGATTTGAAAAAAAACACAAAATCCTATAATCATTCAATGATTTGTTAATTTCAGAACAGAGAGTTAGAGAATAAAATGAAAACTGAAGAACAATGCACACCAAAGTCACTAACCATTGAGAGGACGACGAGCAGGATGAATCCGATGGAGGATAGGGAGAACTTACTTTCCCATCAGGCAATGAAACAACAGACTCAGTTCCAAATCAAATAATCACCCTAACCTTGAAATCAATCACTATTTCAACAAAAATTCAGAAACATCATACTCAAAAAATAAAAAATGTCACCAGCAGGCCAACAGCATAACAAATCCATTTCAACAACATAATTTCAAACACAAAATCAATGATTTACTTAATTTTAAATTCCGAAATCAGTAATTATCAGACATTCAAGTTTCAACACAGACTCAATAGAGCATAAAAGGAAATCACTAAACAGTGCCACTAACCTTCGACTGAGAGCAAGACAATGACGGCGAGATGACAAAGACACGACGGCAAGACGACATCGAAACGACGGCGAGCAGCTCAAACTCAAAACCTCGAACACCAAAGCTACAAGACAACTGATACAAAAATTGTTGTCGATCTAGATTTTCTTCTTATAGAAAAGAATTACTTCGTTGTAAGCATAGCTACAAACCAAAAAACAACTCTCACATCAAATTAAATTTGGTTGTCACAAGTAACAAACCCCAAATAAAAATTAACCGAAGTATTTGAACCCCGGGTCGTCTCACAAGGAATTGCAATGAAGTGCTTAATTATTGGCTATGAAGATGCAAGGGGGGTTTTGATTTTTATATTGTTGAAAGAAATTAAATGACAAGAAAGTAAAATAACAAGAACTAATAAAATAAAGGAAAGAACTCTTGGCTAGACATAGGTAATTGAGATCACCATCCTTGTCTACAAACCAAATATTGATAATTATGAGAGGCCAACCTATTAAGTCTACCTCCAAGAGCTTTAAGTATGTAATATCTACTCTTAAGCTTGAAGTACGTCAAATAGGTTTGATCACATCAACCCATAAGTCCCAACCTATCTACTAATTAGATTAGTAGTGAGTTGGTGTCAATGAGTATCAAATTGATCACCAAGGGTTCTCAAATCACCAAATCATTGAGACCCAATGACTCAAGGTCACCCAATTTCCTTAGCCTAGGCCAAGAGTGAAGGAAACTACTCAAAAACTAGAGGAAACATTTTATCAAACACTTAGTGTGCAAGAAAAGTAAACATCATAAAATGCAAAAATTAAAGGAAACCCATAACTATCAATAGCAAGTAATCAATAAAAAAAAGCAAGATCAACATTAAAGGACATGGAAACATAAAATTGTATTAAAGAAAATTAAGATCCAACAATTGTTCATCAACATTAAAGAGAGCAAAATAATAAATGACAAGTAAAACTAGAAGAACAAAGATGTAGTAACAAGAAATTAAAAGGGAAGACTAAATCAAAACAAGAATTGAAAATTGGATTTAAGAAAATTAAACCTAAACTACCCTAAATTCTAGAGAGAAGGGAGAGCTTCTCTCTCTAGAAATCTAACCTAAAACATGATGAAAACTAAACTATGACTACTTGGTTCATTCCCCCTCCAATCCTTGGGTTCAATAGCATCAGAAATGAGTTGGATTGGGCCCAAAATGAGCTACAAATTGCTGGCCACGATTTCACTTTTAATAGGCCATGTGCAGCATCGGCGCGCACGCGTACATGGCGCGTGCGCGCCCCTATTCGCGAAGCAACATATTGCAAATTTTATATGATTTTGAAGCCCCGGATATTAGCTTTCCAACACAACTGGAACTGCCTCATTTGGACCTCTATAGCTCAAGTTATGGCCGATTGAGTGCGAGGAGGTCAGGCTTGACAGCTTTACGGTTCCGTCATTTCTTCATGAGTTCTCCCACTTTGCATGCTTTTCTCCTCACTTCTTCCATCCAATACTTGCCTTATGAACCTAAAATCACTCAACAAACATATCATGGCATCGAATGGAATTAAAGTGAATTGAATTTAGCTATTTTAAGGCCTAAAAAGCATGTTTTCACACTTAAGCACAATGTAAGGGAGAATTACAAAACCATGCTATTTCATTGAATAAATGTGGGAAAAGGTGATAAAATCCCCCAAAATAAGAAAAAGATAAACCACAAAATCGGGGTTTATCAAATCTCCCCACTCTTAAATCAAGCATGTCCTCATGCTAAGAATAAAGAAGGACAAGAAAAGGGGTATGAACATTTATTCAATGCAAATAAACTATATAAACCTATCTACATGCATGTAACTAAATGTAAAATGATTCTACCTACTTGGTCAAAAGCAAATCAATCTCCAAGAACATATATAAGCAAGTGGGGGCAAAGGTCATATGATGACTAACAAACTCTACCAATTCAAATATCAAAATGAAGTTCAAATAGACTTGCAAGAGGAACGCTCATGAAAGCCGGGAACAACGAATTAAGCATCGAACCCTCACCGGAAGTGTATCCGCTCTAGTCGCTCTAGTGTATAGGGTCGATCACTCAATTCTCTTTTAATCGTGCTTTCTATGATTTGTTTTTCTTCTAACAATCAACAATTATTCAATGCATGCATACATTCATCATGAGGACTTGTTCATAGGTTGTAATGGGGCTAGGGTCAAGGTAGGATGCATATGGTCAAGTGAGCTTGAAATTTGAATCTTTGATTAGCCTAAGCTCTCACCTAACACATATAACAACCTATACAATTCTAATATAATGCCTAGCTACCCATGATTCCCACTTTTTCACATACTCATGCATTGTTTTTAATTCACCACACATATGCGTTGATTTTTTTTTTTATTAAACTTTACTTTGGGGCATTTTTGTCCCCTTTTTATTTCTTTTTCTCTTTTTTTTTTCTCTTTATATATTTTTTTTCTTTTATATATATATATATATATATATATATGTTCTTTTTCTTTTTCTTTATCATTTTTTTTCTAAAGTATATACAAATGTATCAATGCATATGGTTTTACATATAGTGCATGAATATGTACCAAATTTCTAATATTTTTAACAAAAATAAAAATTACACTTTTACCTCAACCAATGTCCCAAGTTTTCCATACCCAAATGATACACACCCTCACTAGCCTAAGCTAATCAAAGATCCAAATTAAGGGATATTTATTGTTTTTCACTTAGGGGTAGTGATGTGCTATAATTAAGAACAAAAGGGATTCAATAGGCTCAAATTTGGCTAACAATGGTTGATGAAGGGTAGGCTATTTGGGTAAGTGAGCTAAATGAAATGATGGCCTCAATCATATAAATGCATGTATACATGGAATAATGGACATAAAGAATCAAGCATATCAAAGATTACAATCATAGAGAGAGAATAATACACACAAGAATGGAAATAAGTGGTTATAAGATGTAACCACGCACTTTGGCTCAAAACTCACATGCTTGTGTTCTTAGCTCAAAAACCATGTTCCAAAATAAATTCTTCAAGCAAGTTCAACAAGAAAAAATTTTTTTTTTCAAATTGGTAGGGTACCCTAAAAATAATTTTTCTTGGAAAAGAAATCATCACCCTAACCAAGTAGTCCTAACATAAAAAGAAGTTGTAAAATATGTACAAATTCTAACTAACATGCAATGCAACAACTAGCTAACAAAGACAAAAATTAAGAATTGGTGTTGAAAAAGAAAGTTGTTACCCATGGAGGTCGGTCGGACGACCTCCCCACACTTAGAAATTTGCACCGTCCTCGGTGCATGCAAAGAAGAGCAAGGTGGACGGGTTGCTACAATTGATGAGTTTCTTCAAAGGGTTGTGCGGGTGAACTTGTTTGTTGCCCCATTTAAAAGTTTTTCCATTCCTTTCCTTCTTGGTGGCCAACCTAAAAAGAAAGAGAAAGAAGGATAATTAAACCTATAACAAAGATATCAAAGCAAATAGAACATAGGCGGGGGCTAATGCCAATTAAAAGTATGGTTCTCAAATACATGGTAGCTACAACATGTGAGTGAGAAAGCAATTCAAGCAAAAGGCATATTAACTCATACTTGATGCTAGAGTAAAGTCAAAGCATGGGTACATGACATGAAGAGCATGTTGCATCATGTTTAATCAATAATTGACACAAACAAGATTAGTGATAAGCATGAGAGCATTTGGTCCCATCCTAACTCACTGATGATGAGGTATAAAAACAAGGGGTCATGAGTCAGGAAGGACTAAAGCACTAATCTTGTATGTAGAGCAAATATTACAATTAATGCCAAACAAGTCACGAAGCACCAAGATTAACCAAGAAATTCTCAACAATTGAGTAAAAGAATTCAACACCAATATTAAAATAAGAAACTTAGAAAATAAAAGGGAAAACAAGTTACAAAAATAAAATTAAAATGCAATGAATAAAAACAAGGAAATGCAATAAAAGAAAATGGAAGAAAAGGAAAAAAGATTTTTTAATTATTTTTTATTATTTTTTCTTTTTTAATTTTTTTTAATTTTTTTTTATTTATTATTTATTATTTTTTTTTTAAAAAAAGAAAAAAATTTCCAAGAGAAGAAGAAGAAAGAAAAAAAATTGAAGGAAAGAAGAAGGAAAGAAGAAAGAAGGAGAAAGCAGAAAGGAGAAAAACAGGGTGCAAATCCGCGCATATGCGCCATGCGTGCTCAGGCGCGGATGCAGCAGGAACAATCCGTGCGCACGGGCCATGCGTGCTTACGCGCGGATGCGTCGGGGACAATCGGCGCGCACGCGCCATACGTGCTTACATGCGGATCGCCTGGCACAAAGTAGGCATAAAATGAGCACAACTCTCTGGTTTTTGTACCAGGAGGGTGAGATGCACCACCGGCGCGCGCGCGCACACCGTGCTTGTGCGTCGATGGCCATTTTTTTTTTACAGGGCACTCTCCTAATCTACAAGCATTCTAATATAACCAAAATTAAATTCAACAACAAATCTTTTTGGTTTTTTGAAAAATTTTCAAACATACTAAAAACAAAACTTATACTACAAGCAAAATGCAATTCAACAACAACTAAACTAATCAAAAGAAACTAAGAAACAACTAATCAATCAAAGCAAAATGTATAAGAGTATAGAAAATAACAAAAACTACCTACCATGGCAACTCAATTTCTTCATTGATTATATCTACAAGAGAATGGAAAGTGGTTACCATGGTGGGGTGTCTCCCACCTAGCACTTTTAGTTTAAGTCCTTAAGTTGGATATTTGGAAGGATCCTTGTTATGGTGGCTTATGTTTGTACTCATCTTGAAACCTCCACCAATGCTTAGACTTCAAGTAAGCTCCAAAATTCAAAACCAATGGCACCAAGCTTTGATGAAGTTCCACACAAGCTAAGGGCTTCCAAAATTGATCTTCATCTATTCCCGGATCCCAAATCTTATTTCTACACCCATCTTCAAGTTGATCATAACAATTCCAATTGGGCGAGAAGTGATCTGAATTCTCAAGTAAACACCAAAGCACCTTCCTAGACCCCTTTAGTTGAGAACTATACCAACCATTGCACTTAGACTTTATGCTTCCAACCATAAGGAACCTTGATTGGCATTTCCACCCACTACTCAATTTCCTTTTGTTGTTAACCCCACAAAGAGCTCTAAGTTTCCCATCATTTTCAATCAAACCATATTCCAGTGGGAAAGTAAAGATTAGAGATAAGAATTTTACCCACTTGAATGTTATGTTGGATGGTGACTTAAGAAGGGGAATGAAGAACTGAAGATTGATGGTTTAGAAGTTATAATAAACTCTCGTTGTAAGTATAGTTACTAAACCAAGCAATCAACCTTTCTTACAAAAGTTTTGGTTGTCACAAGTAACAAACCCCTTTAAAATTGATAACCGAGTATTTAAACCTCAGGTCGTCTTCTCAAGAAATTGCAGGGAGGTGTTCTTATTATTGATTATGAAAAAGTGTGTTTTTGGGGAATGTTGAGTTTGGGCAATGGGCACAGATATATTTAAATAACAAGTAAAATAAATAAATAACTGTAAACTAAACTCTTGGCAAGGTAAGAGAAATTGGAAGTCCAGACCAAGTTATCCTTATCAATGATAATGAAAATTGAATCTTAATTCCACTTAGTCAACCTTTACTAAAGTAAAGGAAAGTCAAGGGACTAATTAGTTTGATCTTCAAATCCTATTTATTTCCTAAGAAAAGATTGAGGTTATTGAAGTTCAATTCAATTGGCAAGATAACAATTAACAAATATGCTGTTAAGTTGGATAACTCCTGAGTTACTGATTTCTTAACCAAAACCTAAAGGGAAAAGTAAATCTACTGGAATAAGAATGCCTTCAGATGGGAAGTAATAATCATGTAAATAAAAGAGAGCAATAATAACTGAAATACCTCAAATAACATTAATTCAAGTAATCTGGAACAGTTCATAAACTAAATTGGAAAAATAAATAAAAATAAAGAACTTGGGATTGAGATTTACTCCTAAAACTAAGAGAAGTCCTAAATCCTAAGAGAGAGAGGAGAGAACCTCTCTCCAAACTAAATCTAAATCATGAGAAGTGAATTATGAGAGCCTCCTTTTGAATGGATGCATTTTCCCACTTTATAGCCTCTAATCTGTGTTTTCTAGGCCGCAAACTGGGTCAAAAACAGCCCAGAAATCGCTCCCTGCATATTCTGGTATGTTCAGGTCGCAGACAAGTGACGCGGAGGCGTCATCCACGTGGCCGCGCGGATTGAAGTTCACAAATGCAATGCGTCCGCGTGGATCACGCATTCGCATTACCTAGCGTCAGGGCAACTATGGCATATTATATATCAAATCGAAGCCCCGGACATTAGCTATCCAACGCAACTAGAACCGCGTCGTTTGGACCTCTGTAGCTAAAGTTATAGCCATTTGAGTGCGAAGAGGTCAGGCTGAACAGCTTAGCAGTTTCTCCAACTTCTTGTATTCCTTCCACTTTTGCATGCTTCCTTTGCATCCTCTGAGCCATTCTTGCCCTGTAATCTCTGAAAACACTTAACACACATATCAAGGCATCTAATGGTAATAAGAGAGGATTAATAATAAGCAAATATAAGATCAAAGAAGCATGTTTTTAATCATAGCACAAAATCAGGAAGGAAAATGTAAAACATGCAAATAGTATGAATAAGTGGGTAAAGAATTGATAAAATCCACTCAATTGAGCACAAGATAAACCATAAAATAGTGGTTTATCAATCTCTCCACACTTAAATATTAGCATGTCCTCATGCTAAGCTCAAGAGAAGCTATAAAGATGAAGAGGAATGAAATGCAACCCATCTATATGAATGCATCTACATGCAAAATGTTTCTACCTACTTGGTTAAAAGTAAACAAATCTTTCAAGAACAAATATGAACTGGATTTCACTAATTCAAATCATAAAAATGAAGTACAAATAGACTTGTAAGAAGAAAATAACATATGAAAGCAGGGAACAAGGAATTGAGCATCGAACCCTTACTGGTAGTGTATACACTCTAATCACTCAGGTGTTTAAGGTTCGATCTCTCAATTCTCTATTAACCTTGCTTTCTAAGGCTTGCTCTTCATCTAACAAGCAACACAAATTTAATGCATAGATACACATATCAAGAGGTCTTTTAAGGGTTGTAATGGAGTTAGGGTCAAGGTAGGATTGTATTTGGCCAAGTGGACTAAAATCTGAATCCTTAATTAACTTAAACTTTCCACCTAACTTTAGACAATCCACGTAATCATAATACAATATCTAACTATCCATTAACCATGTTTTCTACATATTCATGCATTCTAATTTCAAGTACAGTACATATGCATTGCTTTTACTTACTTTGGGGCATTTTGTCCCATTTTTGCTTAATTGCTCTTTTTCTTTTCTTTTTCTCTTTTTCTCTTTTTTTTTTCAATGCATATGATTAAATTATTGAATGCATGAACATGTCCTAAACATTTCTTTCACATTTTCATAAAGATATATAACACCCAATTCTTAAACCAAATATTTCCAAACCCACTTTTCCCCACACTTAATTCATGAGCACTCTCACTAGTCTAAGCTAACCAAGGATTCAAATTAAGGACAATATTGTTTTCCGTTTAGAGTTAATGATGTGCTAAAGTAAAGAACAAAGGGGTAAAATAGGCTTAAATTGGTTTGCAAAGGATAATGAAAGGTAAGGCCATATGGGTATGTAAGCTCAGTGAAACAAAGGCCTCAATCATATAAGTGCATGTATACATCAAACAATGGAAATATAGAATTAAGCAAGACAAAGATCACAATCTTAGAGAGAAAAATACACACTAAAACAGAATTTTGGTTGATAAAATGTAACCAATTCAAATAGGCTCAAAAATCTCACAGGTTTTGTGTGTTCGAGTTCTAAACCATGTTCCAGTATAATATCTCTTCAAACAAGTGTAACATTAAATTTTTATTCAAATTAGTGAAATTCTCTAAAAATTTTCTTGAAAAAAGAAAATATTACTTCAACCAAGTGGTAAAATATGCAAAAAATTAAACAAATATGCAATCAAACATGCAAATGCAATAATGAATAAGGAAAATAAATTATTGGTGTTGAGATAGAGGAGTAACTAACCCATGGAGATCGGTATCGACCTCCCCACACTTAAAAATTGTACCGTCCTCGGTGCATGCTGAGATGTGCAGGTGGACGGGTTGCTCCAACTGACGCTTGTAGATGGAGGTGCCTTAGTTGGAGATCTCTTGGTTCCTTTCCTTGCTGGTGTCTTATCAGTGGCCTTCTCTTTTTCTTTCTTAGTACCCATGCCTAAGGAAGAAGAAAAAAAAAGAAGAGTGTAAAATATAGAAAACTAAGACTAGAAGGGAGGAAATTCCAAGTGATAAGGAATGCCAAAGGAAAGATGATAGCCCAACTACATGGTAGCTACAACATGTAGGAAAGACAACAATAAAGATCAAAAAGGGCCATTCAAAATAATAAGATGCAAGAGGATAAAAACATGCAAATAATAGGCATGAGAAGCATAGCTCAAGCATAAATGTGCTAAATTAAAGAGCATGTGTAATGATGACAATTGTGAATGATAATCCCAAATACATGTGGAGCACAAGTGTTGTGAGAAAGAGGCATGCAAGTGAAAGAGTAAAATAAAATAAGATTTAAAATGCCATAAAAGCTTTTTCACAAACACTGGGTGTGCAAGTTAAAATAGGGATGAAAATAATGTAAGCCAAATGTATAAGAGAGCCATGAATAAATGTCAATTGTCAAATCTCTCCTCAGAATAGCCACCTGCTCAAATAAATTAAGGTACTTATCCAAATAAAACTCCAACACCAACATAAAAATGCATGAAAAAGAATTGAAAAAGAAAAAGGAAAGAACAAATAAATGCATTAAATTAAAGGGATAGACGAGTAGAGGGGAAGAAGGAGAGAAAGAAAGAAGAAAGAAGAGAGAAGAAGAAAGAAATTAGGATTGGGAAAGAAAAATAAGATAATCGGCACTAATCTGGATAGGTTGTGCGACGCTGGCGACGCGGACGCGTGAGTGACGCGGTGGCGTGGTGCGCGATAAGGTCAGGTGACGCGGACGCGTGGGTCATGCAATCGTGTGGCCTGATTTGTGCGATTGGTGCGAGTGCAGCCTCGCATTCGCACAACTCTCTATTTGAGATGTATTTTTGCAAAAAAAATCTGGGTGACGCGGTCGCGTGGTTGACGCGGTCGCGTGGTTGACGCGATCGCGTGGATGGCCTATTTCCAATATGACGCGGACGCGTGGGTGACGCGTTCGCGTGGGAGGGCTTGGGCTTCCAGCACGAGTCCAGCCCAACTCCAACTCAACTTTCTGCCATACACCCTTTTTACGCCGATTTTAGGTCACGCGGCCGCGTGGGTGACGCGGTCGCGTGGGAGGCTATTTTTCCAAATGACGCGGATGCGTCATCGACGCGGTCGCGTGGAGTGAATTTGTGCTAATGGCATGCCTCCAGCCACGCTCCAGCGTGACTCTCTGTTCGTTTTTATTTTCTCCCATCTCCTTGCGACGCGGACGCGTCGCTGATGCGGTCGCGTCGCGTGGCATTTTTTTTTATCTGAAAAGAAAATGCATAATGCAATGTTAATATGAATGTGATGCAAAACTCCAGGTTCAATAAAATAAAATAAAACTCAAAAACAAATAAAACTAAATAAAAATGAAAAAGGAACGATCATACCACGGTGGGTTGTTTCCCACCTAGCACTTTTAGTTATTGTCCTTAAGTTGGACATTTGGGGAATCCTTTGTTATGGTGGCTTGTGCTTGAACTCATCCAGGAATCTCCACCAATGTTTATGATTCCAATGTCCTCCGAGATCCCAAACTAGGTGCAGAAAGCCTTCAAGTAAGTTAAAGCAAGTGACCAGGCCCCAAGAGTGGTGATTGATAGAATGGGTTCCGGGGTCCCAGACCTTGCCTTTGCACCCGTCTTTTGGTTGAGCAATATTGTTCCATCCGGGTGGCAAGCAGTCTGAATTCTCACGTAAGCGGCCAAACAACTTCCTAGACCCGTTCAGTTGAGCTTTACACCAACCTTTGCATTTAAACTTAAAGCTTCCAACCATGATGAACCTTGCAGGATAATTCTTACCACCGACCATCTTCCTCTTACTCTTAATGCCACAAAGAGCTCTAAGTTGACCATCCGTCTCTAGTAGCCCATATTCAAGTGGGATTAGAAAGCTAAGGGATATGAAATTTACCCACTTGAATGTTGTGAAGGATGATGGCAACTTAGGGGGAGGGGTTTCCAACAACTTTGGCAAGGTAATTTCAAACTCCACTTCCTTGTGCTCTTCTTTGACATCTTCTACCTCTTGATCAACCTCTACAAAATCTTCAACCATGATCTGCCTTGGAGGTTGTACGCTCTTCTCAACATCAACATCAAACACCGTGGAAGGAGGCTCTGTGACTAGACTTTCCAATGGAGGTACAGCATCTCTTAAGTCTGCAACCACTTCTTCCTTTTTAATAATTGCTGCGTTGTCCAGTTGTTTAAGTATAAAATCGTACTCATCCTCGATGTTTTTCTTCCCATGACAACTCCTTTCAACTATTCTTTCATCTTCAAGGGTCTCTCCTACCCTTACCCGTAGGGCCTCCTCTAGCTCTTTATGAAGTATGGATTCGCGAAGATGATTCCTTCTTTCCTGTTCCATATCAATAGCATAATTGGGATCATCTTGCTTTTGGATTGATGGATGTGGATGCTCTTCCATGGATGGTGGTGATGGGATGGAGAGATCATTCTGTGGTTGAAAAGGAAGTGCACTAGAGCTTGAGGGTTGATTGTTGAAGGTATTTGGTGATCTGATTTGGGCGACGAGAGCTTGTATAATAGAGTTTAGATTGGCAAGTGTTTTCTCCATGGAGGTTTGGGGTGGATCTATGTATGGTTCATTTGGTTCATAAGGTGGTTGGTATGGTGGATGTGGGTTAGGATCATATGGAGGTGAATGGTGGAAAGAGGCTTGTGAGTATGGTGTTCCAAAGTCATGTTGAGGAAAGGGTCCATAGGCATATGGTGGTGGTTGTTGATAGTCCACTGGAGGTGGTTGTTGCCATGAGGGTTGATCAAATTCTTGTGGCTCCTCCCATCATTGATTGTTCCAACCTTGATGCCTGTTCTCATTGTAATTTCTTCTTCCTACAACATTATTGTAACCAGACTCAGCCAAAGGGGTGAGAGTTCATAGTAGCAAATAAAAATTAAAAACAAAAATAAAAACAAATTTAAATTAAGAGGTTATTTAAATTTCGAATTTGAAAATTAAATTTTTAAATTTTGAATTTTAAATTTTCGAAATTTGAATTTTTGAAATTTGAAATTTGAAAATTTTTAAATTTGAATTTTTGAAAATTTTTAAAATTGAATTTTGAAATTTGATTTTTGAAAAAAAAAATTTTAAAAAAAAATCAATAACCTCTTAACTTAATAAAAAGCGAAAATAAAAACAAAAACAAATAAACAAGCAAAAATAAAATATTTACAATAACCAATAATAAGGCACACGTTTGCAAATCCCCGGCAACGGCGCCATTTTGAAGAACTGAAGATTGATGGTTTAGAAGTTATAATAAACACTTGTTGTAAGTATAGTTACTAAACCAAGCAATCAACCTTTCTTACAAAAGTTTTGGTTGTCACAAGTAACAAACCCCTTTAAAATTGATAACCGAGTATTTAAACCTCGGGTCGTCTTCTAAAGGAATTGCAGGGAGGTGTTCTTATTATTGATTATGAAAAAGTGTGTTTTTGGGGAATGTTGAGTTTGGGCAATAGGCACAGATATATTTAAATAACAAGTAAAATAAATAAATAACTGTAAACTAAACTATTGGCAAGGTAAGAGAAATTGGAAGTCCAGACCAAGTTATCCTTATCAATGATAATAAAAATTGAATCTTAATTCCACTTAGTCAACCTTTACTAAAGTAAAGAAAAGTCAAGGGACTAATTAGTTTAATCTTCGAATCCTATTTATTTCCTAAGAAAAGATAGGGATTATTGAACTTCAATTCAATTGGCAAGATAACAATTAACAATTATGCTGTTAAGTTAGATAACTCCTGAGTTACTGATTTCTTAACCAAAACCAAAAGGGAAAAGTAAATCTACTGGAATAAGAATGCCTTCAGATGGGAAGCAATAATCATGTAAATAAAAGAGAGCAATAATAACTGAAATACCTCAAATAACATTAATTCAAGTAATCTGGAACAGTTCATAAACTAAATTGGGAAAATAAATAAAAATAAAGAACCTGGGATTGAGAGTTACTCCGAAAACTAAGAGAAGCCTAAATCCTAAGAGAGAGAGGAGAGAACCTCTCTCCAAACTAAATCTAAATCATGAGAAGTGAATTATGAGAGCCTCCTTTTGAATGGATGCATTCCCCCACTTTATAGCCTCTAATCTGTGTTTTCTGGGCCGCAAACTGGGTTAGAAACAGCCCAGAAATCGCCCCCTGTGTATTCTGGTACGTTCAGGTCGCAGACAAGTGACGCGGAGGCGTCGTCCACGCGGCCGCGCGGATTGAAGTTCGCAGATGCGACGCGTCCGCGTGGATCACGCCTTCGTGTCACCTAGCGTCAGGGCAACTATGGCATATTATATATCAAATCGAAGCCCTGGACGTTAGCTTTCCAACCCAACTAGAACCGCATTGTTTGGACCTCTGTAGCTAAAGTTATAGCCGTTTGAGTGCGAAGAGGTCAGGCTGGACAGCTTAGCAGTTTCTCCAACTTCTTGTATTCCTTCCACTTTTGCATGCTTCCTTTCCATCCTCTGAGCTATTCCTGCCCTGTAATCTCTAAAAACACTTAACACACGTATCAAGGCATCTAATGGTAATAAGAGAGGATTAATAATAAGCAAATATAAGATCAAAGAAGCATATTTTCAATCATAGCACAAAATCAGGAAGGAAAATGTAAAACATGCAAATAGTATGAATAAGTGGGTAAAGAGTTGATAAAATCCACTCAATTGAGCACAAGATAAACCATAAAATAGTGGTTTATCAGGGAACCTCCCCACACTTAGACAATGCGAGGTCTACCCCCTTGTGCACTTTCTTGACTACCTCTACCTCTTGGCAAGCTTCTTCAACTTCAATCTCTTCCTCTTGACAAAGTTCTTCACATTCAACCACCTCTTCACCAACTTCTTCTAGCTCTTCCCCACTCTTCATGTCACAACATGGAGTTAATGTGGAACTTATCTCAACATTTACCTCAATATCAATAGGAGAAGATTCCTCAAATACCAAAGAATCATGTGTTGGTGTGGGCTCATCTCCAAGAGGAAGATTTGTTATTTGCTCACCTTCTTCCAATTCTTCATCATTTATTATATGCTTAGGAGGTTGCGCACCCTACTTAACATCAAACTCAAGTTCATCGGAAGAAGGTTCAAAAGTGGCTGCCCCTATCACTAATTAGCAAGGTTCTAAGAACCGGACCAGTCATCGAACTGCTCTAGTCATTGCTTCACTAGTTCAATGGTGCAACCGGTCTAACCGGGGCTCAATTAGAATAAAATAATAAATAAATTATAACTATATGAGCATAATTAAGTCACAAAATTGCATAACACAACAGTAGCATATTAGTATTACTCTCCTAGCAGCTAAAAGCCTAAAACACAAAACACAAACCATAAAACATGTAACACAAGTGCTAACTACATTTTTTGACTTGTTTCCTTTGCCATATATGTGAAGTTTCTCTTGGGAACCATGTTCTGCACTTTCTTTTGAGTCAGACACAATGCTCCCCACAATAAATACACTAATACACACGCTTGCAAGCACAGAAGAAAATCCACACCAATACCAAGAGACAGAAGAAGCACCTTCTCTTCCCCATCCCTCTAAAGACAAGTTGTTGTCCATCCAATTCCTAGGACCATTTCTTCGCGCCAGCCCTCCACACACTTGAATCAGAAAAAAAAGAGTAAAATCCTTTTCAAAATTGAATTAAAAGACCTTTATGCCTCATTAGCCCCATGCCCCCACCCTTCAATTTATTTTTCTTACCTTAAAAATGTGTTCATTGCACAATTTACTAAGTAAATTGATAGTATGAATTATTTTTTACAGAAACAATTAACGAGTAGAATACTAGAATGTAGAATCCATCCCAATTTCCACTATAATACAAAATTGGAAAAGAAATGTTAAAAAGGAAATACAGCTACAAAGCACATAATTAATATTAAAGTTAAGCTAATTGACAAAACACACAACCCTAAGCTAAATAATCAAATAATCATCAACAAAATTAAAAAAAAAAACACAAAGCAACAGCAACACAGCAAAGCTAGAACTTAGAAATCAAATAATCACTCAATGATTTCAAAAACATAAAGCAGCAGCGTAGCAGAGTCACAAAACACGCAACAGCACACCAGAGTCCACAACAGCACACCAAACCAGAGCAAATCAATGATTTGAACAAAAACACAAAATCCTATAATCATTCAATGATTTGTTAATTTCAGAACAGAGAGTTAGAGAATAAAATGAAAAATGAAGAACAATGCACACCAAAGTCACTGACCATTGAGAGGGCGACGAGCAGGACGAATCCGATGGAGGATAGGGAGAACTTACTTTCCCATCAAGCAATGAAACAACAGACTCGGTTCCAAATCAAATAATCACCCTAACCCTGAAATCAATCACTATTTCAACAAAAATTCAGAAACATCGTACTCAAAAAATAAAAAATGTCACCAGCAGGAAATCACTAATTATCAGAAACAAAATCAATGATTCACTTAATTTCAAATTCCGAAATCACTAATTATCAGACATTCAAGTTTCAACACAGACTCAATAGAGCATAAAAGGAAATCACTAAACAGTGCCACTAACCTTTGACTGAGAGCAAGACAATGACGGTGAGATGACGAAGACACGACGGCAAGACGACATCGAAAAAACGGCGAGCAGCTCAAACTCAAAACCTCGAACACCAAAGCAACAAGACAACTGATACAAAAATTGTTGTTGGTCTAGATTTTCTTCTTATAAAAAAGAATTACTTCGTTGTAAGCATAGCTACAAACCAACAAACAACTCTCACATCAAATTAAATTTGATTGTCACAAGTAACACACCCCAAATAAAAATTAACCGAAGTATTTGAACTCCGGGTCGTCTCACAAGGAATTGCAATGAAGTGCTCAATTATTGGCTATGAAGATGCAAGGGGGGTTTTGATTTTTATACTGTTGTAAGAAATTAAACGACAAGAAAGTAAAATAACAAGAACTAATAAAATAAAGGAAAGAACTCTTGGCTAGATATAGGTAATTGAGATCACCATCCTTGTCTACAAACCAAATATTGATAATTATGAGAGGCCAACCTATTAAGTCTACCTCCAAGAGCTTTAAGTATGTAATATCTAATTCTAAGCTTGAAGTACGTCAAATAGGTTTGATCACGTCAACCCATAAGTCCCAACCTATCTACTAATTAGATTAGTAGTGGGTTGGTATCAATGAGTATCAAATTGATCACCAAGGATTCTCAAATCACCAAATCATTGAGACCCAATGACTCAAGGTCACCCATTCCCTTAGCCTAGGCCAAGAGTGAAGGAAACTACTCAAAAACTAGAGGAAATATTTTATCAAACACTTAGTGTGCAAGAAAAGTAAACATCATAAAATGCAAAAATTAAAGGAAACCCATAACTATCAATAGCAAGTAGTCAATAATAGAAAGCAAGATTAACATAAAAGAACATGGAAACATAAAATTGCATTAAAGAAAATTAAGATCCAACAATTGTTCATCAACATTAAAGAGAGCAAAATAAGAAATGCCAAGTAAAACTAGAAGAACAAAGATATAGTAACAAGAAATTAAAAGGGAAGACTAAATCAAAACAAGAATTGAAAATTGGATTTAAGAAAATTAAACCTAAACTACCCTAAATTCTAGACAGAATGGAGAGCTTCTCTCTCTAGAATTCTAACCTAAAACATGATGAAAACTAAACTATGACTACTTGGTTCATTTCCCCTCCAATCCTTGGGTTCAATAGCATCAGAAATGAGTTAGATTGGGCCCAAAATGAGCTACAAATCGCTGGCCACGATTTCACTTTTAATGGGCCATTTGCAGCATTGGCGCGCACGCGTACATGGCTCGTGCGCGCCCCTATTCACGAAGCAACATATGGCAAATTTTATATCATTTCGAAGCCCAGGTTGTTAGCTTTCCAACGCAACTAGAACCGCCTCATTTGGACCTCTGTAGCTCAAATTATGGTCGATTGAGTGCGAGGAGGTCAGGCTTGACAGCTTTACGGTTCCTTCATTTCTTCATGAGTTCTCCCACTTTGCATGGTTTTCTCCTCACTTCTTCCATCTAATACTTGCCTTATGAACCTGAAATCACTCAACAAATAAATCAAGGCATCGAATGGAATTAAAGTGAATTGAATTTAGCTATTTTAAGGCCTAAAAGCATGTTTTCACACTTAAGCACAATGTAAGGGAGAATTACAAAACCATGCTATTTCATTGAATAAATGTGGGAAAAGGTGATAAAATCCCCCAAAATAAGCACAAGATAAACCACAAAATCGGGATTTATCAACAACGCGACGACGACGTGCCGAGCTAGGGGTTTAGGTTTGGGACAGGGGGAAGGAGGAGACTGGGGAAGCACCTACAACGACAGATGGCGGCGTGGGATCCATTGAAAAGGTTAGGTTGTTGGTTTAGGTTTTGAAATCTTGAAAAAGCTAAGGCTGGTGAGTTGTGTGATCACGAAGGAGGTTGGGGAGTGTGAGTGATGTGGCATGCGTTTGGTTTTTTTAAAATAATCAAAACAACGTCATTTATTAAGAACTAGCCGATTTCTGGTCCGGTCCGATCCATCTGGCCGGTTTAACGCTTTTTCAACAGTTTTTAAATTGGTAGTTTCAGGGGGAGAATCGGACCATTTTCCTGGCCAGTTCTGAGTTGAAGTGGTTCAACTAGCTAGTCTGGTCCATTTTTCATAACATTTCTAATTAGTGTCCTTGGGAAACCAAATAGGCTGAAAATATACCTCTAAAGAAAACTCGTCACCATTTTGGCATCATTAGTGGGCAAAGCCACTACTTCCACCCACTTGGAAACATAATCAACTGCCACTAGAATTTAGTTGTTTGAATATGAGGGGAAAAGGTCTCATGAAATCAATACCCCACATATCAAACAACTCAATCTCTAATATTCCCTACTGTGGCATCTCATGGTTGTTGGAAAGATTTCTAGCTCTCTGGCACTTGTCACCGTTCCTCACAAAATCATGAGCATCTCTAAAGAGAGTCGGGCAATAAAAACCGCTCTGGAGGACCTTAGTTGCTGTCCTCTCATCACCAAAGTGGCCACCGTACTCGGAACCATGACAATGTCAAAGGATCTGTTGTGCCTCCTCATCCGGAACACATCGCTGGATAATACCCTCTGAGCATCTCTTGAAAAGATAAGGCTCCTCCCATAAGAAGTACTTGGCAACACTCAGTAGCTTCTTCACTTGCTGTTTAGTGTATTCCTTTGGGATGAACCTCATAGCTTTGTAATTTGCAATATCTGCAAATCATGGGATCTCTGAATAATAAGAAGTTGCTCATCTGGAAAGGTCTCATTCACAAGAGTGGTTTGTTGTACAACATCTTCAAGTTCAATCCTAAAAAGGTGGTCAGCCACTTGATTCTCTGAACCTTTCTTGTCTCTAATCTCAATATCAAACACCTGGAAAAGGAGAACCCACCTGATCAATCTTAGTTTAACATCCTGTTTGGTTAGAAGGTACTTAAGAATAGTATGGTCAGTATAAACAATAACCATAGAACCAATCAAATGGGACCTAAACTTATCAAAAGCAAAAACTACAGCTAATAATTCTTTTTTTTGTAGTTGTGTAATTCTTTTGTGTGTCATTTAGTACACGCCTAACATAGTAAATTACGTGCACAAGCTTGTCTTGTCTCTGTCCCAAGACAACTCCTATAGTATGATCACTGGCATCACACATTAATTCAAATTGTAAATCCTAGTTAGAAGGAGCTATCATGGGTGCAGAGACAAGATGAGCTTTCAGAGTCTCAAAAGCATGCAAACAATTATCATCAAAGCAAAAAGGAATGTCTGCAACCAAGAGGTTGCTCAGAGGTTTAGCAATTTTAGAAAAATCATTTATGAACCTTCTATAAAATCCTGTATATCCTAAGAAACTCCTGGTGGTAATTTTTAAATTACCTCCACCTTAGCTCTAACAACCTCTATTCCTTTACTTGAAATTCGGTGTCCAAGAAAAATACCTTCAATTACCATAAAATGGCATTTTTTCAATTCAAAACAAGGTTTGTTTCTTGACACTGCTTCAAGACTAAGGAAAGATGTCTCAGGCAAGAGTCAAACGAATTACCAAATACAGAAAAATCATCCATAAATACCTCAATAAACTTTTCAACCATGTCAGAAAATATGGAAAGCATACACCTCTGAAAAGTTGTTGGGGCATTGCATAGTACAAACGGCATCCTCCTATAAGGAAATACACCAAAGGGATAAGTGGCAACCGTCTTCTCTTGATCTTGAGAGTCAATTACAATTTGATTGTATCCAGAATAACCATCTAAAAACTAGTAAAATGCATGTCCAACTAACCTCTCAAGCATCTGATCGATAAAAGGCAAGGGGAAGTGGTCATTCCTAGTTGCCGTGTTGAGCCTCTTGTAATCAATGCACATACGCCACTCCGTGACGATTCTAGTAGGGATAAGTTCATTCTTCTTATTCTTGACCACTGTCACACCTCCCTTATTGGGAACCACTTGCATAGGACTTACCCATGGATTATTAGACATTGGGTAAATTATCCCGGCTTTCCAAAGCTTCATCACTTCTTTCTGGACCACCTCTTTCATAGTTAGATTGAGCCGCCTTTGTTGTTGTACTAGAGGTTTACCATCTTCCTCAAGTGGTATCTTGTGCATACACATAGCCGGACTTATCCCTTTCAAGTCACTAATGGTCCACCCAAGAGCTGTTTTGTGGCTTCTAAGCACCTTTATCAAAGCTTCATCTTCATCATGATTCAGAGAGGAGCTGATGATCACTGGATAGGAATCCTGCTCACCTAGAAAAGCATACTTCAGAGAGGGAGGCAAGGGCTTCAACACAAGTTTGGGTGGCCCTTCCAACTTAATAGGCGTGTTTGGTTTCCCTTTTTGTGGTGATGAATCATCAATCTCTAGCAAACCATCCTTCATAGGGGGTTCCAAAATACCATCAAGCTCTTCCGCTTCAAAGACCTCTTGAATCAATGCTCAATAAGAATAACTCTCATATATCACTCAAAATCACTAGGATGTTGCAGGGCCTCAAGAATATTAAGGACAACCTCTTCATCATTGACTCTGAAAGTCAACTCACCCTTTTTCACATTAATAAGGGCTCTCCCTATAGCTAGAAAAGGTCTTCCCAAAATAATAAAAGCATTCACATCTTCTTCCATATCCAGTATCACAAAATCAGCAAGAAAAATAAAGGATCCAACTTTCACTAGTAAATTCTTAACAACCCCAAGAGAAAATTTAATTGAACGGTTGGCAAGTTAAAGAGAAATTTTAGTGGGTCTTGCCTCATCCATTTGGAGCTTTCTCATCAAGGAAAGTGGCATGAGATTGATGCTTGCTCCAAGATCACATAATTCTCTCTGAATAGTAATATCTCTAATGGTGCAAGGAATTAAAAAGCTTCCCAGATCTTGCATCTTCTCAAGGAGATCCTTCTGAATAATTGCATTGCATTCCTTTGTGAGAACCATGGTTTCACTCTCTTTCTAATTATTCTTGTTGGTCAACAATTCCTTCATGAACATAGCATAAAGAGGCATTTGCTCCAAAGCCTCTACAAAAGGAATGTTAATCTGAAGCTTTCTGAAGACCTCTAAAAATCTTGAAAATTGCTTGTCTTTGGATGCCTTCTGAAGCCTCTGAGGACATGGAATTTTAGGCTTATACTCAGGCACTAGAGACTTAACTTTGTATTTCTCAACATCAACCGAAAAAGGGTTGCTTGGGTGCCTCTCAGGGGCGTGCTCCATCTTGTCTAGAGCCTTCTCTGGAGCTTCTTTTTCAACTGGCTCCTCACTAGCCTGAGCTTCCTTACCTGCTCCTTACCACTTCTCAGATTTATGGCCTTGCACTCTTTCTTTGGGGTAGGCACTGTATCACTGGGAAAGGTGTTAGGAGGCCTCTCAACTACTTGCTTGCTTAACTGATCCATTTGAACTTCCAAATTTCTAATTGAAACTCTGGTTTCTTGCATGAAACTATTAGTGTTCTTGGCAAGTTTCACAACTAGAGATTCTAAGTCAGAAGGCTTCTGAGAAGAGGAGGGTGCATGGTGTGGTTGAGATAACTAAAACTGTCGGTTATTGTTATTGAAATTATTCTGATTGAAATTACCCTGAGTAGATTTGTTATTGTTGAAGTGTAGTTTCCTCTGTGGTGGATTTTTCTATCCAAAATTTGGGTGATTCCTCCACCCGGATTATAAGTCTTGGAAAAAGGATCATTATTGGAGGGACTAGATGAATTACCCATGCAATTAACCTCTTCAAAGGAAAGTTGACCATAATCATAATTCTCACCTTGAGAAAATCTACCACTCATGTCATAAGAACCATCTTGGGTATTAATAACTGAGACTTGTAATTCACCCAAGTGTTGAGTGATGGCCTTTATCTATTGAGACATGGCTTTATTCTGAGCAAGAGTGGTATCCAGAGCATCTAATTTCATGACTCCCTTACTCATGGCGGTCCTCTTAGAAGAGTATAAATATTGGTTATTAGCAACCATCTCAATCAACTCTAGAGTCTCTTCAATGGTTTTCTTCATATAAAGGGATCCTCCTGCAGAATTGTCCAAAGAAGTTCTTGCGGCCTGAGTAATCTCATCATAAAACATCTACAACTATATCCAGTCCGAAAACATGTCGGAAGGGCACTTTCTGATCATAACGTTATACCTCTCCTAAGATTGATAGAGAGATTCACCCTCTTGTTGCCTGAAGGTCTGGACATTAATCCTTAGCTTGGTCAGCCTCTGAGGTAGAAATAATTTAGTCAAGAATCTACTGACCAACTTATCCCATGTATACAAGCTCTCCGTAGGTTATGTATCAAGCCGCTGCTTCGCTCGGTCCCGTATAGCAAATGGAAAAAGCAACAATCGATAAATATCAGGATGGACTCTATTGATCTTCACTGTATCACAAATTTGTAGAAAAGTAGAGATGAACAAGTTTGGGTCTTCCTGTAAGAGTCTATGAAACTGACAGTTTTGTTGCACCAAAGTGATGAGCTGAGGCTTCAACTCAAAATTGTTGGCATTCATAGAAGGCACAATGGTATGCGAAATCGTGATCTTCAACAATGGCGCCAATGGATTGTGCTCTCAAACGTAAATCACACTTTGTCACAACTTTGCACAACTAACCAGCAAGTGCACTGGGTCGTCCAAGTAATAAACCTTACGTGAGTAAGGGTCGATCTCACGGAGATTGTCGGCTTGAAGCAAGCTATAGTCACGTTGTAAATCTCAGTTAGGCGGATTCAAAAGGTTATAGAGTTTTGATAATTAAAAGATAAATGAAACATAAACTAGGATAGAGATACCTATGTAATTCATTGGTGAGAATTTCAGATAAGCGTATAGAGATGCCTTTCGTTCCTCTGAACCTCTGCTTTCCTGCTGTCTTCATCCAATCATTCCTACTCCCTTCCATGGCAAGCTTTATGTAGGGCATCACCGTTGTCAATGGCTACATCCCATCCTCTCTGTGAAAATGGTCCAATGCGCTGTCACTACATGGCTAATCATCTGTTGGTTCTCGATCATACTGGAATAGGATTTACGATCCTTTTGCGTCTGTCACTACACCCAGCACTCACGAGTTTGAAGCTCCTCACAGCCATCCCTTCCCAGATCCTACTCGGAATACCACAGACAAGGTTTAGACTTTCCAGATCTCAAGAATGGCTGTCCATGGGTTATAACTTATACCACGAAGATTCTAATATCTCGGACTCGGTCCTCTGTATTAGATATCTAAGAGATACTCATTCTAGCTTGTTTGCATGTAGAACGGAAGTGTTTGTCAGGCACGCGTTCATAGGTGAGAATGATGATGAGCGTCACATAATCATTACATTCATCATGTTCTTGGGTACGAATGGATATCTTAGAGAAGGAATAAGCTTGAATTGAATAGAAAAACAGTAGTACTTTGTATTAATTCATGAGGAACAGCAGAGCTCCACACCTTAATCTATGGAGTATAGAAACTCTACCATTGAAAATACATAAGTCACAAGGTCCAGGCATGGCCGAATGGCCAGCACTCTAAACGTGATCAAAAGATGAAACTAAAGATATTCCAAAGATTCCTTCCAATACAATAGTAAAAAGTCCTATCTATGCTAAACTAGTTACTAGGGCTTACAAAAATGAGTAAATGATGCAGAAATCCACTTCTGGGACCCACTTGGTGTGTGCTTGGGCTGAGCATTGAGCTTTACATGTGTAGAGGCTTCTCTTGGAGTTGAACGCCAATTTGTAACCTGTTTCTGGCATTTATCTCCATTTTGCAACCTGTTTCTGGCGTTTAACTCCAGAATGCAGCATGGAACTAGCGTTGAACGCCAGTTTGCGTCGTCTATACTCGGGCAAAGTATGGACTATTATATATTTTTGGAAAGCCCTGGATGTCTACTTTCCAAAGCAATTGAGAGCGCACCATTTGGAGTCCTTCTTCAACCTCTGAATCTGATTTTTGCTCAAGTCCTTCAATTTCAGCCAGAAAATACCTGAAATCACAAAAAAATAGACAAACTCATAGTAACGTCCAGAAATGTGATTTTTATTTAAAAACTAATAAAAATATGCTAAAAACTAACTAAATCATACTAAAAACTATGTAAAAATAATGCCAAAAAGCGTATAAATTATCCACTCATCACAACACCAAACTTAAATTGTTGCTTGTCCCCAAGCAACTGAAAATCAGTTAGGATAAAAAGAAGAGAATGTACTATAAATTCCAAAATATCAATGAAACTTAGCTCCAATCAGATGAGCGGGACTTGTAGCTTTTTGTCTCTTGAATAGTTTTGGCATCTCACTTTATCCATTGAGGTTCAGAATGATTGGCATCTATAGGAACATAGAATTCAGATAGTGTTATTGATTCTCCTAGTTCAGTATGTTGATTGTTGAACACAGCTACTTTATGAGTCTTGGCCGTGGCCCTAAGCACTTTGTTTTCCAGTATTACCACCGGATACATAAATGCCACAGACACATAACTGGGTGAACCTTTTCAGATTGTGACTCAGCTTTGCTAAAGTCCCCAATTAGAGGTGTCCAGGGTTCTTAAGCACACTCTTTTTTTGCTTTGGACCTTGACTTTAACCGCTCAGTCTCAAGTTTTCACTTGACACCTTCACGCCCCAAGCACATGGTTAGGGACAGCTTGGTTTAGCCGCTTAGGCCAGGATTTTATACCTTTAGGCCCTCCTATCCACTGATGCTCAAAGCCTTGGATCCTTTTTATTTTCCCTTGCCTTTTGGTTTTAAGGGCTATTGGCTTTTTGCTCTTGCCTTTTGGTTTAAAGAGCTTTTGGCTTTTTCTGCTTGCTTTTTCTTTTTCTTTTTCTCCTTTTTTTTGCTATTTTTCTTTTTTTTTTTTCTGCAAACTTTTGTATTCACTGCTTTTTCTTGCTTCAAGAATCATTTTTATGATTTTTCAGATTATCAAATAACATTTCTCCTTTTTTCCTTATTCTTCAAGAGCCAACATATTTAACATTCATAAACATCAACTTCACAAGACATATGCACTGTTCAAGCATACATTCAAAAAACAAAAAGTATTGCCACCACATCAAAATAATTAAACTAGTTTCAAGGATGAATTCGAAACCATGTACTTCTTGTTCTTTTGTTTTTAGAACAGTTTTCATTTAAGAGAGGTGATGGATTCATATTCATAACTTTAAGGCATAGACACTTAGACACTAATGATCATATAGTAAAGACACAAACATAATTAAACATGAAGCATGGAAACCAAAAACAGAAAATAAATAGATAAGGAGATTAAGGAATGAGTCCACCTTAGTGAGGGTGGCGTCTTCCTATTCTTGAAGAACCAATGGTGCTTTTGAGCTCCTCTATGTCTCTTTCTTGTCTTTGTTGCTCCTCCCTCATAGCTCTTTGATCTTCTCTAATTTCATGGAGGATGATGGAATGCTCTTGGTGCTCCACCCTTAGTTGTCCCATATTGGAACTTAATTCTCCTAGGGAGGTGTTGATTTGCTCCCAATAGTTTTGTGGAGGAAAGTGCATCCCCTGAGGCATCTCAGGGATTTCATGGTGAGGAATTTCCTCATACTCTTGTTGAGGTCCATGATCTCTTGTTTGCTCCATCCTTTTCTTAGTGATGGGCTTATCCTCTTCATTGAGGATGTCTCCCTCTATGTCAATTCCAGACGAATTGCAGAGGTGGCATATGAGGTGAGGAAAGGCTAACCTTGCCCAAGTGGAGGACTTGTCAGCCACCTTGTAAAGTTCTTGAGGTATAATCTCATGAACTTCCACCTCCTCTCCAATCATGATACTATGGATCATGATGGCCCGGTCTATAGTAACTTCAGACCAGTTACTAGTATGAATGATTGAGCGTTGAATGAACTCTAGCCATCCCCTAGCCACTGGTTTGAGGTCATGCCTTCTTAGTTGAACTGGCTTGCCTCTTGAGTCAATTTTCCATTGAGCTCCTTCCTCACATATGTCTATGAGGACTTGGTCCAACCTTTGATCAAAGTTGACCCTTCTTGTGTAGGGCGTGCGTTCTCTTCCATCATTGGCAAGTTGAACGCCAGCCTTACATTTTCCGGACTGAAATCTAAGTATTTCCCCCGAACCATGGTAAGCCAATGCTTTGGATTCGGGTTCACACTTTGATCATGGTTCCTAGTGATCCATGCATTTGCATAGAACTCTTGAACCATTAAGATCCCAACTTGTTGAATAGGGTTGGTGAGGACTTCCCAACCTCTTCTTTGGATCTCATGTCGGATCTCCAGATACTCATTCTTTTTGAGCTTGAAAGGAACCTCAGGGATCACTTTCTTCTTGGCCACAACTTCATAGAAGTGGTCTTGATGGACCTTTGAGATGAATCTCTCCATCTCCCATGACTCAAGCATGGAAGCAATTGCCTTCCCTTTCCTCTTTCTAGAGGTTTCTCTGGCCTTAGGGGCCATAAATGGTTATGGAAAAACAAAAAGCTATGCTTTTACCACACCAAACTTAAAATGTTTGCTCGTCCCCAAGCAAAAGAAGAAAGAAAGAAGAAGGAGAAGAAGAGAAATGGAGGAGAGGGAGAGAGAGGTTGTTTCGGCCAAGGGGGAGAAGAGAGGTTTATGTTGTGTGAAAAGGAAGAAAGAATGAGAGGTTTATATAGGAGTGGGGGAAGGGTTAAGGTTCGACCATTAGGGTTGGGTTTGGGAGGGAAAATAGTTTGAATTTTGAAAGTAGGTGGGGTTTTTGGGGAAGAGAAGATGGATGTGAGTGGTGAAGAGGTGATGGAGAAGAGTGATTGAGTTGATTGGTGAAGGGTATTTAGGGAATAGAGTTATGAAAAGGTGTGAAGAGGAGAGAAGAAAAAGTGGAGATCCTGTGGGGTCCACAGATCAAGTGGGGTCAAGGACTTAACATCCCTGCCCCAATTAGGCATGTAAAATGTCCTTGCTGTGCAATCCTGGCATTTAACGCCAGACTGCTGCCTGTTTCTGGCGTTAAACTCCCAAATGCAGCTTGTTTCTGGCGTTTAACACCAGGTAGATGCTTGGTTCTGGCGTTAAACGCCAGACAGATGCTTGTTTCTGGCGTTTAACGCCAGCATGCCTCTCCTCCAGGGTGTGCTATTTTTAATGTTGTTTTTCATTCTGTTTTTGATTTTTTTCAGTAGTTTTTATGACTCCACATGATCATCAACCTAATAAAACACGAAATAACAAAAATAAATAAATATAATTAGATAATATTGGGTTGCCTCCCAACAAGTTCTTCTTTAATGTCAATAGCTTGACAGTGAGCTCGCATGGAGCCTCACAGATAATCAGAGCAAGGTTGGAACCTCCCAACACCAAACTTAGAATTTGAATGTGGGGGTTCAACACCAAACTTAGTGTTTGGTTGTGGCCTCCCAACACCAAACTTAGAGTTTGACTGTGGGGGCTTTGGTTGACTCTACTGTGAGAGAAGCTCTTCATGCTTCTTCTCCATGGTTACAGAAGCAGATCCTTAAGTTTTAAACACAAGGTTGTCCTCATTCAGTTGAAGGACCAACTCTCCTCTGTCCACATCAATCACAGCTCTTGCTGTGGCTAGGAAGGATCTTCCAAAGATGATGGATTCATCCTCTTCCTTCCCAGTGTCTAGGATTATGAAATCAGCAGGGATGTAAAGGCCTTCAACCTTTACTAGCACATCCTCTACTAGTCCATAAGCCTGTTTTCTTGAGTTGTCTGCCATCTCTAATGAGATTCTGGCAGCTTGCACCTCAAAGATTCCCAGTTTCTCCATTACAGAGAGTGGCATGAGGTTTATCCCTGACCCAAGGTCACATAGAGCCTTCTCAAAGGTCATGGTGCCTATGGTACAAGGTATTAAAAACTTTCCAGGATCATGTTTCTTCTGAGGCAATGTCAGTTGATCCAGATCACTCAGTTCATTGATGAGCAAGGGAGGTTCATCTTCCCAAGTCTCATTACCAAATAACTTGGCATTCAGCTTCATGATTGCACCAAGGTACTTGGCAACTTGCTCTTCAGTAACATCCTCATTTTCTTCAGAAGAAGAATACTCATCAGAGCTCATGAAGGGTAGAAGGAGGTTCAATGGAATCTCTATGGTTTCTAGATGACCCTCAGATTCCTTTGGTTCCTTAGAGGGAAACTCCCTATTGGTCACTGGACGTCCCAGGAGGTCTTCCTCACTGGGATTCACGTCCTCTCCCTCCCTTGTAGGATTGGCCATGATGGTTAAATCAATGGCCTTGCACTCTCTTTTTGGATTCTCTTTTGTATTGCTTGGGAGAGTACTAGGAGGAGTTTCAGTGACTCTTTTACTCAGCTGGCCCACTTGTGCCTCCAAATTTCTGATGGAGGACCTTGTTTCATTCATGAAACTTAAAGTGGCCTTAGATAGATCAGAGACTATATTTTCTAAGCTAGATGGATTCTGCTCAGAATCCTCTGTCTGTTGCTGAGTGGATGATGGAAAAGACTTGCTATTGCTAAACCTGTTTCTTCCACCATTATTAAAGCCTTGTTGAGGCTTTTGTTGATCCTTCCATGAGAAATTTGGATGATTTCTCCATGAGGGATTATAGGTGTTTCCATAGGGTTCACCCATGTAATTCACCTCTGCTATTGCAGGGTTCTCAGGATCATAGGCTTCTTCTTCAGAAGATGCCTCTTTAGTACTGTTGGATGATTCCTTCAATCCATTCAGTCTCTGAGAGATCATATTGACTTGCTGAGTCAATATTTTATTCTGAGCCAATATGGCATTCAGAGTATCAATTTCAAGAACTCCCTCCCTCATAGGCGTCCCATTACTCACAGGATTCCTTTCAGAAGTATACATGAACTGGTTATTTGCAACCATGTCAATGAGTTCTTGAGATTCTACAGGCGTTTTCTTAAGGTGAATGGATCCACCTGCAGAGTGGTCCAATGACATCTTCGATAGCTCAGACAGACCATCATAGAATATATCCAGGATGGTCCATTCTGAAAGCATGTCAGAAGGACACTTTTTGGTCAGTTCTTTGTATCTCTCTCAAGCTTCATAGAGGGACTCACCTTCCTTTTGTTTGAAGGTTTGAACATCCACTCTAAGCTTGCTAAGCTTTTGAGGAGGAAAGAACTTGACTTAGAAAGTCGTGACCAGCTTATCCCAAGAGTTCAGGCTATCTTTAGGTTGAGAGTCCAACCATACTCTAGCTCTGTCTCTTACAGTAAACGGGAAAAGCATAAGCCTGTAGACCTTGGGATCAACTCCATTGGTCTTAACAGTATCACAGATCTGCAAGAACTCAGTTAAGAACTGAAAAGGATCTTCAGATGGAAGTCCATGAAACTTGCAGTTCTGTTGCATCAGAGAAACTAATTGAGGTTTAAGCTCAAAGTTGTTTGCTCCAATGGCAGGGATTGAGATGCTTCTTCCATGTAAATTGGAATTTGGTACAGTAAAGTCACCAAGCATCTTCCTTGCATTGTTATTATTTTCGGCCATGTCTCCTTCTTTTTTCGAAAATTTCTGTCAGATTTTCTCCAGAGAGTTGTGCTTTAGCTTCCTTTAGCTTCCTCTTCAGATTCCTTTCAGGTTCAGGATCAGCCTCAACAAGAATGTTCTTATCCTTGTTCCTGCTCATATGAAAAAGAAGAAAACAGAAAAGAAAATATGGAATCCTCTATGTCACAGAAATTCGAAAATTAAAATTGAAATCAAATTAAATTGAAATTAAAACAATTAGTTAATTAAAAAGGAAATTTGAAAAAGAGGGAAGGGATTTTCGAAAATTAGAGAGGGAGTTAGTTAGGTAGTTTTGAAAAAGATAAGAATCAAACAAAAAGTAAATTGGTTAATTGAAAAAGATTTGAAAATCAAATTTGAAAAGATAAAAAGTTAGAAAAGATTTCGAAATTAAATTTTGAAAAAGATGTGATTGAAATTTATTTTAAAAAAGATTTGAAAAAGAATTTTAAAAAGATTTGATTTTGAAAATTAAAGTTGATTACTTGACTAACAAGAAACAAAAAGATTTGGTTTTTTGAAAAAGATTTGAAAAAGATAGAGTTTTTAAAATGAAAATTTGATTTGACTCATAAGAAACAACTAATTTTGAAAAATTTTTGAAAAAGTCAACCCAAATTTTCGAAATTTTATGATAGAATAAGGGAAAGAAATTTTTTTGATTTTTTTAATTTTTAATGATGAAAGAGAAAAACATCAAAAAGACTCGATGCATGAAAATTTTGGATCAAAACATGTGATGCATGCAAGAACACTATGAAAGTCAAGATGAACACCAAGAACACTTTGAAGATCAAGATGAACATCAAGACTTATTTTTGAAAATTTTTTTAGAAAAGAAAAACATGCAAGACACCAAACTTAGAGATTTTTCATGTTTAGACACTATGAATGCAAAAATGCATATGAAAAATAACAAAAGACACAAAACAAGAAAATATGAAGATCAAACAAGAAGACTGGCCAAGAACAACTTGAAGATCATGAAGAATGCAATGCATGAAATTTTCGAAAATAATTTTTAGAAAATTAAAAAGATGCAATTGACACCAAACTTAAAACTTGACTCTAGACTTAAACAAGAAACATAAAATTTTTGGTTTTTATAATTTCATAAGATTTTTTTTTTTTGGTTTTTTTTTTTGGATTTTCGAAAATTATTTTGGGAAAAATGAAAAAGAAGAAAAATTTTTTGTATTTTTCGAAAATAAGAAATAAAAGCTTAAAATTAAAATAAAATTACCTAATCTGAGCAACAAGATGAACCGTCAGTTGTCCAAACTCGAACAATCCCCGGCAACGGCGCCAAAAACATGGTATGCGAAATCGTGATCTTCAACAATGGCGCCAATGGCTTGGTGCTTTCAAACGTGAATCACACTTTGTCACAACTTCGCACAACTAACCAGCAAGTGCACTGAGTCGTCCAAGTAAAAAACCTTATGTGAGTAAGGGTCGATCCCACGGAGATTGTCGGCTTGAAGCAAGCTATGGTCACCTTGTAAATCTCAGCCAGGTGGATTCAAAAGGTTATAGAGTTTTGATAATTAAAAGATAAATAAAACATAAACTAGGATAGAGATACCTATGTAATTCATTGGTGAGAATTTCAGATAAGCGTATAGAGATGCCTTTCGTTCCTCTGAACCTCTGCTTTCCTGATGTCTTCATCCAATCATTCCTACTCCCTTCCATGGCAAGCTTTATGTAGGGCATCACCGTTGTCAATGGCTACATCCCATCCTCTCTGTGAAAATGGTCAAATGCGCTGTCACTGCATGGCTAATCATCTGTCGGTTCTCGATCATACTAGAATAGGATTTACTATCCTTTTGCGTCTGTCACTATGCCCAGCACTCGCGAGTTTGAAGCTCATCACGGCCATCCCTTCCCAGATCCTACTCGGAATACCACAGACAATGTTTAGACTTTCCAGATCTCAAGAATGGCCGTCCATGGGTTCTAACTTATACCACGAAGATTCTAATATCTCGGACTCGGTCCTCTGTATTAGATATCTAAGAGATACTCATTCTAGCTTGTTTGCATGTAGAACGGAAGTGTTTGTCAGGCACGCGTTCATAGGTGAGAATGATGATGAGCGTCACATAATCATCACATTCATCATGTTCTTGGGTGCGAATGGATATCTTAGAGAAGGAATAAGCTTGAATTGAATAGAAAAATAGTAGTACTTTTTATTAATTCATGAGGAACAGCAGAGCTCCACACCTTAATCTATGGAGTGTAGAAACTCTACCGTTGAAAATGCATAAGTGATAAGGTCCAGGCATAGCCGAATGGCCAGCCCCCTAAACGTGATCAAAAGATGAAACTAAAGATATTCCAAAGATTCCTCCCAATACAATAGTAAAAAGTCCTATTTATGCTAAACTAGTTACTAGGGTTTACAGAAATGAGTAAATGATGCAGAAATCTACTTCCGGGGCCCACTTGGTGTGTGCTTGGGCTGAGCATTGAGCTTTACACGTGTAGAGGCTTCTCTTGGAGTTGAACGCCAGTTTGTAACCTGTTTCTGGCGTTTAACTCCACTTTGCAACCTGTTTCTGGCGTTTAACTCCAGAATGTAGCATGGAACTGGCGTTGAACGCCTGTTTGCGTCATCTAAACTCGGATAAATTATGGACTATTATATATTGCTGAAAAGCCCTGGATGTCTACTTTTCAACGCAATTGAGAGCGCACCATTTGGAGTTCTGTAGCTCCAGAAAATCCACTTTGAGTACAGGGAGGTCAGAATCCAACAGCATCTGCAGTCCTTCTTCAACCTCTGAATCTGATTTTTGCTCAAGTCCCTCAATTTCAGCCAGAAAATACCTGAAATCACAAAAAAACACACAAATTCATAGTAAAGTCCAGAAATGTGATTTATATTTAAAAACTAATAAAAATATGCTTAAAACTAACTAAATCATACTAAAAACTATGTAAAAACAATGCCAAAAAGCGTATAAGTTATCCGCTCATCACACAACAATGCTACTACCATAGAAAGTGGAATTTAGAGCAGTATAAGAACCAAGAGTCCTTCTAGGTTACTCAAGGGATTTATGAGAATAAGGAATAGCAACATTGTTATTGTTGTTTGGTCCCATAGTGATACCTTTAGCTTCCTCCTTAGAATTGTCCTTGAGATTTTCAGCAGCTCTATAAGCTCTAGCCTGCTGTTGGCGTTTTCTAACTGTCCTTGCAATCTTAGGATCAAAATCGAGAAGAGGTTTCTTGTCCCTGTTCCTACTCATAAACAAATAGAAAACAAGAAAAAAATGGGAATCTTTATGTTAGTGAAGAGAATTCCCGGTGAGGTAAACTAAGTAAAAGAAGTAAAATAGAATAAGCTAAATAAAGGAGATAAAATTTCAAAAATAAAGACATAAAAGAAAGCAAATTTTTTTAAAATTATAAAAGAAATTAATAAATGAAAGCAAAAAAAAGTCTAATCTAGCTCATCAAACAACGGGTAGTTGTCAATCATAGTTAATCCCTGGCAACGGTGCCAAAAACTTAATCTGGATTTTGAATACCACAAACTAACCGGCAAGTACACTGAGTCATACTAAGTAATAACTCAGGTGAGTCAGTGTCAATCACACATTATTTATGGACTAAGCAATAATAGTTGAGTGATTAGGCTAGCTAGACAAGCTAAATTGAGTAGTTTAGATTCAAATAGCATAAAACAGTAATTATAGAATGCAAGAAAGCAACCAGTGCATGGGTTGTGAAAATAGTATGAGAAAACAGTTAAGGCTTTTGAGATGTTTAAATTTCCGGATTATCAATTCTTATCAACCACTTAATCATGCAAAGATTCAATTCCCGGTAAACCTTGATTAAATTCTAATTTCATAGTAATTTAATCCTATCTAACTCAATCAACCACCAATTCCTTGGTCACTTAATTTAAATTAGAAGATTAAGTCCAATTCTAGTTTAAGAACCACACAAACCCTAAGTTCCTAAAAAGAGAATTGTGAAATTTAGATAACTAGAGAATTGTGAGGAATTGATTTCAAGCTGTTATTCAAGTGATTTAACTTTTCCAAGATTTAACAAGAATACAAATAGAAAAAGCGTTATCTTCCAATATATTCTAAGTCCCAAGATGAAGAACAAAATTAATAGTTATACTTTCATACTCTTTCCTCCATCATCATCATTTCGCAATATCATACTTCATAATCGCTCTCTTCAATTTGCTATCTTGATGACAAGTCATCTTAGCCTAGTTTCACTAGCCTTTTTCTTTAGTTTTCAATTGAATTATGCACTTTCTTGAGCCCTAAGCAAGCTAATTGGGTAGATTTTCATGTTTCCTTTGATTTAATCAACCATGTATGAATTCATGCTATTTCATGAGGTTTTATACTATAATTGTCACATATTATGAAAGAATGAATATCTCATGATTTTAAGCATAGCTTTGATGTGTTTGGTTGATTAATGATAGGTGAAGAAAGCTTGGAGAAAGGTTGAAGCAAGAAGGAATAGCTAGGAGTAAAGAGAGGACAATGGAATAAGTGAACTTGAACCAGGAAGCAAAAAGCTAGACCTAAAGTTAGCCTCAAACTTTTGCACAAACTTTTGGGTGAAAAGTTAGCCCCAACGTTAGCCCCTAACTTTTGGGCTAACGTTGGAATTTGAAAATCACTCCCTGGGCACCAAAAGTTTGCGCCAACATTAGCCCCTAACTTTTGGGCTAACGTTGGCACATGAAAATCAACCCTGGGCACCAAAAGTTTGCGCCAACGTTAGCCCCTAACCTGGTGGCTAACGTTGGCATAAGAAAAACCTCCCTGGCCACCAAAAGTTTGCACCAACGTTAGCCCCTAACTTTTGGGGTAACATTGGC
>NC_029788.2:36317122-36344265 GCF_000816755.2 Arachis ipaensis
TTTAGATCAAGCACTTTTTCTTTAATTTTTAACTGACACACTAACTGTTTGAATTTTTGCCTGAGCTAATTGAAACCTCACTTTAGCAATAGAGTGAAGTTTTCTTGGTTTATCTTGCTGAATATGATTCTCATAGCTTGATAAATAAACGAGAGAAGTGATTTTCGTTCATTAATCTTTCAAGTTTACTAACTGTTTGACACATGGTGTCAACTAATCCTCTGACTACATTCTGGCATGAGAATATCCAATTTTCATTTGGATTGTTTGTGATTGTGCAGGTCATGGAGGAAAGGAATCCTACAGCAAGAGGAGAAAAACTGAGGCATTATGATTTCCAGCCTCCATAATCAAAGAGCAAGATGTCAAGCTAGTGACAATAAAAGAGCGCTTGTTGGGAGGCAACCCAACCTGAGGTAACTTTCTTTTCATAGCTATTTTAATAAAAAGGTTAATTAGTTTTATCTATAATGCAAGAAGCTAAGTTTGGTGTTGCACACCAAAACAATCTAAAGGAGAATGAAGGATTCTAAGTTTGGTGTTCCACCAAAATCCCATCATAAAACACATTCTCTTTTTCTGCATAATGTCAGCTTCAAGCATATTGGATGAACTAGTTAACTATTTTGCTGTTTCCTAGTTTTCAGTTTTATTGCTTTTGAAAAAGAAGAAAAAAAAAAGAAAAAATTTATCACACATGGTTAATTTGATGCATGAAAACCATTGGCAAGGTACTAAGTTTGGTGTTCCCACACCAAAGTAAGTTCAAAATCCCATAAATAAATCATGCAGACTAACCATTGTTTCCAAGTGCTTGGGGAACAAGCAACTTTCAATCTAATTGCAGAATGTCATACAAGCTTTTGGAGGGATTAAGCATCATCAACCAAAGAAACAAAAGATGAACCTAAAGGCTAGCAATGATGGTGATGAGAAGAATGAAAGCAAGTGAACTCCAAAAGGTTGTATTGTTATGTGATTGTTTTATATCAAACACTGCTAGGATTGAAAGCGATATAATACCCCTGCCTGCCTGCATAGCATAGTCTTTCTGTGATTCAAGAAGCAAGATGCTTGATCATTCACAACATTCTTATCTTCAAAACTTGTTTGCACTCAATGTTCAAAAATTGCATCACATGAAAGTTCTTTGAAAAGAAGGATTGAGGAATCAAACAATTTTGAGGCAAGCAAAAGATTAGAAGAAGTGGCGGTTCTAGTTGTATGATTATGTATTGAGGTTGCATGCTTGTGAAAACTTGCATGGGAGCTCATAGGTAGGACATGAAGTTCAAAGAAGTATTGTGGAGATTCTCAAAAATCTATTGATCCAAGAAGCAGCAAACAAAACAAAAGAAAATAAAGAAAATACAAAAGCAAAAAGAACATGGCCCAAGGCTCTGAGCATCAATTACTAGGCAGAAAAAGAAAGAAGAAACAAAACTCAAAGAGTTGTTAGCCTAGTAAATGCTTGTGGTTGAGCTGTGTCAAGGAGAGAGGCTTGAGCAAGTAAATCCTTAGGGGTGCTTTAACACCTAATACCGTAAAACCAACTGGTTTAGGAGTATTGATTGAAAGCTTATCTAAAGAGCCGCTTTNTGATGACAAGTCATCTTAGCCTAGTTTCACTAGCCTTTTTCTTTAGTTTTCAATTGAATTATGCACTTTCTTGAGCCTAAATTAACCACTAAGCTAAAATTGCTCAATCCTTCAATCCCTGTGGGATCGACCTCACTCCCGTGAGTTTTTATTACTTGATGCGACCCGGTACACTTGCCGGTTAGATTTGTGTGTTTTAGGAGAAATTCATTTTTCCACCAAAATACTCATCATATCTCAACCCCTCAAATCTCATCCCTAACCCTTCTATCCTCTACTACACCAGCTTTAGAGTCGTGATAGGGTTTACATAAAGTAAAAATGCTAGCAGAATGATTAAAAACTCAAAAATCCATGTTGCAACAGAATAGAGTGGTCGTGTGTTAAATTATTATTTCTTAATCTATTTATGAACAATACATATATTAATCAATTATAATTTCAAATTAAGTTATTTCACATTAAATGATTTATATAATGGTGATATCATTTATTGTCATAAATACTGAATTAAATAAGTTATTATTACTTTTGATTTAGAATTAAATGAGAATAAAACTAAATAATGACTTCAGTTTGGTCTCCAACATATCAAAGTCGCCTCTGTAACTCTTTTTCGATCAGCGGAGTTCAGAGATACAGAAGGCCTTGGTTGAGAAAGATCAAAGAACTAAACTCTCAATTATACTGATTAATTCAGGTACGCTTCACCACTCTCAAGTATCTCTTTCTTAATGATTTAACATAGATGATTTTGAGATTAAAGAAACCAAAAATTTCCAATAAAAACTACTAAAAACTAAATTTATTAATTATCTTGTTGTTTTTCTCTGCTGCAATAACAGTTCAAGTCTCGACCTAGTTAAGAGCAGCACATGTACAATGCTTGGTGCACGAGCCCCACTAAGCGCCTCTGAGACATGTTATCCTATATTCATCGCAAGGGTTCCCTTACAAATCAGATTCCACCAGACATTATAATCTTTCCCAGTTGAAGGAGTATTGGGCCACATAAGACTATACTGCCAAACAAGGGCTAGCCAAGGCGAGCAGGGCATCTATCACAAGTGTGTTGCTGCATACTAGTGGCTCCACTACATATATTGCTACTGCTAAGAAGATAGTATGTATAATTTTTTACATGTTATTCCTAATTTTTAAAGTAATATGTTTTTATTATTTAGCAACGCTTTTTAAAAAGTATTGCTTAAAAAAGTATTGCCAAAATATTAAAAAAATGTGACTTTAATTTTAACAATACCTACATAGCTACCACAGCTACCATAAGCATAGGCATACTAGAATCCACCTATCAATTTTCATATACTTTGCAAATTTAATATTTTAATTTTATATTTAATTTAACTAACTTATATACACATAGAGACACTTTGAGGAGGCCTTATTAAAGACCAAGGAGAATCATGCCACCCAACTCTCTACAGGGGCATCACTTTCCCTCTTCTTTCGCATGATGAGGTTTGGACACAAACAGTCTGTTGGCAAAAAATAGACAGGGTATATGGTGTAGGTTTGCATCAATACTACCACCATGCCTCACTTCACGGACAGAGGGACACTAAAGGAGCATTCTACGGCCATTAAGACAGATCTGTGGGAGTAGATCACTCTGCTCAACATGGGACTTACTTGGCAAATGGAGCACCATACAAAGTAGAAAAAGAGGTACACCAAATGGCAGTGGACTCACCAAAGAAAAAAGCAATAGACCACCTGACTCCAATAGACCATCTCCACTTATGACTCTACCATGCTCAACATAAGGCGCTTATTTAGTTTGATGTGGGGTTTCATGCAGCCTATGCAAGGCAGCATGTCCAATGGTATCCAGTAGCCTCCTCCACCTTCCTTCCTGACAATCGACAGTAGTGTTTTATCACCTGTTACCTCTGCAAGACCGCCCACTCATGGATTGAAGGTGATGGTGATGACAAAGACAAAGTGTACATTGATGAGGACTATGATTGATGATTTTGATTTATTTTTTTATATTAATTTTAAATTATATCCAGTATATTATTTTTATTATTTCAGTCTGATGTTTTAGTAATTTTTAGTTGTTGTATTATTATTATTTTGATTTAGCAGGTTTAAATTAAAAAAAATATTTTTATGGATAGATAAGCCATCGGTGGTACTTACATATGAAATTTTTTTTTATTATCAACACATGGATTTTACCAACGGTAAGCAACGTTTGTATTATTAATTATTGTTATTACCACGGCCACAGGATGTCGATAAAATTAGTTGAAAATTACCAACAGAGACATATTCAATAGACATTTACTAGGGTCATTCTAAAATCAACCCAAGTAGTTTGGGAACATCTGATGCACCATGTAATTAAGATCATTAGATTATGTTAAAAAAAACTTCAAGGTTGAGATGATATTAATTGAAAACTTTTTACAAATTAAATCAAAGGATATGATATGTTTCAAAATTCTAAAAAGACCCCTCCTCTCCCTTAGAGTGAAACGAAACCTTCCCTACCTCGGTCTGCTAATCTAGGTAAGGCAAACTAAAATGAAACCTTACTCTATTTCTGTGTGCTAATTTGGGAAACACTTCCTTAGATGAATGCCGGCGACATCATCCTGAATGCTGGTGTTACCAAGGTTAGCGCCAAGAAGGCCATGACACCGATGTTGTCGAAGAAAATGGTTAAGGGCAAGAGCAAGATTACATGACACCGATAACAATTTTTTGTGTGCAAAGATTTAATTCTGAAAATTTCATGCTATATTACTGGAAGAAGGATTTAAATAAGAATTTACATAGTACTTGCATTCAATTTCTGATTATGTGGATATCAAAAGGGGCTTCATGGGTTGCAATTTTGTTATTTTTTTTCATTATGATTCTATTGTTTGTAGAAGACGTTAATTACTTTATTGTGGTTTTGCTCAAACTTCTTAGTGAACTAAATTGTACTCCTTCCAATGTAGCATCATGCTAAAATATATAATTATTTTAGCAAAAACTAGGGATAGTTGCTAACAAACATGATGTTAACTTAAAACAATACTTCAATCGATGTTTTAATTTGATTCCACTGAGGAAGCCAAAGTCTATCATGTGGAGGTCTTTTAGTTCATTGTTTTGCTGGAAAATTAAGGAGATAAGCTTCTTCATTCCTATCTTTAGTTTAGAATTTTCCTCCTTTGTGCTAGAATAAATCATAAATTTTCATGGTTACCTACCTGCCTTGTTTCAATAGTTAATTCTGAACAAACAAATATGACAGCAAAACTATTTTGGTCAACTCCTTAGAGCCTTGTCATGGAAATTTGAAAGTCCACTACTCTTGAAATATGTCCCCTCTTATCATTTAATATATCAATCTACCATTTTGTCCCAAATGCTTCTTACTATTCAGAGAACTATGAAAAATAACTAAATGCATAAGCATTAAGCTTGGTTCAAGATTCTCTCATTTTGACTTATTGGCTTGTTTTTACTTTTGTGTGATTTAAGTCTATTAAACTTTTAATTTGGTGAGTCTAAGTTAAGTCCTGATGACAATAGAGGCATCATAATCAAGCGTGAACTTTCATTCACCAATGGAGATTGGGAGCAGGTGGTCATGAAACTTTTTGGCATATTTTTGTTTCATTCTACTAATAAACTTTTGGCAAAGCTGGAGCCTGAATTCCGACCACCAATGTCAGATTCAAGCCTTGGTACGGTTGGTAGAACGAGTCAACATGAGCAGGCGAATACATGATTGTGTATAAATGGGAACATAATCGTTGTGTCATTCTTGAAAAGAAATGTAGTTGTCACTATTTTTTTTCATAAATTAAAATTTAATTTAATACCTATCAGAGGCGGATTGATTGTTCCTTTGATTAATCGAGTTAGAGGATTGATTATGTTTGTTGTTTGTGCAACATATTTTAATTGTAACCAAATTCAATTAGCTAGCCAATTGCAAAGTAGAAGCTCGGTGTAGATTGATGGTTGCTAGTCTTTTGATGTACTAAAAAAAAGGATGAAAGAATGTCTCAATTGTTATTTTTATTGAATAATTTCATTTTATTTGAGCTAAAGAGTTCAGTTTTGTTATTAGTGAACCTAGATGATTTTTTCCGATCTATTTTTCATTTTTTATTATGTTGAATTGGTTGTTTATGATGTTATGTATATCGTTGAATTTAATAAATTTGGATGCCTTTCTTTTTATTATGTTCCATGCATCAACATTATTCTATAGCCTTCTGAATGATTCCAGCTTGTGATGGACTTATGCTATACCAACCAATAAAGGATCTTTTCTTGCCTCACAAAGTATGTTCAACATGACAAAATAAAACCTCTAGCAGCAAAAATGTTTAGTTCTTGCCTTCAGTGTGCGCTGTAGCTACTGAGTGCTCCTTTAAATCTCTAGCCGTTGCAAACATATTCAGCATCCTTTAATTAGAATTCATAATCAAATAATCAAAACTAACCAACAAATTAGTAGTGACCACTGAAACAGAATTATAGTACTAACTACTGAATTTACAAACAGTAAAAAAAATCAAATTGTAGTAGCAAAACAAAACAAAACAAAAACAAAATTTGAAAATCACAAACAAAATCATAAACACAGAATTTGAAAATAGAACCATGAAAATAGAATTCAAAATATTTTAACACTCATAAACAAAACCAAAAAAATTCAAACAAACACATAAACATAATAAAAAATAATTAAATGAAATCAATAAAACAAATTCATACAAAAAAATTGAACATAAACATAAATAGAACAAAAACATACTTGAGGCTGAGGCTCCATTAGAACTCTGGAAGTAGAGCGATGAAGGGGAAGATGGAGCACCACGGCGTTGACGACGATGCGGACTCGCTGAGACCCACACCACTACTCTGAGGCTGAAGACAAACGATGCAAAGAGAAAAGAGAGATATTGAGAATGAATGAGACAACGAGGTGCTGGGTGGAGAACAGAGAGAGGATGAGAACGACGCCAGGAGAGGGACTTAGACTAGCAGCGGGTGCTGGGATGCACGGTGACGACAGAGACCATAGAAGCGTGGAGTAGGTTGTGGTGGTTTAGTGGATAGAGAGACAATAAGGTTATAAGTAAAGAGATTAGGGTTCTCTGATCCCTCATGAATTTAAAAAATATTTAGAGTAAATGTAAAATAATAATAATTATTATTAAATTCCATATGAGTCATATTTGTAAATAATTTATTGTGCACATTAAAAAACTGAAAAGACTTGAGCTTATTAAAGACAAATCCCATTTATTGGCATCTCACAACTAGAAAATGGATTAATACAGACAGATTTACAGACAGATTTAGTCTTTATTAGAGACGGAGTTTTGGTTACCGACGAAATTACCAACGGATTTTGTCCCTCTGTAAAAGTCCCGTCGGAAATTATTTACCGATGGATTTTTTTCCGTCGGAAAATTACCGACGGATTTTTACCAGTTACCGACGGATTTTCCCTCTGTAAATTCTCCATCCATTTCCCGGAGACGACGAACTTTCTGACGGATTTTCCGTCTGTAACTATAGACAGATTTTCCGACAGATTTTCCGTCTGTAACTACAGACGGATTTTCAGACGGATTTTCCGACAGATTTTCCGTTTGTAATTTGAACCTTAGAAAATCATCTCACTCTAATTACAGACAAAAAATCCGTCTGTAAATCCATCAATAAAGTAAAATAAAAATTTTTTTATTTTTTCATTGCAAAATAAACTTGTTTTCATACAAAATAAATATAAATTTAAACAAGTTCATTGTATTATCAAATTAAAAGAAAAGTACTATAAACAAGCAAGTCAATATATTTCAAAATATAAACAAAGTATATTGATACATCAACTATAATAATAAGTAACAACCATATATCAACAAAGTGTATTGATACATCAACTAAGATTCAAAATATAAACTCACTGTATTGTTCAACTATACTACATCAAAAACAAAAGAAGATTCTGTTTTTCAAAGTTCCACAGCTCGTTGGCAGCGTGCGGAAATTGAATTCTAGAAGTGGTTCACCAGTGCAGCCTTTCCTTGGATTCGTGCATATGCCAGAGAAGCAACTTTTTCACTATTAAACTTCTCCCACTTCTTCCCATTAAATGTCTGCAAAATCAAATACATTAGTTAGAATCAAACACATTAGTTACAATGAGAAATATGCACAAAAAACTAAGAACCTCATAGAATGGAATAATGTGTGATGCCGACAACATGTTGATAAATGTGTATCCCACATTGCATTTATTCTAAAATCAAAAGAGGAAAAGGATTAACTAAGCTTCACTGGTTTAAATGGAGACTATAGAAAAAGGATCAAAGTAATCACGATCAGTTCAAATAACTTCTGGATATCTCCTGTGACACATAAAATATATAAAAAAATTTGTGCTGAAATTTAACAAGTTATAGAGAATTAACCTGACAACCACCTCGGAAAGCTTCAAAAACCAGGTACTTCAATTGTTCTCTGCTAATGGAAACATCATTTAGATACTCCCTATCCAAGATGATCTGCAATAGGAAAATATTGCAAATACTATAACATTTAATTGAAACCTACAGATAAAAGTTAATATTAACAAACCTTAAAAAGAACAAGGGCCAATAAATTTTATAAATTCAGTTGTTTGGTTGTAGAATGTACATATCTCCTCCTTAAAAAGCAAAGTTTTTGGATACATTCCTATGGCTTCTGCCTATCAATCTTGAGTTCTTGACATTATCAGTTTTGAGAAAATGTCATTTTAGTTATAGCCCCGCCAAAAAAACTATAGTAGCTAGTATAACATCACTTTTAGGTGTTTTCATTTCCTAAGTTCATATATTAGTCCTAAGGCTACTCTTATTTAGTTTCAATTGCTGAACATATGCCTATTGAAAAATCAACACATATCAATCATTCAATGGTTGGGGGCTTAAGTTTAGGTTCAATTGAGCAATCTAACATATCAGGTTGGGAGCAGTTAATTTACCTTCTTCCTCAATCGACTCTTCCTAGCAGCCTCACAATTCTGAGCCAGTCTACGAAGAGTCTAGAAAAATGTTTATATAAAAATGTAAGAATCAGTACTACCAATGAAACAGAAATTGAAATAGTAAGCACAAGCAGTAGCACACAAACAATGAAACAAACCTTCTGATCCTCATGTTTAAGCTTAGTTTGATCATTGGAGTCCACAACTACAAGTTCCCCATTCCCAGCCCTATTATTTGATAAATAGGAGAGTGAGTGTAATGTACTCCTCAAATACTTCTCTACTGTAGTTTTCATCCCCCATTGATCTATAAGTAAGTGTAGGACAGAATCATCAAGAACAAATACTTCCAGGATGGACAACACTATTCATGGCACAACCGACTCAGTAACTTGAAACAGAGAACAACATGTACCTGTACTCTTGTGTCTCCTCAACAAGTGGCTTGCAATCCTTCCAAGTTGAAGACATAAAGTATTTTACTTGCTTGAGGATTTTGCAAGTAATGACTCCACAATATGCTTTATATCCCATCTGGAATGTTATATTTTATATTAAAATTAAAAACAGAAATGCTGAAATTCGGTCCTCATTTAAGAAAGCTTATGATGATAGATCAAATCATCAAATAAAATTAATTCATGGTCTATGGCTCTTTAATCTCTCAAAATTCTACTTGTGCAGACAAAAGTTTCCCGGACCAGATTCGATTAGAAAATTTCCACAGAAGAAATCAGCGTACAACTATATGATACATATGAAATATTCTATGACACCATAAGTATTTCAGACTCCCTTACTTCTGTATCGATGACTTCCTTGACCGTTATTCCTGTGCTTTCCAGAGGCTCCAGCGGTATATTGCTTTCTAAACCATGATGGCCTCCCACTTGAAGATGGATCATCCTCATCATCAATATCTTGCTTCCATCTCTAAACCATACAGAAAAGAAAGCAACCATAACCACTTTAGATGCAACATTGTAAGAGATACTAATGATAATCATGGAAGATTAGAAGCAAAGGAACCTCCTAGACAGTATCTATGACCAACACAGTTCATACAGAGAAGACCTAAGTAGATGAATGATAAAAGGTACTAGTAAAGATAAGATGGGGAGGAGAGCTGAGAGCATGAAAGGTCATCCAAATAACCCTAAAATCTGAAGTGCCAACTTTAGTAAAGAGTTCCATAATTAATGTGTATAAACAGAGGCCATCTCATCATTTCACAGCATTTTGAACATTATAACAGTTAAAGGAGATAAAAGGATACATACATAAAAACTTAAGTCACAATCGTATTGCCAGAACTTAAGAATGTCAGAAATCATGTTCATTCTGATAGAAATTTCATTGAAGAAATATAACCTAGAATGGAACAAATGTGAAGGGAAATGATGGGTATTGTATAAATTGTTCCAGTTACCATTCATAAGTATTATTTCTAGGATGAAAACTCCTCTAAAGTACACAAGTTGGAAAAGTGAGAAAGTAGGGGTCGTAGCACCCTTGGATAATTAAATTCAGTCAAAATAACAAACATAAAACACAATAAAATCAAAGTCCAAAGAAATGCAAATAGAAATGAATAACTGCAGCAAGATTAAAATGAATAAACGATCAAGAGTCTTGTTGACAAGTGACAACCATATGATTGAGTTATCCGGTTCCAAAATTGACCATCTGTCTCAATTTGTTGTGAAGAATGAGAAAAGCACATACAAATGGACACAGAGATGAATAAGAGAATATCAAGATAAGTTTGTTATCCGTGCATTGAAAAATTGTGCAAGCATGACAAGCATCACGAACCTGAAATAGGAACTCTGCATAATCATTCATACTGTGAATTATTCTTTGCTTTCCATGCATCTTCCTAAACCTTCTCAAGTAATGCTTGCATTTCTGCAATATAACAATTAAGCAATGCTTTCACCCCCTAAATAGAAAAGGCCTAAACAGCAAAATTCAACACCACACAAATTTCTTAATCTTAAAACACAAACAAACACTTTGACATTTTTAAATCAACCGTGTAGATTGCAAAATCTTAAAACTACAGCAATCCTCAACAAGTGGCTTGCAATCCTCAACATGTACCTGTACTCTTATGATCTACTGATCTAGTCTCCTGAAACATAAATTGAGTTATGGATCAATGCTTTTATTATAGCTTATGAATGCACGCAATAGACATGAAATGAAAGAAACCTGCTTAGATAGCATTGCAACTTCTTGTTGAACTTGTTGGTTAATTTCAGATGATTCATATGCGCTTATAAGGATTCTAATTGCTTCTTCTGTAGGCACTGTTCTAGTGCCAGATAAACCCATGACAATATCCTGAAATAGTAGTTAATTCAAAATACCATCAAATTATTTCTGAATGCTCAAGTATCTTCAAGTGAAGCTAGGCTTAGTTACCTGATCAAAATCCTTGTTTACAGTTTTCAGTAAATAATCAGAAGGGTTTTGGAGTGCAGGACATGGAAAACCATTGGAAGCAAAAAACTACATGCATTGAAACAAAACCATATTTTAATATTATGACTAAAATTAAATGAATTAAAAGAAGAAAAAAAGATTTATATAGAGATGCAAGGCTTATTTAAAATACAGATCTATGATATATGCCAACTATAACTATAACTATAACACTGTACCTGGAAAACAAGCAAGCGGTCAATTTCTTCAAGCCGTAAATATCTATCATCGTCCTCTAACCGATCTTGGACTTTTCGCCATGGACTGTGAACCTAAAATGAAACCCAAAAAGAGAAAATTGACAAAATAAGGACACGTTGAAGAAAATAGAAACAATTACAAGTTTACAACAGAGTTAAACATTTTTAAGTAATATGTACCTTCATATAATCACATGACTCCAAGAATTTCCTGTATTCTGCTAAATTCCGTCTGTGTTCCTCAGCAGCATTTTCCTTTTCCTAAACAGTATAACAAGGAATAAAATTTTAGACATCTTTGATTGCGAAACCCTAACCTCTGACTATTGTTATATTTTAATCTAAACAGCTATTTTTCCTACCTAATATTTTATAATTCTTCTCCCTACACCCAATATATAATCAGAAAAAATCTATACAAATTTGAGGAGAATATCAAAAAAGCTGAAGTGGAACGCAGCGACAGCAACTAAGCAGACTCCAATAGTGCCTTAAATGCAATTTTTGCTTCCTAAAGAGCATTGTGATTGTAGTTAATACAATAAAATAAAAATAAAAAGATAAAAACCGTGTCATACATTCCAAATTTTTGAAACAGGGAGTTATCTGTAAGAATGAGTTATCAGAATCAATTAAACGCCGTTCTCTGCAGCAGCAACAGCTGATTTGCAAACATAAGAGCTCTCCTCGATCGTATTCTTTGATTTTCGACTTCAATCACAACAGGGAAGGGACAGGGTTAGGGCTAGGGATCATGAAATCGAAATAGAATCAGAATGGAAGGGTTAGGGCTACGGACGAGAAGGAGGCGGAGGCCTACCTGAACTAACAGCGACGAGAAGAGACAATGACAAACATCCGGCGAGGAGAGAAGAAGCAGCGCGAGAGCGGCGGGGGAGGGAGCTCGTAAGACAAGAGCACGGCCGAGAGAGCTCGTGTGATGACGAAAGGATCAAATGCATTGAGAGCGGCAGTGGAAGAAGCTTGTGCGACACGAGCGGCGGTGGAGGGAGCTTGTGCGACACGAGCGGCGGCGGCGACAGCGGAGAACGTCCGAGAAGGCATGGGAGTAAGTTAAGGAGAACGTGAAAAAAAAAAGTGAACTGAATAATTGGGAGTAAAATGACCCCTCTCCTTATTCTAATATTTGATATTTCCAACGGAAAAGTTTATATTACAGACGGATTTTTCGTCTGTAATAATTTAATAAATTGCAGCATTTTGTCCATTTAATTACAGACAGATTTTCCGTCTGTTATCATTTCTTATAAAAAAAATTAATTTTTCCGATAGAATTATCGACGGATTTTGTTTTCCGTCTGTAATTTATGTTAATTCATTTTTTTATTTTCCGACAAAAAACCTCTCTGAAATTCTGTCTGTATTTCTGTGGGATAAAATCCGTCGAAAATATCCGTCTGTAATAACTAATTTTCTAGTAGTGTCTTAGTCATCAATAAAATAAATTTTCAACGATGTAGTCATCAATAAGCCCGTTGATAACAGTGAATTTTTTAGTGGTGGTTGGATTCTAAATATGCTTAGCTTATTTATTTTGTTTTATTTTTTATTTGGTCTTGGTTATACTCAAATTTAAAATTCTTAAAACTACATTATATGTTATCTTACTTTTAAATATTAATTTTAGTTTTTAGATGTTCTAGATGTTCTTCTAATCTTAAAATTCAGATGTTTAACTGGATGATTTGAATTTTTTTTGTGTATATTAATCTTGGCTTTTCCCTTTTATGTTCATTATATGTTATCTAACTTTTAAATGTTATCCCATTTTTTGGTTTGACAATTTAGGCTTTTCATCAATTTCGAATATTTAATCTAAGTTTATTTCTTTTAAATTTTAAAAGTTTTTTTTTTAATAGCGACTGCTGCTTGAGGTGGCATAGTTCTATTAGAGATTATTTAATACATGTAATTAATCACACCCAAACATCAAACATACACTTAAAAATATTAGAGACCTAGATATTTTAGGTAACAGAATACAAGAAGCTAAGCAATTAAAAATTAAGAATAAAAAAACAAAAAATGACACTTTTTTTTTCCTATAAAATCTTTAAATGAAACTTTTTTTTCTTTATTTATAAAATATACACTCTCTTTTTTTGAAAAAGTTAAGTAACAAATGAATGATAAAAAATTAAAATAAATAAAATATATAATAATATAAAACATATTTATTATTATAATATATTTTATTTATTTTAATTTTTTATCATTCATCATGAAATATATAAAAATTTTAGATTAAATATTTGTGTAAAGAGTTAAAATATTTTATATTCTCTAATAGTGTACATGACGTTACGTGAAGGTACTGAGAATCTCTTGTCTGATGAGGGTGGATAAGGTATCCATTGGTTTTACAAAATGGTGTGACGCTAACACCTAAGTCAGGGAGCTAGAAAAGTAGAAAACAAATGTATGAGATAGAATTGATCGTATTAGAGAGAGCAGTTGAGCACTTTTTTATAGATAACTTTTGTTATCTTATCTTTAGAAAGAAGGGGTCCCACCTTCCATGAGTTAGTGAGTTTGTTGGAATTTAGAGTATTTTTCCAAAAATTTGAATGGCATGTTATCAAGGGCCTATGGAGGTTTTGGATGTTTGGTCCGGAACAAATAGTAACAATAAAAATAATATATTTATTGTTAAAGTAATAAATTTTATTTATTTTCAAGATTTTATCATTAATCATGTAATATATAAAAAATTTTAAATTAAATACTGTAATGACCCAATTTTCAGTATGGCATGTTCATACCGAAACGTTGAGTGTTACCAACTTGAAATCACACTGAGACTATTATTAATAATATTAAGCCTATAATTGGGTTAACGGAACTCGATTTTTATGAAAAACCTTCCTTAAAGAAAAATCACAAACAAGAAAAAACGTGAGATTATACAAACTAAAAAGACAAACAGATACATACAAAAACAGGATAATATACTATAATATATATACAGCATCCAAAAGATGAAAAGTTAGTTACTTTCTCATGGTTATGTACATATATACAACTTAAAACATCTCCGGGGTCTGGCACATATAGGAAGCTCCCTAATCTGATGCCCAGACTAGCCTAGTCTTCTAACCTAATCTCTCGAAAAACAAAAGTGAGAGTCTAAGACAAAAGAAACATTAAACTGCAGAGCTATCAAAAGAAGATGCTGATGTCGCTACCTAATCGCTGTCAAAAGTCAAGTCCACGATCTCTATATCCATCTCAGGATCCTCATCGTCCTCAGAAGTCAGATCCACAGATTCTATCTCCTCGATGTCCTCGTCATCAAAAATAACGATGACCTCTGATGTACCCTAGAGATTACCATCACTAATGTCGCCTGCGAAAACTGTACCACTAGGAGAAATTTGCTCAACTGCTAAGGACTGACCAGAAGTTACAGCAAAAGTCCCAATAAACTCTGTGATGAAAGGGTCAGAGGAGCGAGTAGAACATATCCAAACCTACTGGATGAGACTTAGGGATGTAGTCAGCAATGACAGGGCCAGGCTCAGGCATCGCTTGACCATCCTGCTGTGCTAGAACAGGACCTTCATGCACGTAATGAAAATATAGTGGACAGAATCGAGATGTAACTATGATAGGAGAAAAGCATACGGTGCGTCCAGATCAAAGAGAGGTGAAGCTAGTGGGTGTTGAAAGGGAAGATCTCTAACTACGTACTTACGAAGTCGAGGCTCCGTGGCCACCACATAGAAGCTGTGAAGGACAGGATTCTCGTACACATAAGGCCGCTCAAGCTCAAATAAGATAACACTCGTCTCCATCCGAAAGGGGGTAGGAAGATAGGGGGTAAGAACTAGGGAGTTCTTAGTAGGGACGGGGTGAAATAAGTTAATTTGCTTTTTATATAACGGCCACATATCCTAGATCAATCAGACCACAACAACAAAATCTAGGACAAACAACAAACAAAAGTAAATAGCAACATAACATACAACCACAAGAACGAATTCAACACACACAAGAGATATGCGCAACCAAGTATAATGCATGTCTAGCCCTAGTGCAGGTAATGAGCTCATCCGTCGATTTTTGACCCGCGCCCGACATTACATCCTTACAGACATTGTCTCTCGTCATCATCGCCTTGGAATATAGCGCCCGCACGTACTTGGACTATAGCGCCCGTATCACTCTTCGGCAAATCAACGTGTAACACCCTAACTACCAAAGCTCGCACTTCCGGCTGCGCGACTCTGATAGTTCGGACATTACGACGACACTTATATTATTTAATACTAAAATATGAGCCTGTTTAAAACTTTAAACCGCAATACCGTTCCCAAAAATACTTTCGTACGATAACGTACATCCATAAATACCATACAATTTACAACAATTCATAAAGAGTACATCCATATATATATACATAATTATATATAAATAACTTTACAAGCATTAACCAATACAATTCCTATCCCTCTTACAGATTATATCAAGATAAAGGCGAGGGTACAATAAACCATAACTAAAACAATACAGAGCATCACAACAACAATTAGATAAGCTCTTCGTAGCTTCTGCGCCCATATCCTGAAAGGGGAAAAATGTAGGGGGGTGAGAACATCATCCTCGAAAGGGTTCTCAGTAGAGGGTTTTTGGGAATTACTGTAATAGGATACATGAAGATAACCGCACCAGTGATTCATAACCGTCTTATGCCTCCTTTCAAAAACAACAGTTTACAATGAAAGTAAAGTCGGAAATCTTTTCGGAAAGAAGAAAGTTAAAAAGTTAAAGATTCATTTTGGGAACATTCAAAATCACCCATCCCACAATGGGATTTTATAACAAAGTTTCTCGATAGAGTCCCAAGTCTTTAGGGGAGAATAGCATAACTCATTTCGCCGAATTTATTTAAAATCATTAAAACCTTGGCTTTCCGATTTGAGTAATAAAATAGGATCTAAGCCAAACCGAGTCACGTAATCATTTACTTCTTTCAAAGCCGTTTCCTTTACTTAGGCAAAACCAGCTTCAACCCCCATGATAAATTCTAAAGCGTTTCAACTCAAAGTAACCCAGGCTGGATTTCAAGAGTATTCTATCTTTCACATCATCAAATAATTGACTCAATTCAAACCAATCCTCAACGGATTAAACTCATTTCAAATATTTAAAGAATCAACTTCAAACATTACATTTCACAAGCCACACAACAATTCAGCCAAGCCAACATCCATAATCGTTCGATTCAATCAAATAATACATAAGGCAGATACAATCACTAATTACACCATATCTCACATCAGTATCCATATGTAATAATTCCAATAATAAACTGTAGTTTTCGGAAAGCGCCCCTACCTCGAAACGCAAATCCATAACCCAAAAGTCTCATAGAGTCCTTTCCGCCTCAACCCGAGATCAACAATCAAAATCCCGGCAGCCAAAACCTCGGTTCCAAGCCACTTCCGCAACAGTCTCAACAACTCGAACCGAAGAAGGAGCGGCTGAACTGAACAGGACGGTCTCCGAACTGGTTCGGCGGCAGCCCGGCAGCAGCTCCGCCAATAATTCTCGAGTGACGGCGGCGGCCCGAATTTCTGATAATAGCAGCTGTATAACCACGCAGTATCAACAATCTTCCTGGGATTTCAAAAGAACAGAAATCTCACTTAAAACCCTTACCGGCAGAATTCTCCGGCGACGGCAGCAGGGGCATTTTCCGGCGACAGAAGCTTGCTCGGTAATGGTCCTCCCCGTGATGGCGGCGAGCGGCGAGCAGCTCGGCGGTGACGGTGAGGCCCGCCGGCGCTAGCCCGCGCCTCTCTTCCTCCCCCTGCTTCCCTCTGCGTTCCCCGTTTTCTCCTGGCCCTTTTCTCTCTTTTGCTTCTCCTGGTAGCAGTTGTTGCTGCTGTAGTTAGGCGTGTGTGTGTGTGTTGGGTTCAGGGGAACCGGGTAGGGTTTTTCAGGGTTAGGATTCATTTTCAAAAATTAGGGTTAAGGGCATTTTAGTAATTTTACTTAAAAATAAGGATGATATTGTAATTAAAAATAAATTCTAACCCAACAATAATAATGTATAAAAATACTACTTACTCACCAATCTCACACTTTATTTTCAATAAAATGTCCAAATCAAATAATTTGAAATAATATAATTAATTTCTCTATTTTCCAAAATAGCAATATCAATATATTAAAATATTGATTATTTAGTCCATATCATATAAAATCCTTATTATTTCGTAACTATCAACTTTATAATTTAAATATAGAAAATAATCCAATAATTATAAAATTGGATAATAATCATAACTTATCTCAAATCCAATAAATCAAAGCTTGCCTTAATTACCTTTAATAAAATAATTTCTGAAATTAAGGCTATAAATAACTATATGATTTGAGACTTGATCATAATAAGACTTTTCAAAAGTTCTGGGTCTTACATCCTACCCACCTTATAAAAAATTTTCGCCCTCGAAAATTGATACAGAATGAAAGAAATTCCATAACAGTTTACCCTTGAACACATTTACGGAAGAAGCAAAAATATCTCAAAATATAATCATAAATACGATTTTCAAATACTTTGATTGTCATAAGCATAAGGATGTAAAGGTAGGAATGATTGCAAAGCAAACGTTACAAGGTAGGCTCAATGCAAAAGATAACATGGGTCAATCATGTGATAGAAAGGTAAGGCATCAAAGGCTATCAAACAGGATGGAGTTAAAACGACGTGCTCAGCATCCGCACACTAATCTCACATCAACCTCAAAGCTTCAACTTTCCAACTCCATCAAGCACTTTACAATCTTCATACTCGTTCACAAGCCTGACAACCACAAACCCATTCGCAAAGAACAAAACACCCACAACTCATACGTTGCACACCTACTGCTTCAACTTCTGTATACACATATCATGCCTTAAGGAACTAACGCATCGCGCTACTACGTCTACAAGTCGCACGTGATGTCAAAACAATTCTCGAGTCTACTCAGAAGGATACAAGATTTAAAGATGAGAGTCAAATATCAAGGATAATACTCAAAGAGTTGAGAGAATGTATCCAGTTCCAGAATAACAAGGACACTCAAACAATGAAGTTTGCTAGACTCAATTCAATTGACAACTTCAAAGATAACCCTTGGATCAAAGAAGCTCAATAGGATCAATAGGAAGAAAACCAGCGCATCATTTTGAGACAACTCAAGATGAGTTGAAGAAGCATAAGGTTTACAGAAGAGAATATTTCAAACCCAAGACAAAGCTCACAAAACTCAAGAGCACAATTAAAAGTACTTCCGAATACATTGTTCATAAAAGAATCAAAAACTTGCGGAAAAACCACTTCGCAGTCTGAAATAGAAGGTTAAGTAACAACATCCTTCAAGAGAGTAACAAAAGCATAATCGTGTCTTTGCTTTAATGCAAATTCATGTTGAAGTAGACTTTGTAGAGTTCTAAAACAAAATGCACACAAGTTTGACCAATAGCTAAAATATTTCCTCAAATATGTTAGAAAGATAGTTAGGTGCACAATCCTAACCAAAAGCAATTCATAAAACTCAGGAGGGAAATCAAATGCTTGTTCAAAAATTTCCAAAGTCCATATTTAACAAGCATGTATACAAATTTTAGCAAGTACGAAAGAGGAAGTTAAGCTCTTTTTAGAAAAGAAATTCCGAGGTAAAAATTTGATTACAATTTGGTAAAGGAAATAAGTGGTGCGTTACAAACGAATCGGTTTCCACTAAACAAGGAAGTTCTCCAAAACCTCATTTAAAATAGCGCATGCCAACTTTAAATTAACTTTGTCAAAATTGAACGATGGTTTCAATCTCAATCAAGCAACAGAAAATAAATTCCATTTAGAATTTCTTCAAAGAGAATTCAAAACTTCCTTAAAAGGTTCAAAACAAGACTCCAAAAGTGTTCTTGAAATCACTATCTTGGAAGAATATTCAAGAAAATTAGGATGTACTTAAAAAGGAGTCAAGCCATACCAAAGCTCGCACTTCCGGCTGCGCGACTCTGTTAGTTCGGACATTACGACGACACTTATATTATTTAATACTAAAATATGAGCCTGTTTAAAACTTTAAACTGCAATACCGTTCCCAAAAATAATTTCGTACGATAACGTACATCCATAAATACCATACAACTTACAACAATTCATAAAGAGTACATCCACATATATATATACTTCTCAAGCCATTTCACTTTGAAATCAAATTTCAACTCTTTTTAGCCTTGGCTTTAAAGATCTCATTTCTCAAATCATCTCTGTAATACCCGGTCTAACTGAAATTAATTAAATAATAAGTTAAATAGGAGTGAATACGGTTGGAAGATTTGGCAATTGGAATTTGATGATTTAAATATGATTTTTGGATTCAGTGAATTTTTCCGAGTCGGAAGACATAGTTTTCTGCGTAAAAGCGCGCAGTGGAATTTTGACCGGTAGTACCGGCTGAGACCTGTCTGGTACTGCAGCTGAGAAAATTGATTATGAGTAAGTAGGATTAAGAAATGAGGAATTATAATTAGGGGAGGTAGAAATATTTGAAGTGCGATTTAGAGCGCTAATCTTAAAGGTTTTGGTCTAAAATTGGGCCAACGGACAAAAATAAGTGAACCGAACCTAAGTGGGCCCAAGACCCAACATATATAAACATTAGTTATGAGCATTTCAGCTCATTTTGCCCTAAAGAAGGGGTGTTGGGCGCTGAAATTGGGAAGAGAGAAGAGAAGAGAGAAAACCTAACTCTCTTTGATCTTCAAACCACCATAACTTGAGCTACGGAGCTCCGATTGACGAGCCGTTTGCGGCCACGCATCGCTCTTCTCATCCTCTATAATTCTATCTAAGTTTGGTGGTGAGTATTCCATTCATCTCTGCCCAGTTTTCGAAATTTCCCACTGTTACATGTTTTTGGGTAGTTAGTGTTGAAATCTTGTGATTTTTGGTGTTTAGGGATACTCCAACATGGATTCTAAGTGGGTTCTATCCCTACTTCATATGGGCTGAGGTAAGAAGTGCTCAAACCCTTGTAATTTGTCATTTTTATGAGCCCTAAGTTGATGTATGTATGTGATATTGGTTATGTTAGTGTATTTGGTGATGTTGGTGCACAATTAGGAGATTGGTATTGCTTGAGGAGCTTTGGTAAGTCTTGGAGCTAAGGTTGGTAAAGAATTCCAAAGAAGAGGCTCAATTGGTTTGGCTACAAGAGGTACGGTTTAAGTTTCATTTAAGTACCATGTGTTGTGATGAGAATTCCTAGGCTAGATGCCGCTAGGATTAAGTTTGGATTATGTAAATGGTTGGTGCTAATATGCATAGTTGATATGTAACGTGAATTAATGATTGGGTTGAGAATTGTGTGACCTTGTATGCTTGGTGTATTGAGAATTTGATGTACTGGGTAATGAGTATTGATTTTGTGGTTTATGCATTTAAATTGTGAAAATTGGGCCGGATGCCGTGAATTTTGGGCCGGAGGCCGAAAAAAGGTAAGAAAGGTAAGTCGATGTGTGCATTGTATGATGGCACAAGTGATTGGATGAATTTCAGATAATGAATATATGAATGATTAGGTTGGTTATTGAATAATAAGGTTTGAGAAGTTGAAGTGTGGAATTTGGTAATTTTGGGTGAATTTATGTAGATGATGTATGTTTGGTTCGGTTGAGATATATTATGTGATCATATATGTGATTATGATTATTGATGCCTTGATGGTATGAAGATGCATTAGAGATATGTATGTTGTGATATATGCTTGGGGAATGATTAAGGTTGATTTGTGGGTGAAATCACGTGATAGTGAGTATGATATTGATTATGTATAATGATGGTTGATTGGAAATCGTATTATTGGAAATTTGGATGAGGAAGGATGTATGACATGATATTGTGTTTGTCCTTTAGCCATTTGATTGAGAAGTGTTAAAATGGTTGGATGTGGTTTTGGGAAATTTTGGTAAAGTGTCAATGTGTGAGTTGAGGATGGCTTGATATGGATTTTGGTACATTTTGATTGATTTCAAAAAGGGTTGAAATTGGCATGTTTTGGTTGATTTTGAAAAGAGTTGAAAATTGCTTGTTTTGAAAATGGCACCTTGTGGTTTTGTATGAAAACATTGTTTTTGGGCACACTTTGACGGGACATAACTTGAACTACGGATCTCTGTTTTGTGCCAAATCTGTTTAGAAATGAAATTGGATCCGGGATGTCCGTGCCGTTCGAAGAACGGGTGAAAAATGATTTAAAATGAGAAAGTTATGTCCGTCGGAAGATTGGGGGTTGAATCTGTAAATTCTGCAGCTTTTAACTTAGAAAATTTTTAGCAGAATGACCCTCCACGCGTAGGCGCACTTGGCGCGTACGCGTCGTTCTTCAAGAAGGCACCATCCACGCGTGCGCGTGGTGTGCGCATGCGCGTGGTGTGCGTGTGCGCGTCGATGTGCTGGACCCAATGCCCAGCTTTTTTCCAGAGAGTTGTGCCAGAGTTGTGCCAGTTTTGTGCCTGGGCGCAAGAGCACCCACGTGTACGCGTGGCTGACGCTTGCGCGCCGTTTGGATATTTTTCAACCCGCGCGTTCGCGCGTATGACGTTTGCGCGTCGATGAGTTTTTGGCCATCCGCGCGTGCGCGTGGAGTGCGCGTACTCGTGGCCCTGTTTTCATGCCAAAGATGGTTTTTGAGTTTTTAAAGCCAAATCTCACACTTCTAAGCCTGGTGACGGTGGGAGTACCGTGTATGCCATGAGCCGAAGGGCTATATTTGTTGATAAATGGTTGATTGTTGATTGAACCATGGGCCGGATGGCTGAGTTATTGCCGGGTTATGGCAAGGCCATTATTGTTTATGGCTGAGTATAAATGCCTATATGATTAATAAATGAATGTGTTACATGGATAACAATGAAAAAGGTTGAAATGTGATGTGTGACCCCGGGTAGTAGGCAGTGGCGTTATCCACTTGCTCCGGGTATGAGACGGGAAAGGATGTTTATGATAAATGAGTTTAATTATGGAGTTTTGAACACATGTGTATTTGTGATACCTGGGTAGTAGTAAGGTGGTGGTTCGTCCCGCTTGCTCCAGATTAATGTTTGAGATTTGATAACAGTGATGATTGCTTCTAAACTGAACGAATGTATGTTTTGAGATCCTGGGTAGTAGCAAGGGTTGTGGTTCGTCCCACTTGCTCCGGGCCAATGCTTGAGATACTTGGGTAGTAGCAAGGGTTGTGGTTCGTCCCACTTGCTCCAGGACAGAGATTGAGACCCTGGGTAGTAGCAAGGGTTGTGGTTCGTCCCACTTACTCCAGGTCAGAGATTGTGACGCCTGGGTATTAGCGGCAGTAGTGGTGAATCCACTCGCTCCAGGTTGAACTTGTAAACACCCGCCTGGGTAGTAGCCACAGTAGTGGTTATTCCACTGGCTCTGGGTTGAGCGGGTAGTAAACCTACTTACTCCGCAATGGGTGTTTCTGTCCAATGGTTAGCTACCAGGACATGTCAGGTTGGCTACATAACCGACAGATGATATCATCAGCCATAGGGCAGGCATTCATCATTTGCATATGTTTGAATTGTTTGGGTTTGCCATTTGTTTTGGATTTCTACATCATATATGCCATGTTACCTGACTATATGCTACTTGTTCTACTTGTACCATATTTGTGTATTAATTGCCAGTATTGCTTGTGTTTGCACAACTGAGAGGCCCCTCATGCTGGTGTCGGTGGGTGTGAGGGCTGTTCTTGATGGGATGAATTGATGATGCGATTGCATGATGATGATGATTATTGAATGAGATAACTGGAGCTCCCTGGGTAGACACAGTGATGCGGTTTCACTAGCTCCAGGCGAGTGTATGATGTATTGATATAGAATTGCTGAGGCAGAACAACTGGTGATGTTTTTGCTTATAATTCTGAGTCTGATTCGTGGAAGAGTCAGCGAGTTGGGAAACATGTGAAACATGAATTGAATTTAGCACTCCCTTATGACAGTTGCCTATTCATGGATTAGCGAGAACCTAGGATGAATAATTGGTGAAGAAGTTTAGGATGCTTAGTGAGTTTTTATTGCAATACATTGAATTTATTTGGCACTTTTACCATACTGGGAACCCATGGGCCCGGGGTTCTCATTCCGTATATATATCTTGTTTTTCAGATACAGGTCCAGGTGCTCAGAAGTGAGTTGTGGTTCGTCTGAGAGACGGCGAAGATATTTATTTTCTCTACTTTGTGTTTTGCTTAGAATCTCTCCACCTTTGTTTTGAAAAGATTATATTATGTATTGAACTCTTTTGGAACTTGCCTATAGAGGCTCTTATGTTTCCTTTTGGAGAGATTAGGATATACTGTTGTCATCTACTTTCATACTGTACCCTAGCCGGCCTAAACTTCGCGGGTCGCGACTAGTGGCTATTTACTTATGCTATAAATATCTATCTGTTATCTATCTCTTAATCTCCTTTATTCCTTGTCCATATATCGCGTTTGGCTTAGCAGTTTAACTTTTTGTTGTCAAAACGTGAGTGATACGTCTTCGAGATTTTATTTCTACTCTTTTCAGGCTTCTCGATTAATACTCCTTTCGAAAATTACCTATATTTATATATTAAAAATCCACCTGAGAGTCGTACCACCGTAATATCATTGACTTATGACTCGAGCATAAGGATTTGAATATTAGGGTGTTACATTATAGTATCAGAGCAGTTCGTCCTCGTGAGCCTGAGGGATGGAACTGCTTATGCTTCAATGCATACTCTGAGTCTGTGCCTGTGCTAGTTAGGGTATCTAACTGATACATCTAGCATGAAGTCCATGAGTGTACCTTTGGTACTTTGAAGCACTATACTTCCGATATTGAGACTGATCAACTTGATATCGATTGTTTGGTGTGTATAGCAACCAGATGGCACCTCGTGACCCGGTCGGGGACGTGAAAGAGATTGTACTAATGCACAAGAACCGGAAATCAACCCGAATAACCCGGTAAACCTTATGGCGGTGTTGGAGAATATGGCTGCTGCTATGCAGGCCACTGCGGAGGCTCTTGGGCAACAGATGAACAATAATGGCAATGGCGGAAGGGAAGCTCAGGGCCCGATGACACTGGCAACCTTCTTAAAGGTTAATCCACCTAAGTTCAAGGGAACCACCAATCCGACTGAAGCTGATACTTGGTTTCAGGCCATGGAGCGAGCACTACAAGCGCAGTTGGTGCCTGAAGAGCAGCGTGTTGAATTCGCTACCTATCTACTCACGGGGGAAGCATCGCATTGGTGGCAAGGGGCTCGACGTCTCCTGCAACAGGGGAACGATCATATCACTTGGGATGCCTTCCAGGTGGAATTCTATAAGGAGTACTTTCCGAATTCCGCCAGGACAGCCAAGGAATTGGAGTTACTGCAGCTAAAGCAACATGCTATGTCCGTATCTAAGTATACAGACAAATTTGAGGAGCTATTCAGGTTTTTCTGCATGTGTCAAGGAGCTCCGGGAGGCTTCGAGGAATGGAAATGCATTAAGTATGAAGGAGGGCTCCAGAGCGACATCTTAAGTTCAATGGGACCAATGGAGATCCGAACTTTTTCAGAGTTAGTGAACAAGAGCCGTATTGCTGAAGAATGTATGAGGAAGGCTGTTGAGGCGAAGAATGACCGTCGGGAGTCCCACCGCAGGGAGCACAATCAAGAATACCCAACAAGGGGTCAAGAGTTTAAGGGGAGAGGATATATACAACACTTTCCCCAAGGATGGAATAACTTTGCGAAGAGTGAGGAGTCCCAAAGAAACGGTAAGGGAAAATGGGCAGCGGCTGCTTCTGATGTTTCGAGCTGTTAGAGATGTGGAAGTCATCACCCATATAGGCCGTGCCGATTGGGGTTAGGTGTATGTTACAAGTGCGGGTTACCAGGGCATGTATCAAGAAATTTCCAACAAGGAGAGAGTTAGGATGCGGGCCGATTGCGACAGTAAGATTGAGGTAATTGCAATAATCAGGCTTAAAGGACAGTGCGTGATTTTATAATACCGCCTGTACAGTAAAACTGGGAATGTCAAGCTTAATATTAGACTGAGAAGCAAACCAGATGGTCCGAGTAAGGATTTACCTTAATACAAATGGATAAATGCTGAGATGTAAATGATTTTCTATTGAGAATGATGTATTATGTTTGTTATGTAGTTGGTTGATTTCTGGATTCTTGGTAAAACGGATTGAACCCGTGACTTTTAGTTCCTTTGATTTAAATAGATAAGGAATGGTACGGTCCTAAATGATGGATTTGGAAACATTGATTTGAAATGCCAGTCATGCTAAGTTGTGGTTGAGTACTTGAGGAAATAAGTGATGGAATTAATACTTGACGAGAAATCAAAGTGGCATAGCGGAAGCTTGCTAAAGCATTAGCATAGTATGGTAATAATAGGGAAAAGTGGGGTATGATTAGAAATGCTTTATGCTTTGAGTACTTAAAAATTTAGTGAGCTTATGCATATAATGATTCTAGATAATTAGAATTAATTGTGACTGTGAGCCTTGATGGTTCTGAAACGGATGAGAAAATTATCATTGATGCGTAATCTGATTTAGATGATGAGAGAGTGCAAGTTGTCGTGTTTGAGAGATGAGTACTATGATGTTTGGTCATAGTGACCTTGGATTTAGTTTGGGATTTATAATGAATGGTTTTGAAAGATGAATGTGAAAACCATTAAATTGAAATGTTGATGCGGTGCTGAGATTGGTTTGAGGGAACCCGTGACGGGTGGTAAACTCCAATTTTTAGGGAGGTGCTGCTGAAAAAAAATTTTCCCAAGAATTTGAAGGAGTGTTGGTTATATTTTTGAAAATGATTTTTGATCTGAGTAACTTCAACAAAAGAGATGTGTCTCGAAAGCTTTATATAGATTATTAAAGGAAAGCGGATTCTTAAGGGTTTGTCAGCTTGTTAGTCCAAACTCATTGAATTCTAAAAACAAAGAAAGTTTTGATTGATTATAGTGATGTAGGATAATGGCTATGATTAACGATGATGGCAATCTTATTGATGACATGATTCGAGATTTAATAAGGTGTGAGTTGATGAGACGGTAAAAGTAAGGAACGAGGCTGTTGGTCGGCGTTGAACGAACGACCGAGACCCTCAGGGATAGAGAAATCAGAGCGCGACAACGGAAGCATGCAGAGTAAAAAGACCTTGAAACTGTTATGTGTTGGATATAAAGGCACACTACGTGCGCGTACTCGTAGTGATGGATGGAATTTTCGAGGGCAAAAATTTCTGTTAGGGGGGTAGAATATAATACCCGGTCTAACTGAAATTAATTAATCCCTTATGACAGTTGCCTATTCATGGATTAGCGAGAACCTAGGATGAATAATTGGTGAAGAAGTTTAGGATGCTTAGTGAGCTTTTATTGCAGTACATTGAATTTATTTGGCACTTTTACCGTACTGGGAACCCATGGGCCCGGGGTTCTCATTCCGTATATATATCTTATTTTTCAGATACAGGTCTAGGTGCTCAGAAGTGAGCTGTGGTTCGTCTGAGAGACGACGAAGATATTTATTTTCTCTACTTTGTGTTTTGCTTAGAATCTCTCCACCTTTGTTTTGAAAAGATTATATTATGTATTGAACTCTTTTGGAACTTGCCTATAGAGGCTCTTATGTTTCCTTTGGGAGAGATTAGGATATGCTGTTGTCATCTACTTTCATACTGTACCCTAGCCGGCCTAAACTTCGCGGGTCGCGACTAGTGGCTATTTACTTATGTTATATATATCTATCTGTTATCTATCTCT
>NC_029788.2:36345279-36346914 GCF_000816755.2 Arachis ipaensis
GAGAGAGAGGATAGTGATGGAGTATGATTAAGGTGTGGTGATGATCTTTGATTGATTATAGTGATGTGGGATGATGGCTATGATTAACGATGATGGCAATATTATCGATGACATGATTTGAGATTTAATAGGGTGTGGGTTGATGAGACGGTAAAAGTAAGGAACGAGGCTGTTGGTCGGCGTTGAACGAACGACCGAGACCCTCAGGGATAGAGAAATCAGAGCGCGACAACGGAAGCGTGCAGAGTAAAAAGACCTTGGAACTGTTATGTGTTGGATATAAAGGCACACTACGTGTGCGTACTCGTAGTGATGGATGGAATTTTCGAGGGCGAAAATTTCTGTTAGGGGGGTAGAATGTAATACCCGGTCTAACTGAAATTAATTAAATAATAAGTTAAATAGGAGCGAATACGGTTGGAAGATTTGGCAATTGCAATTTGATGATTTAAATATGATATTTGGATTCAGTGAATTTTTCCGAGTCGGAAGACATAGTTTTCTGCGTAAAAGCGCGCAGTGGAATTTTGACCGGCAGTACCGGCTGAGACCTATCTGGTACTACAGCTGAGAAAATTGATTTTGAGTAAGTAGGATTAAGAAATGAGGAATTATAATTAGGGGAGGTAGAAATATTTGAAGTGCGATTTAGAGCGCTAATCTTAAAGGTTTTGGTCCAAAATTGGGCCAACGGACAAAAATAAGTGAACCGGGCCTAAGTGGGCCCAAGACCCAACATATATAAACATTAGTTATGAGCATTTCAGCTCATTTTGCCCTAAAGAAGGGGTGTTGGGCGCTGAAATTGGGAAGAGAGAAGAGAAGAGAGAAAACCTAACTCTCTTTGATATTCAAACCACCATAACTTGAGCTACGGAGCTCCGATTGACGAGCCGTTTGCGGCCACGCATTGCTCTTCTCATTCTCTACAATTCAATCTAAGTTTGGTGGTGATTATTCCATTCATCTCTGTCCAGTTTTTGAAATTTCCCACTGTTACACGTTTTTGGGTAGTTAGTGTTGAAATCTTGTGATTTTGGGTGTTTAGGGATACTCCAACATGGATTCTAAGTGGGTTCTATCCCTACTTCATATGGGCTGAGGTAAGAAGTGCTCAAACCCTTGTAATTTGTCATTTTTATGAGCCCTAAGTTGATGTATGTATGTGATATTGGTTATGTTAGTGTATTTGGTGATGTTGGTGCACAGTTGGGAGATTAGTATTGCTTGAGGAGCTTTGGTAAGGCTTGGAGCTAAGGTTGGTAAAGAATTCCAAAGAAGAGGCTCAATTGGTTTGGCTACAAGAGGTACGGTTTAAGTTTCATTTAAGTACCATGTGTTGTGATGAGAATTCCTAGGCTAGATGCCCCTAGGATTAAGTTTGGATTATGTAAATGGTTGGTGCTAATATGCATAGTTGATATGTAACGTGAATTAATGATTGGGTTGAGAATTGTGTGACCTTGTATGCTTGGTGTATTGAGAATTTGATGTACTGGGTAATGAGTATTGATTTTGTGGTTTATGCATTTAAATTGTGAAAATTGGGCCAGATGCCGTGAATTTTGGGCCGGAGGCCAGAAAAAGGTAAGAAAGGTAAGTCGATGTGTGCATTGTATGATGGCACAAGTGATT
>NC_029788.2:36347376-36359472 GCF_000816755.2 Arachis ipaensis
GAAATCGTATTATTGGAAATTTGGATGAGGAAGGATGTATGACATGATATTGTGTTTGTCCTTTAGCCATTTGATTGAGAAGTGTTAAAATGGTTGGATGTGATTTTGGAAATTTTTGGTAAAGTGTCAATGTGTGAGTTGAGGATGGCTTGATATGGATTTTGGTACTTTTTGATTGATTTCAAAAAGGGTTGAAATTGGCATGTTTTGGTTGATTTTGAAAAGAGTTGAAAATTGCTTGTTTTGAAAATGGCACCTTGTGATTTTGTATGAAAACAAGGTTTTTGGGCATACTTTGACGGGACATAACTTGAACTACGGATCTCTGTTTTGTGCCAAATCGGTTTAGAAATGAAATTGGATCCGGGATGTCCATGCCGTTCAAAGAACGGGTGAAAAATGATTTAAAATGAGAAAGTTATGTCCGTCGGAAGATTGGGGGTTGAATCTGTAAACTCTGCAGCTTTTAACTTAGAAAATTTTTAGCAGAATGACCCTCCACGCGTAGGCGCACTTGGCGCGTACGCGTCATTCTTCAAGAAGGCACCATCCACGCGTGCGCGTGGTGTGCGCGTGCGCGTCGATGCGTTACTCCCAATGCCCAGCTATTTTCCAGAGAGTTGTGCCAGAGATGTGTCAGTTTTGTGCCTGGGCGCAAGAGCACCCACGCGTACGCGTGGCTGACGCTTGCGCGCTGTTTGGATATTTTTCAACCCGCGCGTTTGCGCGTATGATGTTTGCGCGTCGATTAGTTTTTGGCCATCCGCGCGTGCGCGTGGAGTGCGCGTACGCGTGGCCCTGTTTTCATGCCAAAGATGGTTTTTGAGTTTTTAAAGCCAAATCTCATACTTCTAAGCCTCCAATCTCATCCCTTAGGTATTAAATCATTATGATATGCCTAGCAATGAGGAAGGAACCAGGGGATGTGGTAACTTGCGAGTGAAGCAAGGGAAAAGGTTATGATCAATGATGATCAGATATGATTATATGAGATATGGAGGGTGACGGTGGAAGTACCGTGTAAGCCATGAGCCGAAAGGCTATAATTATTGATAAATGGCCGGTTCTTGATTGAACCACAAGCCGGATGGCTGAGTTATTGCCGAGTTACGGCAAGGCCATTATTGTTTATGGCTGAGTATAAATGCCTATATGATTAATAAATGAATGTGTTACATGGATAACAATGAAAAACGTTGAAATGTGATGTGTTACCCCGGGTAGTAGGCAGTGGCGTTATCCACTTGCTCCGAGTATGAGACGGGAAAGGATATTTATGATAAATGAGTTTAATTATGGAGTTTTGAACACATGTGTATTTGTGATACCTGGGTAGTAGTAAGATGGTGGTTCCTCCCGCTTGCTCCAGGTTAATGTTTGAGATTTGATAACAGTGATGATTGCTTCTAAACTGAACGAATGTATGTTTTGAGATCCTGGGTAGTAGCAAGGGTTGTGGTTCGTCCCACTTGCTCCAGGACAGAGATTGAGACCCTGGGTAGTAGCAAGGGTTGTGGTTCGTCCCACTTGCTCCAGGTCAGAGATTGTGATGAGTTTTTATTGCAGTGCATTGTATTTATTTGTCACTTTTACCGTACTGGGAACCCATGGGCCCGGGGTTCTCATTCCGTATATATCTCTTGTTTTTCAAATACAGGTCCAGGTGCTCAGAAGTGAGCTGTGGTTCGTCTGAGAGACGACGAAGATATTTATTTTCTCTACTTTGTGTTTTGCTTAGAATCTCTCCACCTTTGTTTTGAAAAGATTATATTATGTATTGAACTCTTTTGGAACTTGCCTATAGAGGCTCTTATGTTTTCTTTGGGAGAGATTAGGATATATTGTTGTCATCTACTTTCATACTGTACCCTAGTCGGCCTAAACTTCGCGGGTCGCGACTAGTGGCTATTTACTTATGCTATAAATATCTATCTGTTATCTATCTCTTAATCTCCTTTATGCCTTGTCCATATATCATAAATATCTATCTGTTATCTATCTCTTAATCTCCTTTATGCCTTGTCCATATATCGCGTTCGGCTTAGCAGTTTAACTTTTTGTTGTCAAAACGTGAGTGATACGTCTTCGTGATTTTATTTCTACTCTTTTCAGGCTTCTCGATTAATACTCCTTCGAAAATTACCTATATTTATATATTAAAAATTCACCTGAGAGTCGTACCACCGTAATATCATTGACTTATGACTCGAGCATAAGGATTTGAATATTAGGGTGTTACATTATGGTATCAGAGCAGTTCGTCCTCGTGAGCCTGAGGGATGGAACTGCTTATGCTTCAATGCATACTCTGAGTATGTGCCTGTGCTAGTTAGGGTATCTAACTGATACATCTAGCATGAAGTCCATGAGTGTACCTTTGGTACTTTGAAGCACTATACTTCCGATATTGAGACTGATCAACTTGATATCGATTGTTTGGTGTGTATAGGAACCAGATGGCACCTCGTGACCTGGTCGGGGACGTGAAAGAGATTGTACTAATGCGCAGGAACCAGAAATCAACCCGAATAAACCAGTAAACCTTATGGTGGTGTTGGAGAATATGGCTGCTGCTATGCAGGCCACTGCGGAGGCTCTTGGGCAACAGATGAACAATAATGGCAATGGCAGAAGGGAAACTCAGGGCCCGATGACACTGGCAACCTTCTTAAAGGTTAATCCACCTAAGTTCAAGGGAACCACCAATCCGACTGAAGCTGATACTTGGTTTCAGGCCATGGAGCGAGCACTGCAAGCGCAGTTGGTGCCTGAAGAGCAGCGTGTTGAATTCGCTACCTATCTACTCACGGGGGAAGCATCGCATTGGTGGCAAGGGGCTCGACGTCTCCTGCAACAGGGGAACGATCATATCACTTGGGATGCCTTCCAGGTGGAATTCTATAAGGAGTACTTTCCGAATTCCGCCAGGACAGCCAAGGAATTGGAGTTACTGCAGCTAAAGCAAGGTGCTATGTCCGTATCTGAGTATACAGACAAATTTGAGGAGCTATTCAGGTTTTTCCGCATGTGTCAAGGAGCTCCAGGAGGCTTCGAGGAATGGAAATGCATTAAGTATGAAGGAGGGCTCCGGAGCGACATCTTAAGTTCAATGGGACCAATGGAGATCCGAACTTTTTCAGAGTTAGTGAACAAGAGCCGTATTGTTGAAGAATATGTGAGGAAGGCTGTTGAGGTGAAGAATGACCGTCGGGAGTCCCACCGCAGGGAGCACAATCAAGAATACCCAACAAGGGGTCAAGAGTTTAAGGGGAGAGGATATATACAACACTTTCCCCAAGGACGGAATAACTTTGCGAAGAGTGAGGAGTCCCAAAGAAACGGTAAGGGAAAACGGGCAGCTGCTGCTTCTGATGTTTCGAGCTGTCAGAGATGTGGAAGTCATCACCCATATAGGCCGTGCCGATTGGGGTTAGGTGTATGTTACAAGTGCGGGTTACCAGGGCATGTATCAAGAAATTTCTAACAAGGAGAGAGTTAGGATGCGGGCCGATTGCGACAGTAAGATTGAGGTAATTGCAATAATCAGGCTTAAAGGACAGTGCGTGATTTTATAATACCGCCTGTACAGTAAAACTCGGAATGTCAAGCTTAATATTAGACTAAGAAGCAAACCAGATGGTCCGAGTAAGGATTTACCTTAATACAAATGGATAAATGCCTGAGATGTAAATGATTTTCTGTTGAGAATGATGTGTTATGTTTGTTATGTAGTTGGTTGATTTCTGGATTCTTGGTAAAACGGATTGAACCCGTGACTTTTAGTTCCTTTGATTTAAATAGATAAGGAATGGTACGGTCCTAAATGATGGATTTGGAAACATTGATTTGAAATGCCAGTCATGCTAAGTTGTGGTTGAGTACTTGAGGAAATAAGTGATGGAACTAATACTTGACGAGAAATCAAAGTGGCATAGCGGAAGCTTGCTAAAGCATTAGCATAGTATGGTAATAATAAGGAAAAGTGGGGTATGATTAGAAATGCTTTATGCTTTGAGTACTTAAAAATTTAGTGAGCTTATGCATATAATGATTCTAGATAATTGGAATTAATTGTGACTGTGAGCCTTGATGGTTCTGAAACGGATGAGGAAATTATCATTGATGCGTAATCTGATTTAGATGATGAGAGAGTGCAAGTTGTCGTGTTTGAGAGATGAGTACTATGATGTTTGGTCATAGTGACCTTGGATTTAGTTTGGGATTTATAATGATTGGTTTTGAAAGACGAATGTGAAAACCATTAAATTAAAATGTTGATGCGGTACTGAGATTGGTTTGAGGGAACCCGTGACGGGTGGTAAACTCCAATTTTTAGGGAGGTGCTGCTAAAAAAAAATTTTCCCAAGAATTTGAAGGAGTGTTGGTTATATTTTTGAAAATGATTTTTGATCTGAGTAACTTCAACAAAAGAGATGTGTCTCGAAAGCTTTATATAGATTATTAAAGGAAAGCGGATTCTTAAGGGTTTGTCAGCTTGTTAGTCCAAACTCATTGAATTCTAAAAACGAAGAAAGCTTTGATTGATTATAGTGATGTAGGATAATGGCTATGATTAACGATGATGGCAATCTTATTGATGACATGATTCGAGATTTAATAAGGTGTGAGTTGATGAGACGGTAAAAGTAAGGAACGAGGCTGTTGGTCGGCGTTGAATGAACGACCGAGACCCTCAGGGATAGAGAAATCAGAGCGCGACAACGGAAGCATGCAGAGTAAAAAGACCTTGAAACTGTTATGTGTTGGATATAAAGGCACACTACGTGCGCGTACTCGTAGTGATGGATGGAATTTTCGAGGGCGAAAATTTCTGTTAGGGGGGTAGAATGTAATACCCGGTCTAACTGAAATTAATTAAATAATAAGTTAAATAGGAGCGAATATGGTTGGAAGATTTGGAAATTGGAATTTGATGATTTAAATATGATATTTGGATTCAGTGAATTTTTTCGAGTCGGAAGACATAGTTTTCTGCGTAAAAGCGCGCAATGGAATTTTGACCGGCAGTACCAGCTGAGACCTGTCTGGTACTACAGCTGAGAAAATTGATTATGAGTAAGTAGGATTAAGAAATGAGGAATTATAATTAGGGGAGGTAGAAATATTTGAAGTGCGATTTAGAGCGCTAATCTTAAAGGTTTTGGTCCAAAATTGGGCCAACGGACAAAAATAAGTGAACCGGGCCTAAGTAGGCCCAAGACCCAACATATATAAACATTAGTTATGAGCATTTCAGCTCATTTTGCCCTAAAGAAGGGGTGTTGGGCGCTGAAATTGGGAAGAGAGAAGAGAAGAGAGAAAACCTAACTCTCTTTGATCTTCAAACCACTATAACTTGAGCTACGGAGCTCCGATTGACGAGCCGATTGCGGCCACGCGTCGCTCTTCTCATCCTCTACAATTCTATCTAAGTTTGGTGGTGACTATTCCATTCATCTCTTCCAAGTTTTCGAAATTTCCCACTATTACACGTTTTTGGGTAGTTAGTGTTGAAATCTTGTGATTTTGGGTATTTAGGGATACTCCAACATGGATTCTAAGTGGGTTCTATCCCTACTTCATATGGGCTGAGGTAAGAAGTGCTCAAACCCTTGTAATTTGTCATTTTTATGAGCCCTAAGTTGATGTATGTATGTGATATTGGTTATGTTAGTGTATTTGGTGATGTTGGTGCACAATTGGGAGATTGGTATTGCTTGAGGAGCTTTGGTAAGGCTTGGAGCTAAGGTTGGTGAAGAATTCCAAAGAAGAGGCTCAATTGGTTTGGCTACAAGAGGTACGGTTTAAGTTTCATTTAAGTACCATGTGTTGTGATGAGAATTCCTAGGCTAGATGCCCCTAGGGTTTAGGGTTTATTTGTAATGTTGTATGCTTGGTGTATTGAGAATTTGATGTACTGGGTAATGAGTATTGATTTTGTGGTTTATGCATTTAAATTGTGAAAATTGGGCCGGATGCCGTGAATTTTGGGCCGGAGGCCGGAAAAAGGTAAGAAAGGTAAGTCGATGTGTGCATTGTATGATGACACAAGTGATTGGATGAATTTCAGATAATGAATATATGAATGATTAGGTTGGTTATTGAATAATAAGGTTTGAGAAGTTGAAGTGTGGAATTTGGTAATTTTGGGTGAATTTATGTAGATGAGGTATGTTTGGTTCGGTTGAGATATATTATGTGATCATATATGTGATTATGATTATTGATGCCTTGATGGTATGATGATGCATTAGAGATATGTATGTTGTGATATATGCTTGGGGAATGATTAAGGTTGATTTGTGGGTGAAATCACGTGATAGTGAGTATGATATTGATTATGTATAACGATGGTTGATTGGAAATCGTATTATTGAAAATTTGGATGAGGAAGGATGTATGACATGATATTGTGTTTGTCCTTTAGCCATTTGATTGAGAAGTGTTAAAATGGTTGGATGTGTTTTGGGAATTTTTGGTAAAGTGTCAATGTGTGAGTTGAGGATGGCTTGATATGGATTTTGGTACATTTTGATTGATTTCAAAAAGGGTTGAAATTGGCATGTTTTGGTTGATTTTGAAAAGAGTTGAAAATTGCTTGTTTTGAAAATGGCACCTTGTGGTTTTGTATGAAAACATGGTTTTTGGGCACACTTTGACGGGACATAACTTGAACTACGGATCTCTGTTTTGTGCCAAATCTATTTAGAAATGAAATTGGATCCGGGATGTCCATGCCGTTCGAAGAACGGGTGAAAAATGATTTAAAATGAGAAAGTTATGTCCGTCGGAAGATTAGGGGATGAATCTGTAAATTCTCCAGCTTTTAACTTAGAAAATTTTTAGCAGAATGACCCTCCACGCGTAGGCGCACTTGGCGCGTACGCGTCGTTCTTCAAGAAGGCACCATCCACGCGTGCGCGTGGTGTGCGCGTGCGCGTCGATGCGCTGGACCCAATGCCCAGCTATTTTCCAGAGAGTTGTGCCAGAGTTGTGTCAGTTTTGTGCCTGGGCGCAAGAGCACCCACGCGTATGCGTGGCTGACGCTTGCGCGCCGTTTAGATATTTTTCAACCCGCGCGTATGACGTTTGGGCGTCGATGAGTTTTTGGCCATCCGCGCGTGCGCGTGGAGTGCGCGTACGCGTGGCCCTGTTTTCATGCCAAAGATGGTTTTTGAGTTTTTAAAGCCAAATCTCATACTTCTAAGCCTCCAATCTCATCCCTTAGGTATTAAATCATTATGATATGCCTAGCAATGAGGAAGGAACTAGGGGATGTGGTAACTTGCGAGTGAAGCAAGGGAAAAGGTTATGATCAATGATGATCAGATATGATTATATGAGATATGGAGGGTGACGGTGGAAGTATCGTGTAAGCCATGAGCCGAAAGGCTATAATTATTAATAAATGGCCGGTTCTTGATTGAACCACGAGCCGGATGGCTGAGTTATTGCCGGGTTACGGCAAGGCCATTATTGTTTATGGCTGAGTATAAATGCCTATATGATTAATAAATGAATGTGTTACATGGATAACAATGAAAAACGTTGAAATGTGATGTGTGACCCCGGGTAGTAGACAGTGGCGTTATCCACTTGCTCCGGGTATGAGACGGGAAAGGATGTTTATGATAAATGAGTTTAATTATGGAGTTTTGAACACATGTGTATTTGTGATACCTGGGTAGTAGTAAGGTGGTGGTTCGTCCCGCTTGCTCCAGGTTAATGTTTGAGATTTGATAACAGTGATGATTGCTTCTAAACTGAACGAATGTATGTTTTGAGATCCTGGGTAGTAGCAAGGGTTGTGATTCGTCCCACTTGCTCCAGGTCAGAGATTGTGACGCCTGGGTAGTAGCGGCAGTAGTGGTGAATCCACTCGCTCCAGGTTGAGCTTGTAAACACCCGCCTGGGTAGTAGCCGCAGTAGTGGTTATTCCATTGGCTCTGAGTTGAGCGGGTAGTAGCAAGGGGGTTGTAGCTCAAACCTACTTGCTCCGCAATGGGTGTTTCTGTCCAATGGTTAGCTACCAGGACATGTCGGGTTGGCTATATAACCGACAGATGATATCATCAGCCATAGGGCAGGCATTCATCATTTGCATATGTTTGAATTATTTGAGTTTGCCATTTGTCTTGGATTTCTACATCATATATGCCATGTTACCTGACTATATGCTACTTGTTCTACTTGTACCATATTTGTGTATTACTTGCCTGTATTGCTTGTGTTTGTACAACTGAGAGGCCCCTCATGCTGGTGTCGGTGGGTGTGAGGGCTGTTCTTGATGGGATGAATTGATGATGCGATTGCATGATGATGATGATTATTGAATGAGATAACTGGAGCTCCCTGGGTAGACGCAGTGATGTGGTTTCACTAGCTCCAGGTGAGTGTATGATGTATTGATATAGAATTGCTGAGGCAGAACAACTGGTGATGGTTTTGCTTATAATTCTGAGTCTGATTCGTGGAAGAGTCAGCGAGTTGGGAAACATGTGAAACATGAATTGAATTTAGCATTCCCTTATGACAGTTGCCTATTCATGGATTAGCGAGAACCTAGGATGAATAATTGGTGAAGAAGTTTAGGATGCTTAGTGAGCTTTTATTGCAGTACATTGAATTTATTTGGCACTTTTACCGTACTGGGAACCCATGGGCCCGGGGTTCTCATTTCGTATATATATCTTATTTTTCAGATACAGGTCCAGGTGCTCAGAAGTGAGCTGTGGTTCGTCTGAGAGACGACGAAGATATTTATTTTCTCTACTTTGTGTTTTGCTTAGAATCTCTCCACCTTTGTTTTGAAAAGATTATATTATGTATTGAACTCTTTTGGAACTTGCCTATAGAGGCTCTTATGTTTCCTTTGGGAGAGATTAGGATATACTGTTGTCATCTACTTTCATACTGTACCATTTCAAAAATCAACTCAATATCAACCGATTTAACTTATTTATAAAGCTTTAAAGAATCGGTTCCGAAATGAATCATTTATCAAAACCAGAGCAATTAAAGCAACCCAGGATGGATTTCAAGAGCATTCTATCTTTCATGTCATCAAATAATTGACTCAATTCAAACCAATCCTCAACGGATTAAACTCATTTCAAATATTTAAAGAATCAACTTCAAACATTACATTTCACAAGCCACACAACAATTCAGCCAAGCCAACATCCATAATCGTTCGAGTCAATCAAATAATACATAAGGCAGATACAATCACTAATTACACCATAACTCACATCAGTATCCATATGTAATAATTCCAATAATAAACTGTAGTTTTCGGAAAGCGCCCCTACCTCAAAACGCAAATCCATAACCCAAAAGTCTCATAGAGTCCTTTCCGCCTCAACCCGAGATCAACAATCAAAATCCCGGCAGCCAAAACCTCGGTTCCAAGCCACTTCCGCAACAATCTCAACAACTCGAACCGAAGAAGGAGGGGCTGAACTGAACAGGACAGTCTCTGAACCGGTTCGGCGGCAGCCCGGCAGCAGTTCCACCAATAATTCTCGAGTGACGGCGGCGGCCCGAATTTTTGATAATAGCAGCTGTATAACCACGCAGTATCAACAATCTTCCCGGGATTTCAAAAGAACAGAAATCTCACTTAAAACCCTTACCGGCAGAATTCTCCGGCGACGGCAGTAGGGGCATTTTCCGGCGGCAGAAGCTAACTGGCGTAACCCCATGAGCAACGGCAAGGCTCCCAACAGCAACTGGGCACTCCCCGTGATGGCGGCGAGCGGCGAGCAGCTCGGCGGTGACGGTGAGGCCCGCCGGCGCTAGCCCGCGCCTCTCTTCCTCCCCCTGCTTCCCTCTGCGTTCCCCGTTTTCTCCTGGCCTTTTTCTCTCTTTTGCTTCTCCTGGTAGCAGCTGTTGCTGCTGTAGTTAGGCGTGTGCGTGTGTGTGTTGGGTTCAGGGGAACCGGGTAACCGGGTAGGATTTTTCAGGGTTAGGATTCATTTTCAAAAATTAGGGTTAAGGGCATTTTAGTAATTTTACTTAAAAATAAGGATGATATTGTAATTAGAAATAAATTCTAACCCAACAATAATAATGTATAAAAATACTATTTACTCACCAATCTCACACTTTATTTTCAATAAAATGTCCAAATCAAATAATTTGAAATAATATAATTAATTTCTCTATTTTCCAAAATAGCAATATCAATATATTAAAATATTGATTATTTAGTCCATATCATATAAAATCCTTATTATTTTGTAACTATCAACTTTATAATTTAAATATAGAAAATAATCCAATAATTATAAAATTGGATAATAATCATAACTTATCTCAAATCCAATAAATCAAAGCTTGCCTTAATTACCTTTAATAAAATAATTTCTGAAATTAAGGCTATAAATAACTATATGATTTGAGACTTGATCATAATAAGACTTTTCAAAAGTTTTGGGTCTTACACACCGGATAAATCAATGACAACAAGAGTCATTGGTGTAGCACTTCCAACCATAATTATCTCATCACATAATCAAATACTTTTTAAGATATAATAATTTCTTATCCAGAATTCCACAATCTCTATAAAATATAAACTGAAATAGAGCGGGTCATGAGATTTAACTTTAGAATCACTTTTCTCAATATTTTAGAGTTATGCTTAAACTTTATAAATACTTTTAAAAAAAAGCATAAATATGTCCACATGACTAAAAGTGCATAAATATACTTAAATTTATTAAAATGGTATCTTATGCAAGTTACTCTAGTTAAATTAATAAACTTTAAAAAAATTACTCTAAATTTCTATAAAAGACGGCCAGTCTTTACTGGTTACTTTATAATTTATTCAAAATATTGTACTAGTTTTCAAACACCCAAAATTTCATTAAAATAATTAAATCGGGTACGGTTCTTTCGTTTTCAAAATAAAACCTTTTTCTTTCAATTAGAGTCATATTTTTCCCAAAATCATCTTCCAATTTAAACTTTTTACTACAAATCAATTAATTTATATTTTTTCTTGAAACTAGACTCAATTAATTTCAATAAAATTCATATATTTATAAATAAATAATTTTTATTCAATAAGTCTTTCTCAAAAGTCAAGTCTCTGCTCCTTTTTACTCGAAACCTCCGTTCAAAATTTTTATTTAATTATAATTAATACCAAATCAAAATTCGACCGATAGAACTCAGTTACATACTATTACGTAACTCAGATTTTAGCCAATTATTCAACAACAACATCTCAATTCTTAATTCCTCAACATAGCCGAATCACAACAACAATCCAGCAACAATTCAACTAAAATTTCAATAGCCAACAATCACATATTTAAACAACAGAACAGACAACAATCTAACCACATATATCAATTAATTCATAATTTAACCCATTAAAGAGTAAAATCCTACATCTATGAAGCACAGAATACACACAAAATATCGGAGGGAGTTTTTGATCGGTCAAGCAAAGTGAAAACGTCGAAAACTCAATAGTTCTTTCCCTCCCTTGGTTCGGCCAAACTGGTTCCTAGCAGGAGCAACTCCACTTCGCGATTCCACCGAACAAAACACATGTCACCATATAGAGAAGGAAGATACGGCTACTTCTATCGAATCAGAATTTTTGTGGGGGTCACGGATCTCAAGAAATCAAGTTCAAAAAGTCAGAAATCAACCAAAATCCTCCCTTTTCTCTCCATGCATGCTTCGGCTATTTCTTGAGGAAAGAGAGAGAATTATGTGATTTATATAGCTTGATTAGTGACTAAGTGTCGCTTAATCAAACGGAATGAGGCATGTGTCGCGACACGTAGCGCATTAAGTGCTATGTATCGCGATTTTAAACCGTTGAGTCAGCGAGGTTAATTTTTAAATATCTTAGAAGGTAATTAAGGTAATTGGGCATGGTAAAAACTCAATTAATTGTCTCAAGTAGTGGTACTTAATTTAAATAAGGATTGGGTAAATTATTAATGTAAATGACATTAGTAAAGCCGAGCTTTTATAATCTTTCGGGCCCAATATTAAGTGACCGTCTTTTGTAAAATAAAATTAAATAATAACATAATATCAATATTATGTTATTATTTATTTTATTTAAGG
>NC_029788.2:36359512-36360093 GCF_000816755.2 Arachis ipaensis
CTATTAATATTTAAAAAATATATATTTTATAAATAAATAAATGTCATCATTTAGTATTTCGTAAAAGAGAATAATACGATTTTCTCTTAAAAATAATAATAGACGTGAATCATGGCTTAAATCAGCGTGAGAATGAACAGTGAATTAGCAGCAATCATGCTAAGTCCTTATGATCAATTATTAAAATAAGTTTTAATTTAATGTCGTGGATGATTATTATAGGAAGTAATACTATAAAACAACTCAATTTTGTTTATGTCCACTTGCCTCCACTTTAGCGCCACATAGTAGCCCATATGTTCTGAGTGCCCTATTCTTCAAAGGCTTTTGAGAAAGGAAGATTGAAATCAATGATGAAAAATAGAAAGAACATCATGAGTTGCAAATAAAATTTCCTCAAATGGCCGGGCTAGTCTCCTTGCTTAGCTTATATTTAATTTGATTCAAATTGCTACATTATTCTACCCCCAAGCGCATTGATAATGACATATTTTGAAATAATGTAGAGTTCATGTAGAGGCGGATATGATTACAATGCGATGCATGTAAAGAAAAAAGAAGGCCAATCTTCTTAAATAAAA
>NC_029788.2:36360102-36360860 GCF_000816755.2 Arachis ipaensis
ATTTATGGAAATACAATAATTTTAAATTGATTATATATGTGTTTTATTTCCATTTTATATGAATTGCAAAACTCCTTTCAATGATTTGCACATTTACGTATAAATCGTAAAACTCCTACCACAATTTATAAAAAATATTAATTACACATAAATCGTGAAATCTTTATTACAATTTATGAAGAACTAAGTTTATATATAAATACGAAAATAATAAATTACATTCTATAGTGTATACTAATTATTTATAAATTAAATAATTCACATATAAAAGTTTAGAATTCTTTTTGAAATAAATAGAAAACATATTATTTTTCAATAATAATTAATCCAACATTATATACGGGAATTCAATTTTTTTTTTTTTGAATTACCTGCTTAATTTTTAACTAAGTCCAGCAAGATGATCTCCAAGTTTTACACATAGGGCAATCTAGAGAATAATTTCTGCAAATAAAATTTTATCTCGACCAATTTTAATCCACTTTCACACAAAGAATTACCATTGTAATGGCAAAAAAAATTTTAAAAAGAATAAAAAAATTGAAAAAGAAGAGAGCACTTACAAATAATTTGTATTAAAAAATATTGAGTTTTTATTAAATATTTTGTTTAAAATGAATTTGGATTAGTCTAATTTATTCAATTTTTAGAAATATTATGTGCACAAATAATAAAATTAATGTTTGTACTTGTCAATAAATATATTACAAAAATTTGTACACAGTAAATAATTTATGTGTGCACATAATATTTTTAAA
>NC_029788.2:36360932-36367895 GCF_000816755.2 Arachis ipaensis
GTATTCTCTCCTTTCTCATTTTATATTTTTTTTTAAATCTTTTTTGTCATCACAATAATGGTTCTTTGTGTGGGAATGAATTAAAGTTGGCAAAGATAAAATTTTATTTGAAGGAACCGTTCTGCAGGTCGCCCACTCTGAACAGCAACTTGTGTGTAAAATTTGCAAGTGGCCTTGTTGATAGTTAAAAATTACGCATGTAACTTAAAAAAATGGATCTTGTAAGACCCAGAACTTTTGAAAAGTTTTATTATGATCAAGTCTCAAATTATATAGTTATTTATAGCCTTAATTTCAGAAATTATTTTATTAAAGATAATTAAGGCAAGTTTTGATTTATTGAATTTGAGATAAGTTATGATTATTATCCAATTTTATAATTATTGGATTATTTTTCATATTTGAATTATAAAGTCAGTTGTGAAATAATAAGGATTTTTATGTGATTTGGATTAAATAATTAATATTTTAAATATTAATACTGCTACCTTGAAAAATAAAGAGTTTAATTATATTATCTCTAATTATTTTGATTTGGGCATTTTATTGAAAATAAATTGTAAAATTAATGAGCAAATAGTATTTTCTATATATAATTAGTGTTGGATTTATATTGGGTTTCAATTACTATATTTTCCCCAATTTCATTTGAAATTACTAAAATGCCCCTAACCCTAACTTTTGGAAATGAAACCATAATCCCCATAGCCCTTAGCAGCCACACCCCAACCCTCCTTCCTTGCCTCAGCAGTAACGCACCTCTTCCCCTTTCTCCATTCACGCGCAGTAGCATTAGGGAAAAGGGAACCAAGCAGCAGCCTCCATTCCTCCTCTTTAACGCTGCGCAGCCCCAACCCCCTTCTTCACTGTCTTGCTGCCATCACACACATACGGTTTCCCCTCCTCCTATGAAAGAAACAGAAACAGAAGCAGAGAAGGGAGAGGGAGTCTGTGTCACGCCAGGAGGAGAAGACAAGGAGAGGGCGCTGCTTCACGCCTCGCCGCCGTCGCTGTTCTGAAAGGGGCTGTAGTCGCCGTCGAGCATGATGAGTGAAAGAGAGGGAGAATTCGCGTCTAAGGCTGGTAGGAGGTGTAGTTTCGCCGCTGCTGGGGAAGAGAACACGTCTGGGAAAGGGAACCGGGGGAAACGGCGCACGAAGGGTGCTATGACGGGAAAGGAATCCACCTGCATCACCGCTGGAGAGAGGGAGATCGGAACAAGTAAGGAAGAGGAGGGTTGTGTCCGCCACCATCTGAGCTCGCCGCTGCGGGTGATGGCAAGCTGAACTGCAGCCAAAAGAGTGTTCAGGCCGCCACAGGTGCCGCTGCCGGGCAAGGGAGCTGCGTCTCTGTGACACTAACCGCCGGGAGTGGTTCTGTGACTTCCGGGACCACCATCGGAGCATCTGGCTACTTTTGCCGTCGCCGGAAAACTCTATCGGTAAGGGCTTTGACTTTGGTTTTCATTCGTTTAAGATTCCGGAAGTTTTATCACCTCTGTATGTGGGTTTTAGTTACCAACGCCGGAGTCCGGTTGTCGCTGTCGCTTGAGGTGGCTGACGGGCTGCCACCGAACCGGTTCAAGAGACCGCCGCTGTTCGGTTTAGCCGTTCCTTCTTCGGTAAGTAAGTATGTTTCGGAAAGCTTCGAGTTAGTATTTCATTGTGTTTGGTTAATGAATATGAGTTTTGGTAACGTGGGGTCGAATCCTGATTATTATATGTTGCGAATAGTGTTGATATGGTTATTGCGAAAGTGGCTGGGAGCTGAAATTTTGGTTGTTGATTTCGGATTGAGGCGGAAAGGACTCTGTGACGCGTATGGGCTATGGTTTTGCGTTTTGAGGTAGGGGCGCTTTCCGAAAACTATACTTTATGTATTGGAATTATTACATATGGATACTGATGTGAGAAAATTTGTATTTGGTGATTGTATCGGCCTTATGTATGGTTTGAATTGCCTTGGTTGATTATGAACGTCTGTTGGTTGAATTGTTGTGTGGTTTTGTGAAACGAAATGTTGTTCAAATTGATTTCTTTAAAGCTTTGAGATAGAGTTTAATCCGTTGAGAATTGAATTGAGTTAATTTTATTGAGAATGTGAAAAATAGAATCCACTCTTGAATTCAGCCTGGCTTGCTTTAACTGATCTGGTTTTTGATGAATGATTGTTATTGAACCGTTTCTTTGAAACTTTAGAAATGAGTTTATTCGGTTGATAATGATTTGATTTTTGAAACGGTTTTCTTGAAATATGGTATTGAGATTAACTGTTGGATTTTGGCTTGCCTTTGAATTGATTTTGGATTTTGGGCTGTTAGAAAAAGATTGTGGAATGGTTTTGTTGGGACCCGGACCGGGTGGCAAAGTCCAAGTTTTAGGAGAGATGCTGCCGAAATTTCTATAAAATCCGAGTCTTTATTGAAATTTTGTCTGGAAAAAATGATGAGCTGAAGGCTTCTACTATTTTAGTTGAAATATCAAGAAAAGGATGATTCATGCTTTTGAAATGAATTATTGAAGAGGGAATTGTGATTTAGTCTTGCTTCTTAAGAAAGGCATTGTATCTTTTTCAGGAGAAAGTTATTTAGATGAAACTTATATTTTAAAGCTGTTTTAAATGTGACAAGGGCAATGCCTTTGAATTTGACTTGAGGGTTTCAATTAGAGGAGTTTCAATGACTTTGAAAGAACCTGGATGTCTATTGACAAGTTTCATTTTGAAATGTTTTGAGAAATGTTTTAAGTACTCTTTAAATTCTGAATTCTTGCAAGACTAAAACAATTTTGAACAGTTCAAACATTCTAGAATTTATCATGGGGGTTGAAGTTGGTTTTGCCTAAGTAAAGGAAATGGCTTTGAAAGAAGTAAATGATTACGTGACTCGGTTTCGCTTAGATCCTATTTTATTACTCAAATCGGAAAGGCAAGGTTTTAATGATTTTATATGAATTTGGCGAAATGAGTTATGTTATTCTCCCCTAAAGACTTGGGACTCTGCCGGAAAGAGATCTTTAAAGCCAAGGCTGAAAAGAGTTGAAACTTGATTTCAAAGTGAAACGATTTGAGAAAAAGTGATTTATGGCTTAAATGCCGATTTTATGAATTGATGATGTTGAATGTGGAAGTGCTATTTTGTTGAGAGCCGGAATGGCTGTGTATGATTATATATATTGGTTGGTTCTAGATTGAACCGTGAGCCGGAATGGCTGTGTATGATATGAATATTGGCTGGTTCTGGATTGAACCGTGAGCCGGATGGCTGAGATGGATGTTGATCCATGGATGAGATTGAATGCATGTATATGCTGAATCATTGATAAATGTGAATGTTGCACTTCCACTATCAGAGATAAGAGTTTCCCTGGGAGAAAGCAGTGGCTAGCCAGCACATGCTCCAGGTTGAGACTCGAAGCTCTTTTGACCCTATGTCGTCAGGGTGGCCGGGCACTGTGAAAGCCCCGGATGAGCTCACCCCCATAAATATTCACTAGTGAGGGTGATGGATATGGATCATGATTATGATCAAGTTTATATTGAGTATAACTCGAGTTGGGGAGACACGACAGAGGGACAGTTCAATGGTTAGCTACCAGGACTTGTCGGGTTGGCTCTATAACTGACAGATGATATCATCAGCCACTAGGAACAGGCATGTATCATATGCATTTATGTGACATTGTTTGGGTGTGCATATTGTACTTGGTTTGCCTTTGTGACTATTTGAGATTATCTGCTACTTGCTTTACTTGCTGTAACTGTTTGTTTGTGATTGAACCTCCTATCTGTGTTTGCAACTGGGACTCTGTTGGATTGTGGTGATTGGTTGTTGTTGGATTGTTTGGGCCTAGGGCCGTGGTTGGAATGAAATGAACCGATGGTTGATTTCGGTTTTGTGTTTCTGGTTTGGAATAAAATATGAAAGGCTATTTTGTTTCAGTATAGATAAACCGTTTTGAAAGGCTTTTGAGTTTTTGAGAATTGAATGGTTCCTCTTTTAGAAAAGATTTCCGACTTTACTTTTATTGTAAACCGTTATTTTTGAAAAGAGGCATAAGACGATTATTAATCACTGGTATGGTTTATCTTTACGTATCCTATTACAGTAATTCCTAAAAAAACCCTCTACTGAGAACCCTTTTGAGGATGATGTTCTCACCCCCCCTATATTTTTTCCCTTTCAGGATATGGCGCAGAAGTCACGAAGAGTTTATTTAGTTGTTGTTGAAATGCTCTGTATTGCTTTAGATTATGGTTTATTATACCCTCGCCTTTATCTGGATATATTCTGTAAGAGGGATAGGAATTGTATTGGTTAATTCTTGTAATATTATACATATCTATGTATATATATGGATGTATCCTTGATGAGTTTTTGTAAGTTGTATGGTATCTATGGATGTATGTTATCGAACAAAAGTATCTTCGGGAGTAGTGTTGCGGTTTAAAGTTTTAAACAGGCTCATATTTTAGTATTTATAGTATAAGAGTCGTCGTAATGTCCGAACTATCAGAGTTGCGCAGCCGGAAGCGTGAGCTTTAGTAGTTAGGGTGTTACATTATGGTATCAGAGCGGTCTTTCCTGTAGAGCCTGAGGAATGGACCAACTATGCTTCAATTGCATACTCTGAGCGTTCGTCATGTACTAGGTCTTATCGAGTGACGAGAATTAGAGCTTTATGCACATGACGGTCTATTGATTAATGCCGTTAGTCTTGCATTGCATAATTCTTGGTATTAAGTTTGGCCAGCTTAATACTAGTGAATTATGTACGTGAAAGCACTGATGGGTTATCATAGATGATATGCGAGTTTTGAGTAAAGCGAATCGTGGGTTTTGGGAACGATGGAAACTATTTCTCGAGGCTATTCAGTTGTGTGTCTTAAAATTCTATTCGAGTCGACCTGTTCTTTCAAATCCTAACTTGAAGTTCTTGTTTGCTACTCCTCTTCAAAAGTAATTGGATGTTTCCACTCTATTTCTCTATTCATATGCATTATTGTTTGATCTCAATTGCATATGCTTGTTTGGAATCCTTGTTGCATCTGTCTTTCTCTGTTTGAGTTCTTCCTGATTCAAATATTCCTTGATATAGCTTTGAACTTATCTTAATGCGCTGTGCCTTTTAACTCCGGATTCCGAGTCCATTCTTGAGAAATTATTGATTAAGTTTTTCTCTTGCTCGCTCTCTCCCGAGCTCTCTCCAAGTCGGCCTTTAACGTGTTTCTCTCCTGCTCTAATTCCAGCTTGATCCCGTTGAGCCTCTCCACATTGGCTCGAGCAGTCGCCAAGGCCCCGGTTGTAGCTTGGATAGGAGATCTCTTCAGCTCCCTAGAAAGCTGAGAGCACACTCCCATAAGGTGAAGTCCACCATGAGAAAAAGAGAGGGAGAAGGTTCTCTTCCCCCCAAGCCAAAGCATCAAAATTTTTAGTGCAGATGCTCTCTTCTTCGTCAATTTTTTGTTTTTTAGAGGGAGACTCAGTAAAAGAAGGAGATAAAGGAGTGGACTATAAACAGATAAGTCAGGAGAGAGGAGTAGGGATAATAACTTTCGGATCAGAAGGATCCGCCCCCGACCTCTTCCTGGGAGAAGCTGAGATAGTCTTCCTAACCTCTTGCTACAAGGAACCCGCTCCGGCCTCTTTCTGCCGCTGAAGGTTACAAACTACAACCATTTTATTGGTATTGCGAAGAAGCTTCATAGCGGACTTAGGAGCCATACTCTCTGTAAAACAAAGCAGGATACCATCAGAAACAACAAATTACAAACAAATGACATTTAACAAAAAAAGAAAAAGGAGCTACCAAGCTCAGACTTCAGAAGGCTGGGATCTCCCAAAATTCTTTTCGTATCCAAATGGGGAGCTTGGCCACAGGAATCCAATAAAAAGCTACCACACCCCTCTCCAAGTCGTCTAACTCGGATAAGTCAACTTTACAAATTATGAGGTTGCCTTGCTAGTATAGAGGAAAGGGAGGTTCTTGGTTTTCAGGAAGGAAGAAAAGTCGAGCATTGTCAGCAGCTCGGACCTTAAAAAAGTGATTTCTGAAATCATGGAAGGACTCGTCAAAAATAGAAATACCTTCCGACCTTGTACAGGTTGGAAGGATATCCATCCCGACTTATTTGAAGAACTATAAGACTTCTTAGCAACGAAAAGGTAAAAGAAAACATTTAAAGAGGGTCCGATACCCAACTCCCGACATAAGAGTTCATACATCTTCACAAATGCTCAGGAATTCGGATGTAATTGTGTAGGGGCAAGGTTACAAGATCTAAGGACTTCAATCTCAAAGGGAGTAAAATGGAAGTCGGATGCCTAAACGAGTAAAGAAGTAGCCATAGGCATAAAAGAAGGGCCGCTCTGAATTTACTAAAAGTGGGAAGCACACTCCCTCCTCAGTGTCAGGTGGCTCTAACACATAGTTTCTCTCTTCTTCCCTATTCTCACAGATGCTATGATGCCTACGAAATTTCTCGCAGTACACGCTATCAGTCACAGGGACACAGCAAAGAACAACATTATCTACCCAAGCACGAGGATTAGGGAAACTTTGGTCAACATATTCTTAATAACATGGCAAGACATAAAGGCTACACCTACAAATGCAAAAAATAAAAGAAGACCGTTACCAAATAAATCAGACATCATTCCAAAGAGGTCGGGTAAAATAAACAAAATGAAGGAAAGGTCATTCTATTCAAAATCTTTCTACACAACAACTAAATGGCACCTCTTCGACACAACATTACGTCAAAAGCAGCACCATTAGGGGTAGTACAGCACATAAAAGATAATAGTTATGCTAGCACAAACAAATATTCTTCCAAGAAAAGAAGAAACTCTTTCAAATCCTTTAAGAATAAACGTTTTCTCTTCTCAAAATGCTTCGCAAAATTTTCTCCAAAACAACAAAAAGAAAAACGCAACGATGGCAAAAGTAAACCCAACAGCAAGCA
>NC_029788.2:36367917-36379049 GCF_000816755.2 Arachis ipaensis
ACAACCTCGAAGAAGACTACGAAAAAGGAGGAACACGCTTGTGAGCAGCACAAACACAAACAATCCTCGCGCCAAAAGCAAAAATTCTTCAAGAACCAAGAAAAGAAATCTTGGAGAAATAGAAGGGATCGAAAGAGCTCAAGGAAGCCTTTTGTAGCAAAACTAAAGTGATTCTTTGCAAAAATAGTGAAAAAATGAGAAGAGGCCGAAAGTCCCCTTTATAAGGGACAATAAATCAGAAACAGCTCTTTTCACTCCACTTTAAGCGTGCACGAATTCCCAAGAACAACTGCCGCGCAGAGTTCGACAGTCATTAAAGCTCCACCAACGTTCAAAAATTCAAAAAAAGTCGGGTAATACCGACAAGGTCAAAACCCAGCATCCACAGCAGAAGCCACAGAATGCTTGAACCCGACCTATAAAAAGAACGGACCCAAGTAGGGGCACTGTTCATACCCTAGCCCAACAAAATGAAAGTCAGGCCCAATAATATAAAAAGACCCACTAATAAAGGTGGATTACATGATAAGCCCAACCTCTTTAAAGAGGTCGGACAATGACGTAGAGGTCTAGCTCTACTTGACCTAACAAGTAACTGTCTCGTTCTAGATCCCAACAAACTCCCAAGACAAAGAAAATGCTTATCTATCAAAAAAGATAGATCTATTCTAACAAAGGTGGCTATCTACTCTACTATAAATACACTGGAACCCCCAGGTATAATTTACGTTATACTCTACTAAAAACCTGTCAATAGCCCTTGCTAACTTAAGCATCAGACTCTCTTGCAGGTACCATCCCCTACCTCCTCACGAGGAGCTCGGACGGTGGCACCTCATCACCTCGACATCAAAGAGGTCAGATGCTGCCACATCAAGGGATCTGGACCTGATGAGCGGATAATTTATACGCTTTTTGGCATTGTTTTTAGTATGTTTTTAGTAGGATCTAGTTACTTTTAGGGATGTTTTCATTAGTTTTTATGTTAAATTCACATTTCTGGACTTTACTATGAGTTTGTGTGTTTTTCTGTGATTTCAGGTATTTTCTGGCTGAAATTGAGGGACTTGAGCAGAAATCAGATTCAGAGGTTGAAGAAGGACTGCTGATGCTGTTGGATTCTGACCTCCCTGCACTCAAAGTGGATTTTCTAGAGCTACAGAACTCAAAATGGTGCGCTTCCAATTGCGTTGGAAAGTAGACATCTAGGGCTTTCCAGCAATATATAATAGTCCATACTTTGGCCAAGAATAGACGACGTAAACTGGCGTTCAACGCCAGCTTTCTACCCAAATCTGGCGTCCAGCGCCAGAAAAGGAGCCAAAACCAGAGTTGAACGCCCAAACTGGCACTAAAACTGGCGTTCAACTCCAAGGAGGACCTCTACACGTGTCACACTCAAGCTCCGCCCAAACACACACCAAGTGGGCCCTGGAAGTGGATTTATGCATCAATTACTTACTCATGTAAACCCTAGTGACTACTTTATTATAAATAGGACCTCTTACTATTGTATTAGACATCTTTGGACGCCTGGTTCTTAGATCAGAGGGGCTGGCCATTCGGCCATGCCTGGACCTTTCACTTATGTATTTTTAACGGTAGAGTTTCTACACTCCATAGATTAAGGTGTGGAGCTCTGCTGTTTCTCAAAGATTAATGCAAAGTACTACTGTTTTCTATTCAATTCATCTTATTTCGTTTCTAAGATATCCATTCTCACCCAAGAACGTGATGAAGGTGATGATTATGTGTGACGGTGCACCAAGTTTTTGGCGCCGTTGCCGGGGATTGTTCGAGTTTTGACAACTGACGGTTCATCTTGTTGCTCAGATTAGTAATTTTTCTTTTTGTTTTGTTTTCAAAAATTTTTCAAAAACCTTTCAAAAAAATTTTCTCCTTTGTTTTCGAAAAAAAAATTTGTTTTCAAAAATAAATTATTCTATGGCTTCAAAATTTTTAAGAATGAATTCTAGTGTTTCATGAATCATGTTGAAGCCTGGCTGGCTGTAAAGCCATGTCTCAATTCTTATACTCAAGAGAAGAGCTTCTTTATCTTTCTTAGCCAATTGGCTGTTGAATGTAGGGAATGTCAGGCGTGTCATGTCTGAGTTACATACTAAAGCTTGGCTGGCTATTAAGCCATGCCTGACCCTTTGATTGGAGCTTTAGATCATAAGATTCCTGGAATTCATATTAAAAATTTTGGAATCCTTATTTTTCTTTTTCAAAATAATTTTTGGAAAAAATATAAAATAAAAATCCAAAAAAAATTTAGAAAATTAAAAAAAATAAAAAATATTTCATGTTTCTTGTTTGAGTCATGTGTCATGTTATAAGTTTGGTGTCAATTGCATGTACATCTTGCATTTTTCGAAAATTCTCATGCATTCATAGTGTTCTTCATGATCTTCAAGTTGTTCTTGGTAAGTCTTCTTGTTTGATCTTTGCATTTGCATGTTTTGTGTCTTTTCTTGTTTTTCATATGCATTCTTGAATTCTTAGTGCCTAAGCATTAAAGAATTCTAAGTTTGGTGTCTTGCATGTTTTCTTTGCATTAAAAAAATTTTCAAAAATGTGTTCTTGATGTTCATCATGATCTTCATAGTGTTCTTGGTGTTCATCTTGACATTCATAGCATTCTTGCATGCATTCATTGTTTTGATCTAAAAATCTCATGCATTGCATCATTTTCATGTTTTTCTCTCTCATCATAATGGAAACACCTATAACTCATCATGGAGAAATCATCCAAATTTCTCATGGAAGGATCAAAAGTCTCAACAAGGCTTTAATAATGGTGGAAGAAACAGGTTTAACAATAATAAACCTTTTCCATCATCCACTCAGCAACAGACAGAGAACTCTGAACAAAATGCTAATAATTTAACAAACTTAGTCTCTGATCTATCTAAGGCCACTGTAAGTTTCATGAATGAAACAAGATCTTCCATTAGAAATCTGGAAGCACAAGTGGGCCAGCTGAGTAAAAGGATCACTGAAATCCCTCCTAGTACTCTCCCAAGCAATACAGAGAGAACCCAAAAGGAGAGTGCAAGGCCATTGACATAAGCATCATGGCCGAACCTGTGAGGAGAGGAGAGGACATGAATCCCAGTGAGGAAGACCTCCTGGGACGTCCAGTGACCAATAAGGAGCTTCCCTCTGAGGAACTAAAGGACTTTGAGGCTCATCTAGAGACCATAGAGATTCCATTAAACCTCCTTATGCCCTTCATGAGCTCTGATGAGTATTCCTCTTCTGAAGAGAATGAGGATGTTACTGAAGAGCAAACTGCCAAGTTTCTTGGTGCAATCATGAAGCTGAATGCCAAATTATTTGGCATTGATACTTGGGAAGTTGAACCTCCCTTGTTCATCAATGAACTAAGTGATCTGGATCAACTGACATTGCCTCAGAAGAGATAGGATCCTGGAAAGTTCATAATACCCTGTACCATAGGCACCGTGATCTTTAAGGCTCTGTGTGACCTTGGTTCAGGAATAAACCTCATGCCCCTCTCTGTAATAGAGAAACTGGGAATCTATGGGGTGCAAGCTGCTAAAATCTCATTAGAGATGGCAGACAGTTCTAGGAAACAGGCTTATGGACAAGTAGAGGACGTATTAGTAAAGGTTGAGGGCCTTTACATCCCTGCTGATTTCATAGTCCTGGATACTGGAAAGGAAGAGGATGACTCAATCATCCTAGGAAGACCTTTCCTGGCCACAGCAAGAGCTGTGATTGATGTTGACAGAGGTGAAATAGTCCTTCAATGGAATAAGGACTCCCTTGTGTTTAAAACTCAAGGATCTCCCTCTGCAACCATGGAGAGGAAGCAGAAAAAGCTTCTCTCAAAGCAGAGTCAACCAGAGCCCCCACAGTCAAACTCTAAGTTTGGTGTTGAACTCCCATATCCAAACTCTAAGTTTGGTGTTGGAGAGTCTCAACAAAGCTCTGCACATCTGTGAGGCTCCATGAGAGCCCACTGTCAAGCTATTGACATTAAAGAAGCGCTTGTTGGGAGGCAACCCAATTTTTATTTATCTAACTATATTTTTCTTAGTTATATGTCTTTGGAGGTTCATGATCATGTGGAGTCACAAAATAAATATAAAAATTGAAAACGGAATCAAAAACAGCAGAAGAAAAATCACACCCTGGAGGAGCATCTGTTTGGCGTTCAGCGCCAGAACAGAGCATGGTGCTGGCGCTGAACGCCTAAAATGGGCAACATCCTGGCGCTGAACGCCCAGAACAAGCATGGTTCTGGCGTTCAACGCCAGAAATGGCAGCAAATGGGCGTTGAACGCCCAAAATGGGCACCAACCTGGCGCTGAACGCCCAGAGTTATGTGCAAGGGCATTTTGCATGCCTAAATTGGTGCAGGGATGTAAATGCCTTGAAACCTCAGGATCTGTGGACCCCACAGGATCCCCACCCACCTCACCCTCTATCTCTCCATTCATGACCATCCCTTCTATTTTTCATCCACCACTCACATCCATACACACATCCCTCCATCTCCTCCATATCTTCTTCTTCTTCTATTCCTTCTTCTTTTGCTCGAGGGCGAGCAACATTCTAAATTTGGTGTGGTAAAAAGCATAGCTTTTTTGTTTTTTTTCTATAACCATTGATGGCACCTAAGGCCAGAGAAGCCTCTAGAAAGAGGAAAGGGAAGACAAAAGCTTCCATCAAGGGTCTATAGCTCAGTGGTAGAACATTTGACTGCAAATCAAGAGATCCCTGAGATACCTCAAGGGATACATTTTCTTCCACACAATTATTGGAAGCAGCTAAGGGTGGAACATCAAGAGCACTCCATCATCCTTCATGAAATCAGAGAAGATCTAAAAGCAATGAAGGAGGAGCAGCAAAGACAAGGAAGAGACATAGAAGAGCTCAAGGACATCATTGGTTCCTCAAGAAGGAAACGCCACCATCACTAAGGTGGATTCATTCCTTGTTCTTATTTCTTCTATTTTTCGTTTTCTATGTTATATGCTTATCTGTGTTTGTGTCTTCATTACATGATTATTAGTAGTTAGTAACTATGTCTTAGAGTTATGAATGTCCTATGAATCCATCACCTCTCTTAAATGAAAAATGCTTTAAATCAAAAGAACAAGAAGTACATGAGTTTTTGCTGATGCTGTTGGATTCTGACCTCCCTGCACTCAAAGTGGATTTTCTAGAGCTACAGAACTCGAAATGGCGCGCTTCCAAATGCGTTGGAAAGTAGACATCCAGGGCTTTCCAGCAATGTATAATAGTCCATACTTTGGCCAAGAATAGATGACGTAAACTGGCGTTCAACGCCAGCTTTCTACCCAAATCTGGCGTCCAGCGCCAGAAAAGGAGCCAAAACCAGAGTTGAATGCCCAAACTGGCACTAAAACTGGCGTTCAACTCCAAGGAGGACCTCTACACGTGTCACACTCAAGCTCAGCCTAAACACAAAACATCATTATCAATTTATATCTGCCTGACTGAGATTTGCAAGGTGACCATAGCTTGCTTCATACCAACAATCTCCGTGGGATTCGACCCTTACTCACGTAAGGTATTACTTGGACGACCCAGTGCACTTGCTGGTTAGTTGTATCGAAGTTGTGAACCATACGCGTACCACGTTGCTCACGTTGCCAGGGATTGTTTGAGCCTGGACATCACAATTTCGTGCCCCAGGACCTCATGTCCAAACCCAAATCAACATTTCAGGTAACTCTCAAAATAAGTTTGTTATTACATACAAAATAAATTGAAAAATAATTTTTTTAGAGACATTCAAAACAAACTTATTCTTATAAGCTTGGTGATAGTATATATTCCAATGTTAAATTAATTGAATTAAATTAAAAGACTCGTATATGCAATCGTGAAAGTAAACTAATTAGGTACCAACGAGATATAGTTCAAATGGTATAGTTTTTCTATTTTTATTTAAAGATTTTGAGTTTACTCCTAATTTTTTTAAAAAAAATAAATTAATTAAGTACTAATGAAATATTGCATATATGCTAGAAAAAGTCTAATTTATTTTATTTAGGATTTATTAGTTATAACAATAACTAATAAATGTTAAATGTCAACGAGCTATAACTCAAACGGCATAGTTTCTCCATAGTCCATACTCATTTAGAGATTGCAGGTTTGAGTCTTCCTAATTTTGGTAAAAAAAACTAATAAATATTAAATAAAGTAAGTTTCGATTGATTTTTGTTAATTTTTTTTGTTATCAAATATATATATTAATTTACTTAAATAAAATAAATTGGACCTAATATTATTGATTTGTCTTAAATGATTTTTTATACATGGTTGTGTTTTTATATATGTAAATCAGAGAACACATGGGTATTAAATTTTAATGTAAAACTCATACATCTTCCACGATTTAAGGTGTGTTTGGTAAACATATTGGAAATATAAGAAGTGCGTTTCATCTTTTTAAATACTGTAATTTTTGTTTGGTTAATTTTTTTCTTCTGAACGCGAACATGATTTTGGGTTTGAATTCCCGTTCAGCAGAATCAACAAATTGTAGCTTTGACGTTTAGCTTCTGCGTTCACTTTATAAATTAAAAAATTAATTGACATTTGATACGAATTTGTATCAAGAACTAGAGAGAATTAGAGATAATCAGAGAGAATAGAAGAGAAATTCCTAGAATTAGGGCCAAAGAGAGAAAGTAGAATTTTCAATTATACCATGCATATCCTACATTATTACATCATACTCTTATTTATAGTATAATTCTCTAATTGGGCTAGCCCAATACTAATTGTATCATTACCCTACCCTTCAAAACAACAGTGTCCTCAAAGTTGGAGAAAAAAAATATAAAACCTAATTAAAATCATAAATGTAAATTACAAGTACTAAACAAAATTAATTCAAAAAAATATATATTTTCTATACTACTACTTAAAATAAAAATTGGTCACCAGGATCCCATTGTTTAAAATAACAAACTTCTTGCATCTGAACCAAAAAATTCAAATAACCCTTAATGGACCTTAATATACCTTCAGCAAAAATCTTGATTGAGTTTGGATCCGTTAACAAAAAAATTGTGCTGGCTTCAGACTGGTGGAATTGGGCTTGCCATTGGCCCACTACAGACCCCAAGGGTCTCTAATGCATAGCCTCATTTGTAACCTCTCTCAGAATTGCATTTCTTCTCCCTTTTTCCTCGTGCTCTGCTTCCTTCATCCACCGTGTTCTGAATCCACACTCGCGGTTCGATGGAAATACCGCCGTCGCAGCTCCAACCCTCGCACCTCCGGCCGTCGCGAGCTCACAATGAGGCACCACTGCTGACATCCGGCTCTTGCCCCTCCGCTGTTCGCTGTTCGAGTTCTCCCTGCCTCTTCCCGAAGCCGCCACTCGCCCCTGCAAGCCCTCGCCATTTCGTCCTCCGTCTCGATTCCAAGGGAAGACAGCTACTGTGAGTGGTGGTGGTTTGGCCACTAATAGAGAGATGCGACGAACCCAAACTCCACCGGTCACTGCTGTTGTTTTGCCCTCCATCTTCAGTGACACTGTTCTCCCCTCCACCGTCACGAGTTTCCGCTCGCCCATCGCGGACGCTCCGACCTCGACGCCGCTACCTAGGGACAGATCGGCTGGTGCTTCTTCCTCGACGCCGCCTCTTCTGTTCAACATTGAAGCGTTGGCGGCGCCACCCAAGACCGCCACGTGTGAGTTCAGATGCGGTGGTTTTGGTGGTGGTCGCGTCACCCTCACTGCTGCCGGGTCGTGATCCGCGAACGCCACCTTCTCCATCACGATGGCACCGTCCCCGGTATCGCTGCCTCTGCTCTGATCTTTGCCACTCTGCACACTGTCGCCGCCTTCCATGACGGTCTCTTCGTTCCTCTTTTCTGGATCTGAAATTTCTGTAACTGGAGCTTGAAATTTTGATTGAATATCTTGGTATGAGATTTGAATTTTTGCTTGATCTGCACTTTCGGTTGAATTCTCTTGTTGTTGTTGAGGTTAAAATTCCAATTTAAAATCTGTTGCTGCTTCTTCTATGTGTTCTATATTCATGTTGAATTCTGAAATTGGTATCGATGTTGAATTGGTTTGAATTATTGGATTTGGATTGGCTGTTGAGGAATCACGTTCTTCCTCTGGCTTAGGTTGATACTTATCTAAGTATATTTTGATTTCTTCCAAAGTTATATCTAGATCTGAAACTTTCTTCCAAGAAATTTCTGATGGCAGTATAGGACGAGAATTTGGCACAAACTAATGCAAAAATGCCATATCAAAAACTAATCTAGTTGCAGTAGGATTGAATTTCTTCCATAACCGAAACCATGTTAGAGCCTTACCTGTGAGGTATTTGGAAGTTTTCAATAATCTTTGCTCTTCAGGAGTGCCTTGGAAATTCCAAAATTGTTCAATGAGAATAAACCACTGGTAACCATCTCCAATGCCATCAAACATAGGAGATTTGTTTAATGAAAGCACCATTTGATACGAATTTGTATCAAGAACTAGAGAGAATTAGAGATAATCAAAGAGAATAGAAGAGAAATCCCTAGAATTAGGGCCAAAGAGAGAAAGTAGAATTATTTATAGTATAATTATCTAATTGGACTAGCCCAATACTAATTGTATCAACATTCTACCAATTTTGCCATTCAATCTCATCTACAATAAGAAATACCAAAAATAATCATCAGATTTTTTGAATTTTTTTCATAACTATGCTTTACGAACAAATATTTTTTTAATATTATTATTGGTACTTTTTGTTAAGTTTTAATTTTTATCAATTATTTATTTATTTTTTATTAATAGTATGGATATTTTTGTTTAGAATTTTTGTATGTTCACTTATGTATATCATTGTATTTTTTTAATAGAATTTTTAGATTATTAAATTTTATAATATAAATTTTATTAAAAAGATATAATTAAATATAAAAAGAGTACTAAAAAAGAGTATTAACAAATTATAACAAAAAAGTACTAATTTTCAATACATAAATTTAAATTCTTTTCAAAAGTAATTATAGTAAAAAATGTTAAAATAATATAGATTTGAATGGTATAAATTTATGTCCTTTTTAATAATTTTTGTCTAAACGGAATTTTGAATAATGTAATCCAAACAACATTCATTTTATTATAATTCATTTTGATACAAAATTATCAAACATAAATCATGTTAACGCTAACTCATTTTTTATCACAATCAAATTTATAAAATCAATTTTATACAAAATCTAGTTTGCAAACTCTAATCCAAACACACATTTAGTAGGAACGCAATCCTATAAAAGCATAAACTACTACCATTAGTAGGCAAGAAGAGTGAACTCATTAAAACCTATAAAATTCCCACATTTAATAGGAAAAAGTGAAACTAAAACTTTTGTAAAGTTCTCATGATTTAGTAAGTACAAAAGTAAAATCCAATAAAAATATATAACGTTTTTATATGAACAATAAGAACGAGAATTTAAAATAATAAGAACTCCATTAAAAAAAAACAAATAATATCTGAGAGATCAAAATATTTAAAAAAAAATAATATAAAAAAATCAATTACATTCGTTATTTGGATAAAAAATTATAATAAAAAATAAGTTAAAAAATCAAAACATGAAAGATAGTACTAAAAATGATAAAAAAAAAAATTGAAATATTTATCTTCATACTAACTAAAATAAATATGAGGTTTTTAATGTAAAGTAAGATGATTCCTTGTACTATTTTTAAAAGAAGAGAATAAAGGATAAAATTAGTAGAAAGAAAATAATTTTTTTCAATTAGTGGTCAAACGATAATAAGTAAATGTAGAAGTCAAAACCTTTTTTTTTTTGACATGAAGGTAGGTTAGGTTACGTTTGTTTCTGAGAACAAAACATGATAAGACATTAAAAATTAGATAGGATAAGATACTGATGGATAGAAATACAAAATTTTGTGTTCTTGTATTCTATTTGATGATAAACTAGAACAAATTATGAAAATTCTATTTATTCTGATTTTTTTTCATTCAAAAAATTTGAGATAAAAAATATAATAATAAAAAATATAATTATAAAAAATTAACAAGAATAATAAAAAAAAAAATAAAAAATAAATTGTGTCCCTTATTAGTGTCTCCGTATCCTTCCTGTCAAGATGGATACAAAATACACAAATTCAGTATCTTTGGATATATTGTCTCTGTCCATGTCTCCTCTATCAAACATGATTTTGTGTCTCTGTGTTTCTATCCCAGTCCCTGTCTCTCTGTAAACAAAAATAAGAGAAGAAAAAGTAACTATACAAAAAATTAAAACATTCAAAAAACTTTTTACGTTTTTATACTTTTTATATTCAAGTGAAACATGTTTTGTTGGATTTCACTTTTCTTGCTTACTAAATCATGAAAACTTCATAGGTTTTATTGAGTTTTCCTTTTTCTTTTTTTTTTTCCTACTAATTCATGGAAACTCAATAGATTTTAGTGAATTTTACTCTTTTTGTCTACTAAATTGTTGTAGTTCAGATTTACAAAAGATTATGTTTTCTTACTAAATCGTGGAGATATATGGATTTTACACTAAAATATAATACTCATATTTTCCATGCAATTTACATATAAAAAAAATAAACATATAAAAAATTGATTATTTAAGATTATTTAATAATATTGGATCAAATTTATTTTATTTAAGAAAATTATCAGAAACTTAAATTAAAATCTTAAAAACCAGCAGCAGAGATCAATTGAAAAATTATTATGGCATAAGAAAACTAGATTGTGATGTCCAATATTTTCTTGACACCAAAGTTGGTGGTGGGGTATAAATATAATGCCATAATGTTTTAAGGCTTATTTTCCATAGTAAAATTATAAATAAATAAGGCTACTAATCCTGACAGATACCCCACCAATTAATAGTTGTTCTATACGATTGATTCCTTGTTTGTCTGGTTTGAGTTCTTTAAAATTAGCCGTAATTCATACATCGATGCTTGACTAAAATAAATATATAAAATTAATACCCGGTGCAAGGGCTCTATTATAAATTAAATTATACTTCTCTATATGTTGAAAAAAAAATACTGTAAATTTTATTGTCATAAATAATTTTAGAGAAATTTTGGTTGATCAAGT
>NC_029788.2:36379074-36385133 GCF_000816755.2 Arachis ipaensis
GAACCAAAAATTTTATTTAAAAAAGTAAAATTTAATACAAAATAAATTAAATATAACAACAAAAAAGTTAACAAAATATATTTTATAGTATATATATCAAATTAATAATTACATTTTATAAAAATCAACATTCAACTACACAATTTAATATTTTAACGTTTTTAAACTTGTTTAATTATGTTTATAAAACTAAAATAATCAATTATTATTTTTGAAGTGAATTTTGAAATAATCTCCTTTTTAACATATATAATCATATAAATTTTTTAAAATTTATCTTCTATCTTATTTTAAAATCTCATTTTAATAATTTTTATAGCTGAAAAACATAAATTCAGTTGTTATTGTCATAGAAAAAGTCAAAACATAACAAACTAATATATCAATTAAAAAATAGATATTTGATTTTTCTGTCTCTGTTAATTTTTAACACAATTTAGTAATAGTAGACATACTGAAAATGTGGAGCTTTAACCACATCAAGTTCACAATGTTGTAACTCGCATGCCAATTGGATCCTTTTACTACAAGAAAAGTGTTGAATACCATCAGATTTACTAGCGGATTTAGCGTTGCATGTTACCATCGGATTTACAGTCGAATTTATAGGCGGAAATGGAAACTATTTAATTGTGTCAAACTGTCAGATTCGCTATTTCAATAGTAAAGTTGCTGGTAATAATTTGAAGGAAAATGGAAAACTTGGCGCAGATTAGTAACTGTCGAATTTACTGGCAGATAAATCCGATGGTAACTCAATTTAGTGTGACGCAGCGTTTTGGTCACCTGCAAAATGTTACCGTCGGATTTATCCGCCAGTAAATTCAATGGTAACTAGCCCTAAAATTCACATGTTCGTTAGAGCTTCCTCCAGCACCGACAAAGCTTCCTCCAACACCGCCGCGTCGCTGCCACTGCATCTCCCTCCCCTGAGTTCTTCTTGCTCTGTTCGAAGCTCAGTTCCATGATCACTCTTTTTCTCTATTTTAGTTAATTTATAATTTAATTATATGTTAATTTCTAATTAGTAAGTGAAATTGGTTATAATTATTTTCTACTGGTTAAATGATTTAGATTAGAATTAGAATTTTTCTTATTAGAATTGCTGTCAATTTACATCTAGTTCAACATGTTGTTATGTTTTTTTAATTTGAATTTGAATTTATTTGGACTGGATTGGTTAATTTTCTGCTGAATTTCTGCAATGTACTGCTGGTTGTTGTGTCATTGATGCTTATTTGAGTGAATTGATGTTGAAGGAATACTTGGTTGTGCTATTTCTTGTTATTTAATGCTTTTGTACATCAAATGCTCGATTATATGCATGTATGTCTAATTTGTGTTTTAGTTGATAATTGGTATTATGCTTGACTTAGATTTAATTTTTAGTTTTAGTTAGAGGATTTAAGTTGTTAAGATAGGTTAGATTTAAAGTATTACGTTGTACACATTTACTATGTCAATGTAAGTGCATTATTTTTAGGATTATTCTAATTCATATGTATAGTTATTGAAGAAATCATTTATTTTAAGGCAACAATTTAACACTCATTTTTTAAATCTTGGTAAAATTTAACTTAATTCTTTATATTTTCAAATAAATGTATTATTATTAACGTTATATATAATGACATTCTTTGAGATTTAAATATCAATATATATGATGCCCTTATAATGTATACAATAGTAAAAACAAGTTAATAATTCTGACTGATGGTATGGATTTAGGTTGGTTGGATTTATGAGAACCGTAAAGGTTGATATATGTCCAATTTTAGGGGAGGTTATGTCAATTTTTTTTTGAAATAATATAAATATTGAACGATTTATATTGTATATATGCTGATTTGTTCTAATTGGTATTCTCTTTGCAAATATGACGACAGGTAGCAGAGGTGTCACGAGTTGATCTTGTGGTCGTGGTAGAGGAAGGGTTTCTACTGGTACCCCAGGGACTTCTCAATCATTGTCCTCTAATCTGACTACCCCATCGACCCCTGTGACGTCACAGGCGGGTCCACCGGAGTAGCAGTTCATCATGTTCCCAAACCCTAACTATGTGACTCCTTCTGCTACCCCCTTCCGACTCCAGCGACAGAGATCTTAGTGGGTGATTCCTCTAATACATCCCAGCCAAACGCCCCTCTATCACTGTCCATCATACGAATGAGGATTTAGCCTGATGGCATGCAGGTCTGAGTACTATTTTAATGTCTTTTATCCGCAATATATTTTGAATTTGTTAAGTTTTATGTCTTTTATGTATTTGCTAATCTTAAATTTTTTATTAATAGGTTTGCACTAGACAACAATGCATGTACACAGGAGATCTCTAATGTGATTAAGTCCATGTACAGCAACCTATGGCTGAGCTACACGAAGATTCTTGTTGAGACTAGAGAGCAATGATTTCAAAAGTGGGCGATAAGAACCTAAGGTTATTGAATAAACTGTATTTTAACTGCATTTTATTCTGACTAACTAATGTTATTCAATTACTTTGTGCAGGAAAAAATTATATGGGATAAGAAACATGATCTCTTAATCAAAAAGATCTACAACCACCGGATAGTTAGGCGACTTTAGCAGATGATGCAGGACATTCGTGAAGGGTGCGACCATCTTACGATTTGGTTCCTTCCAGATATTAAGAAGGAACTGGACGTCCATTTTAGTACTGATGAGGGGTTCAAGTATCGCCATCTAACGAATAGAACTAACAAGGCATTGCCGAGGTCGTCGAAGTATATTGGTGGGTGAGTGACTTTCATAAAGACAAAGAGCAAGCTAGTATCTAGTTTGCTAATCTTTGTTAATTATTACTTGAATTCATTGTTACTTGATTTATTTTATTAGTGGGTTTCAATATGTGTAGTCTAAGTCGTTGGAGCATGAGGCGACATCGGCAGAGACCTTTAAGTATAGACATATGTTGAAGGCCAACATGGAGAGATTTGCTGATGAGCGGTCTACGACTCATTATGTGAGTTTCAATTAATTCTATGTTTGAAATGTATTTGGTTTAAAGTCAATTAACTGTCATCCTAATTACAATGTGTGTTATACAGGAGGACTGAACATAGAGATTGGAGGTTGTGACCCAGCAATCTCAGCCTAGTGGGGACAACCCTGGCTTCGGTGCCTCAGTCGTAGATCTTAATAGGATTTGGCGTGAGACTGCCTCTGAACTCTACAAGAATCACATCTATGGTTTGGGTTTGTTCTTCGCCAGCAGCCTCCATACCTCCACATTGGCGGCTTCATCTATCTCTGCCTCTGCCATTAGTCCTTCCAATCCCGAAGAAGTTGTCAATTTGAGGGGAGGAGGTGCAGAAGCTTACACACGAGCTTCACCAACAAGCTCAATAGGCTGAGAGGTACAAGGAGCTTCTTGCACACGTGGGAGACACTGTTGCCATCAGGGCGGAGCTGACGGAGAAGCTGGAGCGGCTAAAGCATTTGCGAGACCAGATGGCGATGTACAATGAGAAGATGCGCACTAGAGGTAGCGGCGCTGCTGGTGGGCACCGACATCAGTACCTAGTTTGCCGCCTTAGCAGGGGAAGACGACGACGACAAGTACCGAGATCTGTAGGATTTAGGGATTTAATTTATTCTATGTCTATTTCATTGTATTTTACTTCTTTGACATTTTATTATATTTAAGCCATTGATATTTAATAAAATTATTTGTTCATTTCTGATATTTAAAATTTGTGCACTAACTTTGTAAAAAAAAAAAATTAATTTGATTACTAGTTATGCAAAAATAAAAATTAAATACTGTCGGATTTATCGGCGGAATAATCCAACAGTAAATGGGCAGTAAAAAATATAATATGGTGCCAAAATTAGCGTTTAATAACTGCTTATTTTCATTGTATTAATTACAAAATCCAACATAAAATCTGCCGATAATTAGCTCGGACGAAATAATTCGCTAATAAATATTTTTCGGCGTCGTTTATACCATCAAATACTTTTCAACGATAAATCTGACGGTACTCACTATTTTTTTTATAGTGTTTCTTTTTCAAAAAAATCTAGAAAATATAAATTCTCTACAAGATTGCATATGCTGCAAACATTAAATGATTTAAAAGCATATTTAGATTTCAAAAATGTACTTAATACATAGAGTTAAATTGCTTACTCACTAAATCTATTATTTAACTCTTTTAACTAAAAATTTATCACACTAATAAAAATATTAACACATTAGTAATGTTCAACAATAACAACATTCTTTTTACTTGAGCCATTTTAATCTATTATATTTTGTTATTGTAAAATATGATTAGCCTTCAAAATATCTAATATACAAATTAAAACACTAAAATAGTAATTTAAATAATAATATATAATTTAAAATTCTATTCTTTTAGGTTTTATATTTTTAAAAAATTAAGTAATTTTTTTCTTAACATTACCATCAAAATTTCTCTCTTTCCATATTTATTACTAAACAATTATTTAAAAATTCACTTCCTAATACAATTAGTAGCCGACTCTTATTGATATTCATATTTAAAAAAGTTCTTTCAATTAATATAGTTGCTACGCAAAAATTAAAGCTAATTTGAAAAGAAGATAAATAATATTCTTTTGAGTTGATTTTTAAAAAAGAATACTAATTTCGTTTAAATCTGAGAATTGATCATTCTAACGAATATCTAATATAAAATTTTTAAATTGACGATTAAGTACCAAAAGTTAAGTAAAAAATTATTGTGGGGTCAAATTTAATAATCTAATGGAGGCAAATAAATATTATTATCATATACTACTAAAAAAATTTTCAAATTATAGTGGGGGCGCTTGCCCCCACACCACTCTACTTAGATCCGTCCCTGATCACGTATACTTGAAAGCCTAATTTTTATTTATCTTACTCAAATTATCAACTTTTAACATTTTTTTTTACATCTTTTTCTTTCTCCAACTTAAATAATTATTTATCTTACTCAAATTATCAACTTTTAACATTTTTTTTACATCTTTTTCTTTCTCCAACTTAAATTCTTCTATGTTATTTTGTTTGATTTTTTATAGTTTTTAAAAAAAAATAAGAAGAGGAAGAATAATAAAAAAAAAAAGAAACTAAAGAAAAAAATAAAAAGAAAAAAGAATAAATGAATCCTCCATGCCATCTTTAACTAGCATATTTAGACTAATATTCATGATAAAGTTAATATTGTTGTGATATGGATGCTCATTTAATAATTTATGATTTTTTCGCAACATGAATGATTCAATTTTTTAATGGTAGAAGGTTCAACTTCTCAAGATGAGCTGAACTTAATCAAATTTAAAAAAAAAATGAACTTTGTATATATATAAATAAATAACATGGTCTAAACAGAACACACAATATTAGCACAAAAACGCTTCTCCCTATATATGTACGCTCATCAATATAAGAAAGAGTGAATATATTATTGAGAAATATATATTATCTCAGTTATATTGAGATAATTATATTAGAGAATATTAATACTAGAGTTCTGCATTTACACTTTTCTATTTTATATTTATTTTTTTTTCTATTTATTTATTTATTTTACAACTACTTATCACATATATTAGATGTCAAAATTCATCTTGATTCAATGGATCATGAAGATACCATTAAGGTTGATAATAAAATATCTCAGAAGGATAAAGTTAAAGTCATGATCTTCCTTCATCGTCATCTTGATGAAGGACGACTGAAAAAATGAGTATCTCACGTTAAAAGATTCTTCAAATCTTTGGAAGAACCGTGAAAAAAAGTATAATCATTAAAAGGCAGTGATACTTCCTCAAACCTGATATGAATGGACACATTTGTGTTTACAGGATTTTAAATTCATAAATTAATATAATTTCACAATGTTTCAAATTACCTCACAAATGAAATTATGTGGGAAAAAAATAACTGATAATGATATGTTAGAGAAAACATTCTCGACTTTCAATACCTCGAATGTGCTCATGCACCAGTAGAATCGAGAAAAATTAAAAAAACATTCTGATCTAGTTTCTTACCTTTTTATTGCTAAACAAAGGAATGAATTGCT
>NC_029788.2:36385201-36387468 GCF_000816755.2 Arachis ipaensis
ATTTTTTGAAGCAAATGTGGTAAATTATAACTCCAAAAGAGGCAAATAACAAGGCTTTGATAAAAGAAATTATGAAAGGAAGAAAAATTATTTTCACAAGAAAATATCTCACCAGAAGTGGGATAAAGAAAGCACTACAAGAAAAAGCCTTTTTTTAGACGCCAAAAATCGACGGCTATTTCTGCCGTCGATAATTTTCGACGGCTTGCTGTCGATATTAACCAAAAAAAAATAAAAATAAAATATTAAAATCGACGATCAGGTCGTCGATATTATTATAAAGTATTAATTTTTTTTCTATTATAGTCACATTATCGACGCGCTTGATGTCGAAAATACTTTTAATTTAAAAACGACGTATATAGTGTCTATTTTATTATTTAAAATATCGACAAAATTTTCGTCGATAATTTAAACGGTTTAGATCATTTTCTAAAATGAAATCAACGGTATAAATTTAATGTATAAAATAGACGATAAGAGCGTTGTTTTTTTTTTAATAAAAATCGACAAACGTGCCGTCGATTTTTATAACTACAAACACCTATACCCGCGTCCCCCTCCCTGCGTCCAAAGTGCAGAAATGCAATTCTCCCAATTTCCCTCGTTCAACCCCAAATTCACACCATTCTTTGCTTCTGTCGTCGCTCCGTCACGGTTGTGCCGCCATCGCTCCTCCTGCTCATGCCGCCGTCGCGCTCTATTGCTACCGTGCCGTTGTTGCTCCTTACATTTGCGCCACCGTCGCTCCTCGTGCTCACGCCGCGGTAAGAGGTAAATCATTTGGAGTTTCAATTGACAAGATCAATTAATTTTCTCTTTATTGAAGAAACCTGAAAAGTTCTGTGATTGGTTGGGGTTGAAATTGATGTATTGATTATGTTAAATTTTCTCTTTATAAGGAATGATTTGCAGAAACTTCTGAATTTTGAATCAAATTCTTCAATGTGATCGAATTCGTTAAAATACATATTTGAATTTGTGGAATGGGTAGGTGATAAGCAAGAAGAAGATAATGGGAACGTCGCTGGTTTCGAACGTGAAGCGCGAGGTTTCGATCATGAGCAAGCTCAACCACCCGAACATCGTGAAGCTGCACGAGGTGCTGGCGACGAAGACCAAGATCAATTTCGTGTTGGAGTTCATTAAAGGCGGTGAGTTATTTGCTAAGGTTTCGAAAGGGAGGTTCAGCGAGGATCTCGCCCGCAAGTATTTCCAGCAGCTTATCTCCACCGTAGGGTACTGCCACTCGCGCGGCGTTTTCCACCGTGATTTGAAGCCGGAAAATCTCTTGCTTGATGAGAATGAGAATCTCAAGGTCTCCGATTTTGGACTCAGTGTCGTCAAAGACCAGGTCAGCCCCAAAATACTATAATTTGCATTTACAGCATCATTTTGTTCTTTTTGTTCAGTTAAATTGTTGGAGAATTTGATTTTTCACAAGCAATTTGAACAAAAAAATTTCTGTCAAAATTCTTCCCGTAATCAAATGCTAGAGCTCAAATTAGAGTTCAGGGTAATTAATGTGATAGATGGTGGATTTTAGAGTCCTGTGTTTAGGGTAATCAATGGTGCTGGAGGATTGCTTCTAAATTTATGAATTTAATTAATTTGTTACAAAATTAAATGGTTTATTGAAGAAAAAGTTTATTTGTCCCATCATGGTTTGGATTTGTGGTTGCAATTCTAGCTGCAGTAAAATTTGCAGTTGATGCTGCTGTAATTGTTGTAAAGGGCTACAAAATTGTAACATCAATGTCGTAATCTTGGTTGCAGAGTTTGAAATCATGGCTTGCACATTAATTTAGTAATTTATATTGAGGATAATATATGGGAACAATAATAATGGCTGGTTAAATTAAGATGCCTAGAGTCACAAACTCACAATGCTAATAAACAAAAGATTACATGTAAATGTGTCATAAGAATTAAGATACTGAGATACAAAGATACCGTGAAGGTGACAAAATGTTGAAACACCAGGAAATGGTAACCAAGAATCAGGAAGCCTCCCTGAAGAGCCTAGAAAGACAGATGGGGCAACTCTCCAAGCAAGTATCTGTTGAGAGACCTTCAAGCTCACTGCCTAGTGATACAATCCCAAATTTGCAACAACATCACCACACAATCTCACAGAATTCTCAAAGGATCTCCAATCTAGAAAGTGGAGTAGAGAGAATGATGACACATCTAAAGAGGATGAACAAACACTATGAGGACCTACTCGGGGGAATTGGGAAGCAAATAGAACAATTAGCCAAAAACCA
>NC_029788.2:36387726-36441080 GCF_000816755.2 Arachis ipaensis
AGAATTGAAGAAATTCTGTTTCAATCTCAATCTTGGATCTCTCTGTTTCTTTACTGTTAATTGAATTTCATTTCCGATTAACTGCTCTTCATCTATTCTCTTTGCAATTTACAATTCCCTTCTAAAAGTTTATCTGTATTAATTATTTAATATTTTTCAAATAAAAAATAATTAAAAAATATGGCTATTAAAATCGACGACCGTGTTGTCGCTTTTTAAATTTAAAATAGACAAAATATAGACAACGAATTTGTCGGTATCTAAATAATTAAATCGACGGCAATTGTGTCGATTTTATTGAATCAAATATCGACAGAAAAGCTGTCGATTTTATATAATAATATCGACGGTAAAATTATCGATTTTATTGATTCAAATATCGACAAAAATGGCGTCGATTTTAAATAATAATATCGACGTCCATATTGTCGATTTTAGTAAGGAGACAAAATTTCCAAACTCATATTATAGACGAAAATGCTGTCGATTTAATTAAATTATTATCGACGGCTACAAGAGCCGTCGATTTTATTAGAATTTTAAAAAATCGACAAGCTTAATAGCGACCATCTCAGACGTCTATTTTGCCGTCGATATTTAATATTATCGACGGCCAAGCCGTCGATTTGGCCGTCGATTTTAACAACGTTTCTTGTAGTGAAGAGATAATGGGTATATTTTCATGTTATGATCTTATTATTATTTATTTTTGAATAAAATGACAAGGACATATAATGAATATATTTGTCTTGCAGGTAGTGCAAGTTTGCATATCACTCTCAAAAGTAACATATATTTACTCATCTTATATCAAAAGAAGAATGTATTAATACTACTAGAGTAAAGTATTATTTTTGTCCCCAACGTTTGGGGTAAGTTTCAAAGTCGTCCCTAACGTTTCAATCATCCTATTTAAGTCCCTAACGTTTCAAAATTGGCTCAATGTTGTCCTGCCGTTAGGGATCCGTTAACAGAATTGACGGCGGGACAAAATTGAGACGATTTTGAAACGTTAGTGACTTAAATAAAACGGAAACGTTGGATACAGTAAAAAATTGATATTATTGAAGGATAAAATTAAAATTTGTTTCTATGTATCATTTTTGTCCCCAACGTTTTCGTCCTATTTAAGTCCCTAACGTTTCAAAATCATCTCAATTTTGTCCCGCCGTCAATTCTGTTAACGGATCCCTAACGGCAGGACAACATTGAGTCAATTTTGAAAAGTTAGGGACTTAAATATGACGATTGAAACGTTAGGGATAAGTTTAGGACTTACCCCAAACGTTGGGAACAAAAACGACACTTTACTCATACTATTATTAGCTTAAGCAATGTGATAGAACGCTCCGAAAGAGCTATAATTCTATTTTTCACAGGAACAAAATTCATAATAAGTAATATACTATTGTCTACTAAGTTTCTAAGGAACTTGTTGAGTTCTAAAGATATTCGTCGAAACAGATATGAAATTGAAAAAATAAAAGAGAAAAATCATGAGTATTTATATATCACTAATTCATTATTCAAATAAAAATGTTATATTGAAAAGTTACCCTTATTTTCTTATGGGTTATATTATACTAAAATAAGTACAATAAAATCATATGCCATTATAAACCAGAAGTTTACTAGTCCAAATGAATTCATAATTTAGCATGATTGATTGGGTCATCTTAGAATAACCATGATGCAAAAAAATATTGAAAACTTCCATAAACATTTACTAAAAAACCAAAGGGTTCTTCAATCTAGTGAATTCTTATATGTTACATGTTCTCAAAAAAAGTTAATTGCAAGGCCATCACCAATAAAGATTGGATTTGAGTCTCCTGAATTTCTAGAAATAATTCTAGGAAATATATGTGGACCAATTCATCCACTAAATCTTTTAGATACTTTATGGTCCTAATAGATGTATCTTTGAAATGGTCACATATGTGCTTATTGTCTTCTCGCAACTTGACATTTGCGAGATTACTTGCTCAAATTATTTGATTAAAAGCACACTTTTCAGAAAATCCAATAAAAAAATTTTGTCTTAATAATGCTGGTGAATTTACTTTCTAAGATTTTGATGCTTATTATATGGCTAACGAAAAAAGTGTTGAATATCTAGTATCACATGTTCACATACACAACGGACTAGGAGAATCGTTTATTAAATGCCTCCAATTAATTGCTAGATGCTTATGACAACAAATCTCCCTATTTTTGTTTCGGGCATACGATTTTACATACTGCAACACTTATTCATTTGAGGCGAACAAATTACCACCAATTTTTATCCTACATATAGCTTTTGGCCAACAACCAAATATTTTTTATTTGAGAATATTTGGGTGTGCGATATATGTTCCAATTATTCCATCTTATCGCACTAAAATGGGACTCCAAAGAAAATTAAAAATTTGTGTGGAATATGATTCTTCCTTTATAGTGAAATATCTTGACATACAAATAGGAGATGTGTTTAAAGTTCGATTTTCAGATTGTTATTTTGATGAATCAATGTTTTCAACATTGAGGAGAGAGAATAAGCCACTTGAGAAAGAACTCAATTGGAATGCATCATTGTTGATGCATCTAGACTCATGATTAGGACATTGTGAACTAAAAGTTCAAAATATTATACATTTGCAAAGAATAATGTAACACCCTAATATTCAAATTCTTATGTTCGAGTCATAAGTCAATGATATTATGGTGGTACGACTCTCAGGTGGATTTTTAATACATAATCATATATATATTGAAAGGAAATATTAAACGAGAAGCCTGAAAAAGAGTAAAAATAAAATCGCGAAGTCGTATCACTCACGTATCGACAACTTAAATATAAAGCGTGAAGTCGAAAGCGATATACAGTTAAAGACATAAAGGAGAGTAAGACAAGGACAGTATATAGATATATATCATAAGTAAATAGCCACTAGTCGTGACCCGCAAAGTTTAGACCGGCTAGGGTACAGTATGAAAGTAGTTGACAACAGTATCTCCTAATCTCTCCCAAAAGAAACATAAGAGCCTCTATAGGCAAGTTTAAAAGAATTCAATACATAAAACAAGCTTTTTCAAAATAAAGGTGGAGAGATTCTAAGCAAAATATAAGGTAGAGAATATAAAGATCTTCGCCATCTCTCAGATGAACCACAGCTCACCTCTGAGCACCTGGACTTGTATCTGAAAAATAAGAGATATATACGGAATGAGAACCTCCGACCCATGGGTTTCCAGTACAGTAAAAGTGCCAAATAAATACAATGCATTGTAATAAAAACTCACTAAGCATCCTAAACTTTCTTTCACCAAATATTCATCATATGTTCTCGCTAATCCATGAATAGGCAAATGTCATAAGGGAATGCTAAATCTAATTCATATTCCTCATGCTTCTCAACTTTCTAACTCTCCGACGATTCACAATCAGAATTATAAACAAAACCATCCCCAACCATTCTGTCTCAGCAATTCTATATCCTCACCTGGAGCAAGTGAAATCACTTCACTGCGTCTACCCAGGGAACTCATGATCTCATTATCAACCTGGAGCAAGTGAATCACTTCACTGCATCTACCCAGGGAACTCAAATTATCTCATTCAATAATCATCATTTTAAATTAATCATATCATTATTCCATTTCAACAAGAACACCCCTCAGTGTCAACCGACACAAGCATGAGAAACCTCTCAATTGAAGAAACACAATCAATATAGACAAGTAATACACAATTAAGGTACAAGTAAAACAGATAGAATATAGTCAGGTAACATAGCATATATGATATATCAATCCAAACAAATAGGCAAACCCAAATAATTCAAACATATACAAATGATGTATGCCTGCTCTATGGCTAATGAGTCTCATCTGTCAGTTATAAAGCTAACCCGAAAAGTCCTGGTAGCTAACCATTGGACTGTCCCTCTGTCGTGCATCCCCAACTCGAGTTAGTCACAAGCATAAACATAATCACACAACACCCACACTGGTGTTTATTCACAGGGGCGAGCTCGTCTGGAACTTTGACAGTGTCCGGCCACACTTATGACATAGGGTCAGCAGAATCTCGGATCTCAACCTGGAGCAAGTGGAGCTGACCTACTGGATCTACCCAAGAAAATCTGAAACTCAGATAATTTCACAAATCTCAAATCATACTCGACTGGGAGCAAGTAGGGGCTAACCACTATTTCACTACAAGAAAAATACCCATTCAGGTACACTTAAAAAGTGTAGCTAAAAGTGAAAAAAAAATGATGCCTTAGGCTACGGCTACGCTTTTTGGGCTACGGCTATGCTTTTTGGGGTGATTCCTATTCGGCCGTTGCCTATTCTCAAAGGCTACGCTTTTCTGCACCAAGGGCTACGCTTTTGGCGTTTGGGAAAAGGCAACGCTTTTCAAGTGATGCTATTTAGGACCAAAGGCTACGCTTTTCAGCTTTCATTCTTCCAGAATAGGCTACGCTTTTCAACGCTACTGCATCACTTGTAAAGCGTAGCCCCATTGTATACCATAGCTACTTTTTATAAGCGTAGCCTTAGGTCCCTCTTTTTTTTTGTATACTATAGCTACTGTATATAAGTGTAGCTTTAGTAACAATAAAAAGGGCATTAGTATTTTAATTTGGACTTGAATGATGAACATAAAAAGAAAGTGAAAAATAATAAAAAATGACTAACCTCTTTACATTCCTTCAATTCTCCAATTGTCTTCCGAGGTGTAATCTCGAGAAAATCTTTTGCAAGTGAGTAATAGTGATCACGTTTTTTAGCACTATTTGATTTCAAAGATCATATAAAGAAAGCAAAATTTTAGATATTATGTAAAGGAATATAGCAATACTATAGCATAGCCATGAAGCTTTAAAAAAAAGGTTGAACCTCGTATTAACGTTGGAAAGGGGTTTCTGACTAATCAGAAATTTATCAAAGTTTTGTTTATGCTTAACGGTGCTATCAACCTGTTGCAATAATTCGGCACGACAAAAGGGAAATAGAAAATTTAGTTAGCAAAGACAGTAAACTTCAAGATTAAAAGAAATAGAGGAGTGGCGGCAAAGACAGCAGATGCTGGTGGTGCTGGGTGAGCAGTGAGAAGCAGTTAGAAGATGATGGCAACAAAAAAATCATGCAGTATAGAAATCATAGTAACAACCTAAATAGAAAATCATAGTTAAAAAAAATATGGAAAAAGAAAAATAACAAGAACATGAATCAACTAATAGAATCAACCAACAGAATAAAATCACAGTAATAACAAGTTAACTACAATAATTAAAAAAGAAAACTCAAGTAATAACAACATAAATTAGAGATGGATAGCACTCAAGATATAAGCAGAAAGACAGCAAATCAGAAATCTATGGGAATCTGCAGACTGTGTTTATAGAAATCGATAGCACTCAAGATATAAGCATAAACCTTCAAGCCTTGTCCCAATTGAAACTATTTGTGCTGACCTAACTTAGAATTTTAGGAACATGAAGCATAAATCAAAACACATGGAATTAGTTAACAGATAGAGTGAAGAGGAGGTACCTGTCACAAATTTGAACCTATTCCATCATAGATGCCATTCTTTGCTGATCAGCTTCTAGAAGTGATTCAAAACCAGCTAACATGCTCTTATCCATGATTCAACCAGGGATTTTGGAGAAGAAACTCAAACCCAAGGAACGAAATTGAAACCAGTTAACTAATAATAATATAGGATGAAACTAAAGACCAAAAAGAAATAGAAAGCAAATAAAACTTAACTAAAGATGAAGCAAACTTTTGTGTAGAAGATGAAGCCTACTAGTTCTTCTGGGAATTTGTGCAGCTTCCTCTGAATTCATGTTTTCTCTGATAAAATCAACAATGGAATCATCAATTTGGAATCAAAAGTGATCAGAAGCACTAATAAAAATTAAATAAGCACGAGTCACTAGAAGCACTAATAATATGCCTTATAATAAAAAATAATATGCATAATAAACTAAATTCACTAATGAAACCAGCAAGAGTGATCAGAAGCACTAATGAAACAGAAATAATAGAGTTGTTGTACAACAACAAAAAATATTCACTAACCCTTCGGCAAGCTTTAACTATATCTGACTCTGGGAATTGAGCACCACCTCGAATGTCCTATCACCATAAATAAAAGCAAATAACTCAGCCTCACTAAATGGAAGTAGAAAGAGGGAATTCGGATGCACAAAGTATACCTTGCTATAGTTCCGCTTCAGCAACATTTCCTTTGCCACCCCACACATGCCACAAAAATAGAGTAAATTTGACATGACCTGCATATGTTACCAAAATCATAAGAAAGAAGTAACATTTATTTTTACAAGACAACATAGTGTTTTAGGTATAGAAAAAGAACCTTGTTGCACAATCACTCAGTCCAAGATGGTTCTTTGCATAGAGGTGAAACAAGTATCAAACCAAGTACACGTTGTCTATACTTCATCTATTGTAAACAGTAAACACATAAAAACATTAGAAAAATTGAACGATCCATCATTGAAACTCTAATGTAATTTAAAAAGGGGAGAGGCTGCATAGCACCAACATAATAACTTACAGCAAATAAGGTAAGAATGTAAGCCCCGGCAGCTACTCCCATGCACATTACTGCACTAAGACTGCATACAAAAAGAATGTTGGGGTCAGATTGCCTTCTCAAAATGAACAACTACCAATATTCAAAGCCTAATGGAAATTGGTGTAAACTAATTTTCTTTATGTCATTAAATGGAAATCAATTACAGATTAAGCTTGAACTTACTCACCCAAAAAAGTTGAGAACCTCGGCTATTTGATCTGCTAGGTCGTCAACAGAAAGAATTGGATAATCTGGAACAATCTCAGGAGCTCCCAACTGCAACAACTCTTGAACAAAGTACAAGATGATAAGAAAGCAAGAACATAAAATATTATCAATGAAGGAATTTATAACAGTGAGGAGATATATACATCAAGTAACACTGCAAAACAATCAAACACAGCTTTAACATGATGAGCACAAAACAATCAAACACAGCTTAACATGATGGAAGCAGGAAATGAATGCTTAAATTACAAAAAGGTTGAAGAAACTGAGATCAAAGAACTTCAAAATCAAGAGGAGTAACATATTAAACCTTTTTTCTCAACCTTGTGCCTGCCATTCATGGCACTTTCCTGAAACAAAGATCACGAAAATATCAACAAGAGAATTTCAAGTCAGAGAAAATTGAGTAATCCAATGTCAATCATATAACACACGTTGAAGCACCGAAGCAAATCCTTGGCCTGTTCCGCATCATGATCCTCGGCCAGAGTAGTCCGTAAACCAACAACCCCTTAACCCAGCAGCCACAGTACCTGAAAACCTGAAAATAATTGGGAAATATCAAAACCAAAAACAAATTAAAAATAGAACATGATGCTTCTTAATTAAAAAACAAATAATCGCAGAACCTCCCCTAATCAGAACAATAATCAAAACCCCTAATCAGAAGTTCCAATCATCAAAATCCCTAATCAGAACAATAATTATTTACCTGAGTTTGAGCAGAGGTCAAAAAAGAGAAGAAGAAGAAGAAGACTAGCGGCAGAGAAGAAGAGGACGACTGGGGACAACACCGTCGTGACCGAGACAGGAAAATTAGTCATCGTTGAGGGTCAGAGAAGCGCCGTCGCACTTCGCGTTCGTTGTCACTGAGGGCCGTCAACTCATCATCACCGAGAGGCGAGAAGCAGCATAGCACCGTCGTGACTCTGAGGCTGGTGAGTGGTGACGAAAGCCATGACGGTGGCTGGTGAGAGACAAATAGAGGGTTGAGAGGGAAAGGGTGATGGCAAATGGTGAGAGGCGCGGCAGAGAGAGGGCTGAGATAGGAAATGTGGCGACACCATTCGTGAGCCGTGAGGGGGACTGAGGGTGCATGGCTGCGTCTTGTGGTGCTGAGAGAATAGGGTTGTGTGCAGACCCTAGAGTGTAGTATGTGATTTGGTGAAAAGGAAACAAAAAATTACTAAGTGTTTGTGAGTTGTGTTAAATTTTTTTGTACTAGATACATTAGGCATCACTTTTAAAATGCACCAAAAACTTAACAAATAGGCTACCCTCTAAAAGCGTCTCCTTTGATACGAAAAGTGAAACTATAGATATCAACCTACGGCTACGCTTTATAAGTGATTTCTATAATACCTAAGGCTACACTTTTTAAATGATGCCACAATTGTGTATCCTTTTCTCTTATAAAAAGGCAACACGGAGAATAGCGTAGCATATTTATAGAATAGGCTACGCTTTTCAAATGTAGCTTAAAAAAAGTGTGGCTGAATGGGTATTTTTCTTGTAGTCTACATCTACCCCAGGAGTCTGAATACCAAACCAGGAGCAAGTGGAATCACTCCACTGCATCTACCCAGGCAGGTATATCTCACCACATCCTGGAGCAAGTGGATCAATGCCACTGCATCTACCCAGGCAGGTATATCTCATCACATCCCAGAGCAAGTGGATCAATGCCACAACCCTTGTGTCCACCTGGGGAGCCTCTATACTAACCAACCTGGAGCAAGTGGGGCGCAACCAGAACCATTGCATCTACCCAGGAGGTACGTTCTCATATGCCCAGGAGGAACCAAGGAGGATATTCTAACCTCCCACCATCTCGCTGGGTGTGATTTTACAATACCAGGAAGAATAAGGAAGGGGATCCTCACCTTCCTTCATCTCTCTGGGGTTGCACTTTCGAGAAAGAGAGCCCAAGATAAAGCAATCATTCAAAGCCATATTTTCACTTCTAGCCATAAATCAAAATTTATCATAGCCATCCGGCTCATAACATAACCCATAACGAGCTAATAATCATTATTAAATACAACCCTTTGGCTCACGGCATACACCACACTTCCATCATCACCCTCAGTAACTCATACAATCATCATTACTCATCATTCATCATTGATTCTCACTTTACTTCCTCCACAAGTTACCACATGTCCTAGCTTCTTTTCATTACTAGGCATACTATAAGGCTTTAAGACTTAAAGGGTGAGAATAAAGGCTTAAAAGTCTAAAATTCGGCTTTAAAAACTCAAAATCAACTTTTACTGGAAACAGGGTCACGCGTGCGCGTCGCCCACACGTGCGCGTGGAAGTAAGAAAAACAAAGTGATGAGTGTGCGTCGCCCATGCGCACACGTGGATGGTAGAAAAGTAAGGTGAGGCGTGCGCTTCAGCCACGCATACGTGTGGGTGCGTTTTGTGCTCCTCGCACAAAACCAGCACAATTCCAACGCAAATCTCTGGATTTTCTATGGGGCATTTGCATCAGTGCAGCGACGCATATGCGTCGACCAGGTGCACACATGAGAGAGTAAAAATCGTGAGTGACGCATGTGCGTTGGCTATGCGTGCGCTTGATGCGCATAAACGTGTTATGCTACGATTTAGGAAATTGCACGATCGGCAAAATTCCTTCCGGCAAGTGCACCGGTTATCGTCGTCAAGTAAAAACTCACAATAGAGCTCAAGAAAATGCATAAAACAACTAAAACTAACAGAAAAATGCTAGTGAAACTAGCCTATGATGCCTTGGCATCAGCGCTCCGGGGTACGTTTTACCAAAAATTTTACTAAATTAAAAAGCTGTAGAAGTTACATTTTTAAACCCCAAATTTCCAACACACATAACTTCTTCTACAAAATTCCTTTTTTAACCATTTCCAAACCGTTGGAAAGATCGTTGAATAAACTTTCATAAAAATTCGATTTAGAAGAATTCCTAAGTTCGAGGACCGAGTTACGGACCGCCGAAGTTGGTCAAAAATAAGTTTTGACCCAAAAAAGGAAATTACCAATTTTTCCAATGTTCACAAGCCAAATTCATTTCCACTCATCCAAATGGCCACAACCCAACCACATTCATATAATTACACTCAACCAAAATCAAACGTACCTCATCTACACAGTTTCACCCAAAACTATCAAATTCCACACCTCACTTCCTCAAACCTTATTATTTAATAACCAAACCAATTATTCACACATTCAATTTCTAAAATCCATCCAATCTCTTATATCATCACACAATAGACACATCAACTTACCTTCCTTACCTCTTTCCGGCCTCTAGCCCAAGATTCACAGCCTCCACCCCAAATTTACAATTTAAATGCATATTCCACAAACCAATATTCATTATCCAATTCATCAAATCCTCAACACACCAAACATACAAATTCACACAATTCTCAATCCAATCATTAATTTACATTACATATCAATTATGCATATTAGTACCAACCATTCACACAATCCAAAGTTAATCCTAGGGGCATCTAGCCTAGGAATTCTCATCACACCACACGGTACTTAAATGAAACTTAAATCGTACCTCTTGTAGCCAAAATACTTGAGCTTCTTCTTATAAGTCTCTACCAACCCTTAGCTCCAAGCCTCACCAAAGCTCCACAAGCAATACCAACCTCCCAATTGTGCACCAAAATCACCAAATACACTAACATAACCAATTTTCACACTTATAATCAACCTAGGGTTCATGAAATTGATAAATCACAAGGGTTTGAGTACTTCTTACCTCAGTCTCTATGAAATAGGGATAGAACCTACTTAGAATCCATGTTAGAGTATCCCTAAACAACCAAAATTACAAGATTTTAACAGTAACTACCTAAAAACACGTAACAGTAGGGAATTTCGAAAACTAGGCAGAGATGAATAGAATACTCACTACAAAACTCAGATAGAATTGAAGAGGATGAGAAGAGCGATGCGTGGCTACAAACGGCTCGTCAATCGGAGTTTCGGAGAGAAAGTTATGATGATTTGAAGTTTGATGAAGTTGGGATTTTCTCTCTTCTTCCTCTCTTCTCCATTTCAGCGCCCCTACCCTCTTTCTTCAAGGTTAATGAGCTGAAATGCTCATAACTAATGTTTATATATGTTGGGTCTTGGGCCCACTTTGGTCCGGTTCACTTGGTTTATTCCGTTGGCCCAATTTTGGGCCAAAACCTCTAAGATTAGAGTTTTAAATCGTATTTTAAATATTTCTACCTTTCCTAATTTTAAATCCTAATTTCTTAACCTTATTTACATATAATTAACTTTCTCAGCCACAGTACCAGACAGATGGCAGCCGGTACTGCCGGTCAAATTTTCAATGCGCATTTTTATCCAGAAAACTATGTTTTCCGACTCAGAAAAATTCACTGAATCCAAATATCATATTTAAATTATCAAATTCAGAATGCTAAATTTTCTAACCATATTTTCTCCTATTTAATTTATTATTTAATTAATTACGGTTTGACCAGATTTTATAAATAACAAATAAATTGTCTGATACATTTTTTTATACAAAGAGGATAATAAAAATCTACATACCAAATGTAAATGTCCAAATTCGAATTGATATTCCAGTTGAACAAATGGCTATTGAAACAAGCACACGCTAGAAGCGCAGTAGACCAACTAGTTCCAAAAATAAAAATCTTCGAAAAAGAAAATAGGCATTTAATATTATCGGGGCAAATGATACTCTTGCTGAAAAAGATAAAGACATAGAAAGGATACCAGCAATTGTCCAAAATTTTGATATAATTTTGAATCAGAAGGCGTTTAAGTACCTGAAAATTCAAAAAATTGTGAAAATGATGAGATCTTGATAAATTATATTTTTACAAGAAACAAATAAATTCAAATAAGATAATTGTTAATGGAATATTTATGTATAATGAGGCATTACACATCATGCATAAAAGTAAAGATCTTGTGCCAAGAACAATTGAAGAATATCAACAAAGAAATAATTGGTCAAAATGAGAAGAAGCTATGAAGGTTGAGTAAGACTCATGTGCAAAATGTGAAGTCTTTAGACCTATAGTCTGTATACCAGAAGTTGTAAAACCTAATGAATACAAATGGGTATTTGTGAAAAAATAAAAAGAGAAAAATAAAGTTGTATGCTACAAAGATCGACTTATAGCACAAGGTTTTCATAAAGATTCCGTATAAATTATGAAGAAACCTTTTTTCCTATAATAACAGATGCAATAACATTATGTTATTTGATTAGTTTATTCGCATATCATAAGCTACATATGCATCTAATAGATGTGGTGACAATTTATTATATGGATCATTAGATCATAATATCTATATGAAAATTCCTAAAGAACTAAAGATATCTAAGCCATCTAATGAATATTCACAAGGGTTATATTTAGTCAAATTGCAAATATCTTTATATGGTCTAAAATAATCTATACGGATGTGGTATAGTCGTCTTACTGAGTATTTGACCAAAAAGGAATTCAAAAATGATGATATATGTCGATGTATTTTCGTAAAAAAATCCATATCTGAATTCATTATAATTGCTATGTACGTTAATTATTTGAATTCATTGGGACCTTTGAAGAGATTCCAACAATTACAAAAGCTCTAAAAGAATAGTTTAAGATGAAAGATCTTGAAATGACTAAATTTTTTTCGATCTATAAATCGAACATACAAATAATGGAATCTTTATTCATCAAACACCTCATACAGAAAAGATCTTGAAGAAATTTATATAGATAAGTCACATATATTAAGTACTCTAATGATCGTAAGGTCTTTGGATGTGAAAAATGATCAATTCCGTCCTAAAGAAGAAAATGAAGATATTCTTAGTCCTGAGGTACCATATCTTAGTGCTATTAGAGCATTAATATATCTTGCTAATAATATACGACCTAACATATTATTTTCTGTGAATTTACTAGCAAAGTATAATTCTTCTCTGACATAAAAGACATTGGAATGGAATCAGACAAATTTTTTAATACCTTTATGAAACAGTTGATATGGGACTATTTTATCCATATAAATTCAAGTCACAATTAATTAGCTATACAAATGTAGGATATTTGTCTGATCCGTATAAAAGAAGATCTCAAATAGGATACTTGTTTATATATGGTTATACAACTATATCATAGAGGTCCACAAAACAAATGATAGTAATAACATCCTTTAATCATGCTGAAATACCAGCGACATATGAAGCAAGTCGCAAGTATTTTTGCCTCAAGGGTTTGATTCAATATATTTTATGATCATACGGATAGACTGATCAGAAAATAGCTCCAACTATTTTGTTTGAAGATAATACAGCATGCATTGCTCAACTTAAGGGTGGATATATATAAAATGATATGACAAAGCACATTTTCCAAAATTCTTCTTCACTAATGACCTTCAAAATCAAGGAACAATTGATGTCCAATAGATCCGCTCAAGTAATAATCTGGTAGATTTATTTATAAGTCATTTCTAAGATTCGCTTTTGAAAAAGCAGTACATCAAATTAGGATGTGCCAACTTTGAGATATTAAATAATATTGACAAGAGGGAGAGACTGTACTCTTTTTTCTTTAGTCAGATTTTTATCACTATTGAATTTTTCTTGACAATATTTTCTAACGAGGTAGTTGATGAGCGGATAATTTATGCACTTTTTGACATTATTTTTACATAGTTTTTAGTATGATCTAGTTAGTTTTTAGTATATTTTTATTAGTTTTTAATAAAAAATCACATTTCTAGACTTTACTATGAGTTTGTGTGTTTTTCTATGATTTCAGGTATTTTCTGGCTGAAATTGAGGGACTTGAGCAAAAATCAGATTCAGAGGCTGAAGAAGGACTGCAGATGCTGCTGGATTCTGACCTCCCTGCACTCAAAGTGGATTTTCTGGAGCTACAGAACTCCAAATGGCGTGCTCTTAATTGCGTTGGAAAGTATACATCCAGGGCTTTCCAGCAATATATAATAGTCCATACTTTGCTCGAGTTTTGACGACGCAAACTGGCGTTCAACGCCAGTTCCATGTTGCATTCTGGAGTTAAACGCCAGAAACAGGTTGCAAAGTGGAGTTAAACGCCAAAAACAGGTTGCAAATTGGCGTTCAACTCCAAGAGAAGCCTCTACACGTGTAAAACTCAATGCTCAGCCCAAGCACACACCAAGTGGGCCCCAGAAGTGGATTTCTGCATCATTTACTCATTTCTGTAAACCTTAGTAACTAGTCTGATATAAATAGGACCTTTTACTATTGTATTAGACAATCTTTTGATCAGTTTTATGATATCTTAGACCTTTATGGGGGCTGGCCACTCGGCCATACCTAGACCTTGTTCTTATGTATTTTCAACGGTAGAGTTTCTACACACCATAGATTAAGGTGTGGAGCTCTGCTGTTCCTCATGAATTAATACAAAGTACTATTATTTTTCTATTCAATTCAAGCTTATTCCGATTCTAAGATATTCATTCACACTTTAATATGAATGTGATGATCATGACAGTCATCATCATTCCCAACCTATGAACACGTGCCTGACAACCACTTCCGTTCTACCTTAGATTGAATGAATATCTCTGGGATTCCTTAATCAGAGTCTTCGTGGTATAAGTTAGAATCCATGGACGGCCATTCTTGAGATCTGGAAAGTCTAAACCTTGTCTGTGGTATTCCAAGTAGGATCTGGGAAGGGATGGCTACGACGAGCTTCAAACTCGCGAGTGCTGGGCGTAGTGACAGACGCAAAAGGATCAATGGATCCTATTCCAGTATGATCGAGAACCGACAGATGATTAGCCATGCAGTGACAGTGCATTGGAGCATTTTTACTAAGAGGACAGGATGTAGCCATTGACAACGGTGACGCCTAACATATAGCTTGCCATAGAAAGGAGTATGAATGATTGGATGAAAACAATAGGAAAGCAGAGGTTCAGGAGGAACAAGCATCTTCATACGCTTATCTGAAACTCTCACCAATGAATTACATAAGTATCTCTATCTTTTATTTATATTTTAATTATATTTTAATTATCTTTTAATTATTAAATCTCCATAATCAATTGAATCTGCCTGACTGAGATTTACAAGGTGACCATAGCTTGCTTCAAGCCGACAATCTCCGTGGGATCGACCCTTACTCACGTAAGGTTTATTACTTGGACGACCCAGTGCACTTGCTGGTTAGTTGTGCGAAGTTGTGACAAAGAACTAAGATTATGAACGTGCGTATTATGTTTTTAGCGCCGTTACCAAGGAATGAACCGTCACGATTTCCGCGCACCAAGTTTTTGGCGCCGTTGCCGGGGATTGTTCGAGTTTGGACAACTGACGGTTCATCTTGTTGCTCAGATTAGGTAATTTTATTTTAATTTTAAGCTTTTTATTTTTGTTAATTTTAATTTTGAAAATAATACAAAAAAAAAACAAAAAAACAAAAAAATTAATAAAACCATAAAATCAAAAATATTTTTGTGTTTCTTGTTTGAGTATAGAGTCAATTTTTAAGTTTTGTGTCAATTGCATGTTTATCTCTTTCTTGCATTTTTCGAAAACTCTTGCATGGTGTTCTTCATGATCTTCAAGTTATTCTTGGTAAGTCTTCTTGTTTGATCTTTAAAATTTCTTCTTTGGTGTTTCTTCTTGTTTTTCATATGCATTCTTGAATTATTAGTGTCTAAAGTTTGAAATTTCTAAGTTTGGTGTCTTGCATGTTTTTCTTTTCTTAAAAATTTTCAAAAATATGTTCGTGATGTTCATCTTGACATTCGAAGTGTTCTTGGTGTTCATCTTAACATTCATAGTGTTCTTGCATGCATCATTTATTTTGATCCAAAATTTTCATGCATTGAGTCTTTTTGGTGTTTTTCTCTCTCATCATTAAAAATTCAAAAATAAAAAAAATATCTTTCCTTTTTTCCTCATAAATTTTCGAAAATTTGAGTTGACTTTTTCAAAACTTTTTAAAATTTAGTTGTTTCTTATGAGTCAAATCAAATTTTCAATTTAAAAAGTATCTTTTTCAAATCTTTTTCAAAAATCAAATATTTTTCATTTTTTTCTTTCATAATTTCGAAATTTTCAAATTGATTTTCAAAATCTTTTTCTTATTTTTATTTCATATCTTCGAAATTAATGCTAAAAATTAATGTGACTGTTTCAAAATTTTTAAGTTTGTTACTTGCCTGGTAAGAAAGGTTCAATCTTTAAACTCTAGACTCATATCTTTTTAGTTTCTTGTTAGTCAAGTAATCAACTTTAATTTCAAAATCAAATCTTTTTAAATTTCTTTTTCAAATCTTTTTCAATTTAAATTTCAATCACATCTTTTTCAAAATTTAAATTCAAAATCTTTTCCATTTTCTTATCTCTACAAAATTTGATTTTCAAATCTTTTTCAATTAACCACTTAACTTTTTGTTTGATTCTTATCTTTTTCAAAACTACCTAACTAACTCTCTCTCTCTAATTTTCGAAAATCCCTTCCCTCTTTTTCAAAATTCCTTTTTAAATTAACTAATTATTTTAAATTAAATTTAATTTGATTCAATTTTCCTTTCTTAATTTTTGAACTTTAATTTTTATTTTTTATTTTAAATTCAATTTAAAAACAAAAATACTTTTATTTTAATTTATTTAATTTTCGAATTTCGCTTCTCCTCATCTCTTTCTGTTTATTTATTCATCTACTAACACCCCTCTTTCAACCAAGAATTCGAACTCATTCCTCTCCCTTGTGTTTGGATTCTTATCTTTTCCTTCCTCCATTATTCTCTTAAAAGGAATCTCTATACTGTGACATAGAGGATTCCATATTTTTTGTTTCCTTCTTTTTCATATGAGCAGGAACAAGGATAAGAACATTCATGTCGAAGCTAATCCTGAACCTGAAAGGACTCTGAAGAGGAAGCTAAGGGAAGCTAAAGCACAACTCTCTGGAGAAAATCTGACTGAAATTTTCGAAAAAGAAAGAGACATGGCCGAAAATAATAACAATGCAAGGAAGATGCTTGGTGACTTTACTGCACCAAATTCTAATTTACATGGTAGAAGCATCTCAATCCCTGCCATTGGAGCAAACAATTTTGAGCTTAAACCTCAATTAGTTTCTCTGATGCAACAGAATTGCAAGTTTCATGGACTTCCGTCAGAAGATCATTTTCAGTTCTTAACTGAATTCTTGTAAATATGTGATGCTATTAAGACTAATGGGGTTGATCCCGAGGTCTACAGGCATATGCTTTTCCCATTTGCTGTAAGAGACAGAGCTAGAATATGGTTGGACTCTCAACCTAAGGATAGCCTGAACTCTTGGGATAAGCTGGTCACGGCTTTCTTAGCCAAGTTCTTTCCTCCTCAAAAGCTTAGTAAGCTTAGAGTGGATGTTCAAACCTTCAGACAGAAGGAAGGTGAATCCCTCTATGAAGCTTGGGAGAGATACAAGGAACTGACCAAAAAGTGTCCTTCTAACATGCTTTCCGAATGGACCATCTTGGATATATTCTATGATGGTCGGTCTGAATTATCTAAAATGTCATTGGACCATTCTGTAGGTGGATCCATTCACCTAAAGAAAATGCCTGCAGAAGCTCAAGAACTCATTGACATGGTTGCAAATAACCAGTTTATGTACACTTCTGAAAGGAATCCTATGAGTAATGGGATGCCTCAAAGGAAGGGAGTTCTTGAAATTGATACTCTGAATGCCATATTAGCTCAGAATAAAATATTGACTCAGCAAGTCAATATGATCTCTCAAAATCTGAATGGATTGAAGGAATCATCCAACAGTACTAAAGAGGCATCTTCTGAAGAAGAAGCTTATGATCCTGAGAACCCTGCAATAGCAGAGGTGAATTACATGGGTGAACCCTATGGAAACACCTATAATCTCTCATGGAGAAATCATCCAAATTTCTCATGGAATGATCAACAAAAGCCTCAACAAGGCTGTAATAATGGTGGAAGAAACAGGTTTAGCAATAGCAAACCTTTTCCATCATCCACTCAGCAACAGACAGAGAATTCTGAGCAGAGTCCATCTAGCTTAGCAAATATAGTCTCTGATCTATCTAAGGCCACTATGATTTTCATGAATGAAACAAGGTCCTCCATTAGAAATTTGGAGGCACAAGTGGGCCAGCTGAGTAAAAGGGTCACTAAAACTCCTCCTAGTACTCTCCCAAGCAATACAGAAGAAAATCCAAAGAGAGAGTGCAAGGCCATTGATTTAACCATCATGGCCGAACCTACAAGGGAGGAGGAGGACGTGAATCCTAGTGAGGAAGACCTCCTGGGACGTCCAGTGACCAATAAGGAGTTTTCCTTTGAGGAACCAAAAGAATCTGAGGCTCAATTAGAGACCATAGAGATTCCATTGAACCTCCTTCTGCCCTTCATGAGCTCTGATGAGTATTCGTCCTCTGAAGAGGATGAAAAAATTACTGAAGAGCAAGTTGCTAAGTACCTTGGTGCAATCATGAAGCTGAATGCCAAATTATTTGGTAATGAGACTTGGGAAGATGAACCCCCCTTGCTCACCAATGAATTGAATGCATTGGATAGGCAAAAATTACCTCAAAAGAAACAGGATCCTGGCAAATTCTTAATACCATGTACCATAGGCACTATGACCTTTGAGAAGGCTCTGTGTGACCTGGGGTCAGGAATAAACTTAATGCCACTCTCTGTAATGGAGAAACTTGGGATCTTTGAGGTGCAAGCTGCCAGAATCTCATTAGAGATGGCAGACAACTCAAGAAAACAAGTTTATGGACAAGTAGAGGACGTGTTAGTAAAGGTTGAAGGCCTTTACATCCCTGCTGATTTCATAATCCTAGACACTGGGAAGGAAGAGAATGAATCCATCATCCTTGGAAGACCCTTCCTAGCCACAGCAAGAGCTGTGATTGATGTGGATAGAGGAGAACTAGTCCTTCAACTGAATGAGGACAACCTTGTGTTTAAAACTCAAGGATCTCCTTCTGTAACCATGGAGAGAAAGCATGAAAAGCTTCTCTCACTGCAGAGTCAACCAAAGCCCCCACAATCAAACTCTAAGTTTGGTGTTGGGAGGCCTCAACCAAACTCTAAGTTTGGTGTTGAACCCCCACAGTCAAACTCTAAGTTTGGTGTTGGGAGGTCCCAACAATGCTCTGAACATCTGTGAGACTCCATGAGAGCTCACTGTCAAGCTATTGACGTTAAAGAAGCGCTTATTGGGAGGCAACCCAATGTTATTTAATTATATCTATTTTATTTTCCTTTTGTTATTTCGTGTTTTATTAGGTTGATGATCATGTAGAGTCACAAAACTACTGAAAAATAAAAAAACAAAATGAAAAACAGCATTAAAAATAGCACACCCTGGAGGAGAGCAGTCTGGCATTTAAACGCCAGAAACAAGCATCTGTCTGGCGTTTAACTCTAGAAACAAGCACTAAGCTGGCGTTTAACGCCAGAAACAAGCATCTGCCTGGCGTTAAACGCCAGAAACAGGCTACATTTGGGCGTTTAACACCAGAAATAAGCAGCAATCTGGCGTTAAACGCCAGGATTGCACAGCATGGGCGTTTTACACGCCTAATTGGAGCAGGGATGTTAAGTCCTTGACCCCACTTGATCTGTGGACCTCCCAGAATCCCCTCAAGATCTGTGGACCCCACAGGATCCCCACATATTCTTCTCTCCTCTTCACACCTTTTCATAACTCTCTTCCCCAAATACCCTTCACCAATCACCTCAATCTCTCTTTCCTATCACCTCTTCACCACTCACATCCATTCTCTCTTCCCCATATACCCTACACCCACCCACACAAATTCAAACCGTCACTCCTTCCTTTTCACACATCATAACCACCTAAAACCCTCCTTGGCCGAATACACCTTCTCCCTCCATCTCCTCTATTTTCTTCTTCTTCTACTACTTTCTTTCTTCTTTTACTCGGGGACGAGCAAACCTTCTAAGTTTGACATGGTAAAAGCATTGCTTTTTATTTTTTCATAACCATTTATGACACCTAAGGCCAGAAAAATCTCTAAAAAGAGGAAAGGGAAGGCAAAAGCTTCCACCTTTGAGTCATGGGAGATGGAAAGATTCATCTCACAAGCCCATCACTAAGAAAAGGATGGAACAAGCAAGAGATCATGGACCTCAACAAGAGCATGAGGAAATTCCCCACCATGAAATCCCTGAGAAGCCTCAAGGGATGCACCTTCCTCCACAAAACTATTGGGAGCAAATCAACACCTCCCTAGGAGAATTAAGTTCTAACATGGGACATCTAAGGATGGAGCATCAAGAGAACTCCATCATTCTTCATGAGATTAGAGAATATCAAAAATCTATGAGGGAGGAGCAACAAAGGCAAGAAAGAGACATAGAGGAGCTCAAAAGCACCATTGGTTCTTCAAGAAGAGGAAGACGCCACCCTCACTAAGGTAGACTCATTCCTTAATCTCCTTGTCTATTTATTTTACTGTTTTTTGATTTTTTGAGCTTTATGTTTTATTTATGTTTGTGTCTTTACTAGATGATCACTAGTGTCTAAGTGTCTATGCCTTAAAGTTGTGAATGTCCTATGAATCCATCACCTCTCTTAAATGAAAAATGTTTTAATTACAAAAGAACAAGAAGTACATGGTTTCGAATTCAACCTTGAAACTGGTTTAATTATTTTGATGTGCTGACAATACTTTTTGTTTTCTGAATGAATGCTTGAACAGTGCATATGTCTTTTGAAATTGTTGTTTATGAATGTTAAATATGTTGGCTCTTGAAAGAATGATGAAAAAAGAGACATGTTATTTGATAATCTGAAAAATCATAAAAATGATTCTTGAAGCAAGAAAAAGCAGTGAATACAAAACCTTGCAAAAAAAAAAAAGAGAAAAGAAAATGGCGAAAAAAAAAGAAAGAAAAAGAAAAAGCAGGCAGAAAAAGCCAATAGCCCTTAAAACCAAAAGGCAAGGGTAATAAAAAGGATCCAAGGCTTTGAACATCAGTGGATAGGAGGGCCTAAAGGAATAAAACCCTGGCCTAAGCGGCTAAACCAAGCTGTTCCTAACCATGTGCTTGTGGCGTGAAGGTGTCAAGTGAAAACTTGAGACTGAGCGGTTAAAGTCGAGGTCCAAAGCAAAAAAAAGAAGAGTGTGCTTAAGAACCATGGACACCTCTAATTGGGGACTTTAGCAAAGCTGAGTCACAATCTGAAAAGGTTCACCCAGTTATGTGTCTGTGGCATTTATGTATCCGGTGGTAATACTGGAAAACAAAGTGTTTAGGGCTACGGCCAAGACTCATAAAGTAGCTGTGTTCAAGAATCAACATACTGAACTAGGAGAATCAATAACACTATCTGAATTCTAAGTTCCTATAGATGTCAATTATTCTGAACTTCAATGGATAAAGTGAGATGCCAAAACTATTCAAGAGGCAAAAAGCTACAAGTCCCGCTCATCTGATTGGAGCTAAGTTTCATTGATATTTTGGAATTCATAGTATATTCTCTCCTTTTTATCCTATTTGATTTTCAGTTGCTTGGGGACAAGCAACAATTTAATTTTGGTGTTGTGATGAGTGGATAATTTATACGCTTTTTGGCATTATTTTTACATAGTTTTTAGTATGATCTAGTTAGTTTTTAGTATATTTTTATTAGTTTTTAATAAAAAATCACATTTCTGGACTTTACTATGAGTTTGTGTGTTTTTCTGTGATTTCAAGTATTTTCTGGCTGAAATTGAGGGACTTGAGCAAAAATCAGATTCAGAGGCTGAAGAAGGACTGCAGATGCTACTGGATTCTGACCTCCCTACACTCAAAGTGGATTTTCTGGAGCGACAAAATTCTATATGGTGCGCTCTCAATTGAGTTGGAAAGTAGACATCCAGGGCTTTCCAGCAATATATAATAGTCCATACTTTGCTCGAGTTTTGATGACGCAAACTGGTGTTCAACGCCAGTTCCATGTTGCATTCTGGAGTTAAACGCCAGAAACAGGTTGCAAAGTGGAGTTAAACGCCAGAAACAGGTTACAAACTGGCGTTCAACTCCAAGAGAAGCCTCTACACGTGTAAAGCTCAATGCTTAGCCCAAGCACACACCAAGTGGGCCCCAGAAGTAGGTTTCTGCATCATTTACTCATTTCTGTAAACCCTAGTAACTAGTCTGATATAAATAGGACCTTTTACTATTGTATTAGAAAATCTTTTGATCAGTTTTATGCTATCTTAGACCTTTATGGGGGCTGGCCACTCGGCCATACCTGGACCTTGTTCTTATGTATTTTCAACGGTAGAGTTTCTACACACCATAGATTAAGGTGTGGAGCTCTGCTGTTCCTTATGAATTAATACAAAGTACTATTGTTTTTCTATTCAATTCATGCTTATTCCGATTTTTAATTATCTTTTAATTATTAAATCTCCATAATCAATTGAATCTGCCTGACTGAGATTTACAAGGTGACCATAGCTTGCTTCAAGCCGACAATCTCCGTGGGATCGACCCTTACTCACGTAAGGTTTATTACTTGGACGACCCAGTGCACTTGCTGGTTAGTTGTGCGAAGTTGTGACAAAGAACTAAGATTATGAACGTGCGTATTAAGTTTTTAGCGCCGTTACCAAGGAATGAACCGTCACGATTTCCACGTACCAGTAATCCTCATGACAAAGGATATTGTACTATTTTTTTTAATTAAAGTTTTTTCCATCGTATTTTTCTTTAGTAAAGTTTTAGTGAGGCATAATTCCAAATAGATATCTAAGAAGGAGTGTTGTGATATGGATGTCCATTTAATAATCTATAACTTTCTTCACAATATTGGCAGCTCAATTTTTCAATGGTGTAAGGCTCAAGTTTTTAAGATAGACTAAACTTAATGAAATTTAAAAAATGTGAACTTTGTACGTATATAAATAAGTAACAAGGTTTGAGACAGAACACATAATACTATCACAAAAACACTTCTTTCTATACATGTTCGCTCATCAATATATAAAAGAGTGAATATATTATTATATTATCTCAGTTATATTGAGATAATTATATTAGAGAATACTAATGCTAGAATTCTCTATTTATATTTTTTTATTTTATATTTATTTTTTTATTTTTTATTAATTTATTTTACAATAAATATGTATTTTAATTGTTCAATTTGACAAGTTATCATTAGTGGCGTCCAAAGAACTTTCTTCTATCCCATCTTTTAGAAGGATAAATAGTTCTAACAGATGGATTACTAAATGACAGGAATATTAATTTGTATATTACCAATTTAATATCATAATTAGTACGTAATGAGGGTCTAAATATATTACATATATATAGCTAGTAGTAGTTATCTCATCTTATCTTATCTGACTAAGATAAATGAGATATTCGAATGTTGGTTAGAGATTGTAGGACCCGTTTGTGCCGTCATCTTCTTATCTTGTTTGGCTAAGATAAGGGAGGTATATGAATTCGAATGTTGGGTTAAGATATTGGAAGTTATTGATCGTCTTTAAGCCATGAGGATGGCCCAATCTTGGGATTGCCATGTTCAGTAACCGTTCTGAGGAAGGACCCAGAGATTGGGGTCCGGAACAGTTGCCCCCGGAGCATCAGAGCATGCTTGCTTGGTCTCAATGCTAAGTTTTTGGGGAGCCTGATGCCAGGGGATCTTGGCTAGTTTCACAAGCCATTTTTAGTTTGTTTTAGAGTAGTTTCATACATTTCTTAGGCAATAAGTAAGTATTTGGATGAGAAATTCATGCTTGTCTTGATTCAATCAAACATTGTTAATTTTGTGCATTTTCATGAGATTTATGCAAAGAATTGTTTGATGCTATGAATGATACATTATCTTGTAATTAAGGCAATACTTTGATGCATTTTGTTTGGTTAATCATAGGTGGAAAGGAAGCTAAGAAAAGGGAAGGCAAAGAAGCAACAAGAAGGCCACGAAAAGAAGCAAAAGGAAGCAACGTTGGAGCCAAAGTTGGTACTCCAACGTTGCTGGAAACGTTGCTCCTCACAGCCTGAAGGGGTCTACTTCAAACAAGAATAACTTGAGCTACAAAGCTCCAAATGAGGTAATTCTAAAGGCATTGGAAAGTAGGAATCCAGAGCTTTCCAAGCATTTATGGCACTACATGGTGGACACTAAAATTGAGGGAGAAAACAGCCCCAAAAAGTGCATAGATGAACAATGTACCAACCTGTAGTAAGGCTAGCTGACCTCTGCACCTTCAATGAAGTATAACTCGAGCTGTGGAGCTCCAAATGATACGCTTCCAAAGGCATTGGAAAGTAGACATTCAGGGTGTGTGTGGTTCAAGTATTATTTTGTTATAAAGATTCCATTCCCATGAGAATCAAATATACCCAAGGGGAAGGTGGGAATTGAAATGATAGGATTTTGATTCCCTGGAATCAAACTTGTTTAAAAATAGCTTTTCAAAATTTGAACCAAACATAGGCATATGATATTTCCATCTTAAAATTTCTAGAAATTATTTATAATTCTCCCAACCACACACACCATCAGGGCTTTCCAACAATATATAATAGTATGGGGTGGACAATACGTTTGAACTACCGAATCTGGCATTTTTACCAACATTGGTGTAAACGTTGGTGTGCCAACGTTGCCTCCAACATTGCACACCGACGTCAATGACCCTGTCCCCTTCAAAGGAGCATAACTTGAGTTGCAGATGTCCAATTAAGGTGATTCCAGCGGGGTTAAAAGCTGACATTCAGAGGGTTCCAACCATATATAATAGTCTATAGTGGGCATGAAATTGGCAACATTGACAAGAGGACAAAGTAATATCCCAAGGCTTGATGTGCAACATTTAGTTTTGGAATTTGAGAATTTAGCATCCACGCGCACGCGTAGGTGACGCGCACGCGTAGGTGACGCGCACGCGTGGATGTGCCAACGTTGGAGGGAGCGTTTGTATTCCAACGCTAAGGCCAACGTCCGTGAGAAGCTTTCAATGAATGTATTGATTGAGGAAGAGATGAAAACAAACTTGATCCGGATAATTATCACATCTCCTGACCCCAATGAATTCCCATCTCTAATCTACCCATTCTTTTATATTTTGCTTCTTTAATTTCATGCTAAACCCCCATTCCTATTTAATTTCTTGCAATTTAATTTTCTCGCCAAATTTACATTCTGTAATTCTCAACCAAATTTGATTTCGCTCATCTAGCACAATTCTCCAATTAACATTGATCAACCAACCAATCCCTATGGGATTCGACCTCACTCTATAGTGAGTTTTTACTTGACGACAATCTGGTGCACTTGCCGGTAGGAAATTGTTGAGTGATAGTTTTCGAGTGAAACAAGTTTATGGCGCCGTTGCCAGAGATTGGTTTTGTATTGACCATTATTAAATTGGAGGATAACTAGATTGAGCAATTTTTCTTTTCTTTTGTAAATAGTTTTTGTTTCAGCTTGTTGATATTATTCTCTTCACTTTAATCTGTTTATGATATTGCCTCACTAAGAATCCCTCATTTGTGATAATGGAGATTCCAATTTCTTTTGGTGATTATTGTTTGAGACAAAGCTTTTTGCAAGAAAGAAAGGAGCACCCATCATCTTTTGGTCTGTCAAAATTCATGAGAAACTTTCCACCACCACAGAATGATTCACATCATTATGCTCATGGTGGATGGGAAAATCAAGAACATGAAATGGGGTACTTTCTAGAGCCACAAAATAGTTCATATTGCTATGATAACTACCAAAATTTTGGCTGGTATTTTAATGCTGCATACCCCATTTATCAAGGACTATCATCTCATAATTGTCCAACCAATGCACCTCCAAAAAATCTCTTAGAAGTTGTAATAGAAGAACTCTCCAAGAGATACCTCTTCATTGCCCAACTCAGTGAGTTTTTAAGGGAAAATGTAAGAGAGGTCATTCAAGATATGGAAAACTCAAGGAGAAACCAAGAAGAGCAAGTGAGACAACTAGCACAACATTTTGTTAAGGAACCAACCAATGTATTCCCTTGTCCAGGGGAAGAATATCATGCCATCAGTCTAAGGAGGAGAGAAGTGCTTAATGAGGATGAAAATGAGGAATTGGTAGAGCAAGTGAAAGAGATCCTTATACCAAGTGAGTCACCAGTCCAAGAAGTTCTTAATGAAGAGGATGCTCCAACTATCCAACAATACCCAAGTCTTGAGATCAAAGATGTGAAGGAAATAAATACAAGCACCAAAAGGAGGATTATGACCGAGAAACAAAGGATCATTGATGACAAGTCATCTTATGCTAGTTTTACAAGCATTTCTAACTTGTTTCATTAGGTTTTATGCACTTTCTTGCACAATAAGTAAGTGATTGGAGTGGATTTTCATGATTATTTTGAATCAATCAAACATCATTTATTTTACATAAAATCTTAAGGTTTATCCTAGAATTAATTGATTTTATGAATGATGCAAAGATCTTATAATTTTGGTGAGACTTTGATTGGTTGTTTGGTTGCTTGTAGGTGAAGAAATGAAAGAAAAGAATGAAGAATCAGGGAAGCGTTGCGTTTAGAAAAGGAACGCCACGCTCAAAGAGCAATGGCTAGCGTTCACTTTGGAAGTGAACGCCACGCTCACTTTGTCAACGTTTTCGTGGAAATCAAGCTTGGAAGCAAAGGGTAGCGCTCAAAATTAGAGCGTAGCGCTCAATAAGTCACCTTTTTCGTGACTTTCACACTTGGAGGCAAAGCTCCTTATTGTCCGTACACACTAGCAGCGCTCAAAGAGGTAACGTAGCGCTCACTAAGAAAGCGCTAGTATGAAAAATTGTGCACCCTGGAGGCAAGCATAGGCAGCACTCAAAAAGCCAGCGCAGCGCTCATTAGAAGAGCGCTAGTGAGGACCAAAGAAGCACCAAATGGTGCAGCGTGCAACAAGGGAGCGCAGCGCTCACAAAGAGATAACTGGCTAGTGAGAAAGGCACACGTGAGGAAGCATGCAGGCAAAGTGAACGTAGCGCTCATTGACTTAACGGAGCGCTCCACTGGAAGGAGCAACCAAGCAAATCTGGATCCACTTCTTCAAGGCCAAATCGAAAGCCCATTCTAATTGCTCAATGACTGAAAATAGAAAGTGTATAAATAGGATCAAATTTGATTTGAAGAGGAGCTTTACTTCACATTTTTTGTTTTACTTTTACTTTTTGCTCTCTTTAAATTTTCTTTGGAATTTGCGGAATTGGGGATTAGATCTAAGCTCTCTTTCTGTTTGTTCTTTCTTCTGCAACTTTTATTTTCTATTTTGGGTTTTGAATTCAGATTGAAGAACTCCACTAAAATTCTTCATCTGAGAATCATCTTTTACTTTTCCCTGTTATAGCTCTAAGAACTGGAAATTAGATCTGAATCTTCCTCTCTGCTTTCATTTTACTTCTTCTGCAATTTCTTCTTTTCTGTTTTTGTCAAGAGAGTAATTGAGATCTAGATTTGCTTTTTGTTTTTGTTACTTCACTAAATTTGTCAATTTCTCTTTAGGATTTCATAATTGATCTAAGTCTTCTTGCTGTTTTGATTCTTCTGCAATTTTTCATTTCTGTTTTGCTACTGAGATCCTGATCTGAATCTCTTCATCTCATAGTTCCCTAATTTACTTGAATTTACATTTTCCAGCTCAATTTTGAATCCCAGTACCCAAATTCCTTTATTCTTAATGCAATTTAAGTTTCTTGTCAATTTAGATTCAGCAATTTAAATTTCTTACACTTTAAGTTTCAGTTATTTACCTTTCTTGCATTTTAAGTTTCGGCTCTTTTACTTTCTTGCACTTTAAGTTTCTACAATTTACTTCTTCTGCACTTTAAGATTTTGTCAATTTACCTTCTCCCTTTTATTTTCTTGCAATTTTACTTCTGTTAATCAAGTTTCACTCAAATCATCAATTATTCACTTAACTAAATTCATCACCTAACTAAAGTTGCTCAATCCATCAATCCATGTGGGATCGACCTCACTCTTGTGAGTTATTACTACTTGATGCGACCCAGTACACTTGCCGGTAAGTTTGTGTGGAATCGTTTTTCCCTCATCAAGTTTTTAGCGCCATTGCCGGGGATTGATATAGAATGACAATGATTAAGTAGGGTGATAATCTAGATTAAGTATTTTTCTTTATTTTTGTCAAGCACACTAACTGTTTGAGATTTTGTTTCAACTAACCTTAACCACACTCTATCAGTAGAGTGTTTTCTTTTAGTTTTCTGGTTTTGTTTGTGTTGTATGCCAGGAGGTAGAAGAGGTGCATCCACCTCTTTTTATTCTGAGCTAGAGAGGACGTTACTGAGATTGAGAAGAGAAGCAAGAGGAAAGGGAGTTATAGGAGAAGCAGAATCGGAAGAAGATGATCAAGAGATGGAGAGTAACATCCCAGATCCACCTGAGGATATGGCTAACAACAATGGCCAGCCTCAGAGAAGAGTCTTAGCCTCCTACACTATCCCCAACCCAAGGAATTATGGGAGCAGCATCTTAACCTCCAATGTCCATGCCAATAACTTCAAACTCAAGCCTCAATTGATTACCCTGGTTCAAAACAATTGTCAGTATGAAGGAAGTGCTGCTGAAGATCCAAACCAACACCTCTCTGTATTTTTAAGAATCTGTAACACTGTCAAAACCAATGGAGTCAATCCTGACATCTACAAACTCTTGTTATTCCTATTTTCACTGAGAGACAAAGCCTCACATTGGTTAGAAACATTCCCTAAAGTGAGCATCACCAGTTGGGATGATTTAGTTAGCAAATTTCTAGCCAAATTCTATCCACCCCAAAGAGTCATTAAGCTCAAAACTGATGTGCAAACCTTCAGACAGCAAGAAGGAGAATCATTGTATGAAGCTTGGGAGAGGTATAAAGCTCGAATCAGAAGGTGTCCGGAAGGAATGTTCAGTGAATGGGTGGAGTTGCAGAATTTCTATGAAGGCTTGTCCTTGCCCTCTAGGAAAGCTTTGGATTATTCATCAGGAGGATCTTTGCAAATGATGAAAACTGCTCAAGAGGCACATGATCTCATAGACATGGTGGCCAATAATGAGTACTTCTACTCCTCTGAAAGGCAAGCAGCTCCAAAGAAAGGTGTGTTTGAACTTGAAGGAGTTGATACCATATTAGTTCAGAACAAACTCATGCACCAGCAGCTCCAACAACAAATTGAATCAATGTCAAAGAGGATGGATGGATTACAACTTGCAGCAGTGAGCACAGCTAACCAACCACCAGTGGTGTGGGGGCAAAATAAGGAAAACTATGAAGAGCAGCAGCCTGAACAAGTGCAATACATGCACAATCAAGGTTCTGGACCAAATGATTTCCATGAAGACACTTACAACTCATCTTGGAGAAATCACCCCAATCTGGAATGGGGAGAGAACCAAAACCAGCAGCCTTGGCAGAGAAACTCAAACCAAAACAATTCCAGAAACACAAACCATCAAAATACTAACCAAAACCAATACAGAAAACGACAAAACAATCAACCCCAACCCAACTACTATCCACCCAACAACCCATCCACTAACCAAAATAACTATCATCCACCCTCAACATCCCATAATCAACCACAACCACCCCAAGAATCTCAAAGGATCTCCATAGTCAACCACAATCAAGGTTCATAGTTATTTTATTAATAAAAGCACCTGAGGTTCTCTGTATGTATTCAATCTGCTGCATTAGGCAAGGAACTAAGTTTGGTATTCACACACCAACTTAAGTCCAGAAAATCACAAGCATGCATGCATACTAACCATCTTTCAAGTACTTAGGGAACAAGCAACTTCTAATAACTTTGTAGGAATTCAATCAATCTCTTGGAAAAACTATGCACCATCATCCAAGGAGACAAAGAAGGATGCAAAAACTATGGATGATGATGACAAGAAAGAAACAAGAAGACACCAAGAGGTTGTATTGTACTTAACTGTCTCTGATTTGTAGTGCTTGAATTGGAAGTATGATTGTATCCTATTTTCATGAACCTTTACATTTTGTTTGTCTTTGCTTGTTGTCAATTTTAGGCTGCTAGTCTAAGTACCTACTTCATTTTCATTCTGCTTGAATTGTATGTTGTGTCCTTGAGCTTAATAAAAGAAACTATGAGAATTTACTGTGAAAGACAATAGTGAAATCCAAAGTGCAGAATTAAGTCCTAGTATTGTGGTGGTATTTGTTAGCTAAGTTGGTTCATCAATAAGGTACAAGGCTAAGATATCTCTTGAATTATGAGCTTGAAGTGCATTCTATGAGACTTAAATGAGTTAATAAGATCTAAAAACAAAAAAATAAAAAAAGAGAATGAAAAAGAAAGAAAAGAGCAAATAAAGCTAGGCACCAATAGTTTGAACCTTAAGGCATGTGTCTGTGGTGTTTCTGTGCAAGGATCGGCTTGCATGAGTAAGTTCTTAGGAGTGCTTTATCACTTGATAACCTGGGTTAACTAACCCGAAATTGTCAACTGAAAGTCCACTATCAAGAGCAACCTTGTCACAAAACATTTAGCAACCCAAAGAGGTGCTGGACACCAAGGTCTAAGGAATGAAAAAAATAAACCATGTGCCTGTGGTGTGTATGTGCTGAGGAGAGACTTGGGTAATTAAGTCCTTAGGGGTGTTTCAAAACCTAGCACCTTGAACCAACTAGTTCGGGAGTGCTGGCTGAAAGCCTATTCTAAAAGTTGTCTCATTACAAAACACTTAGCTACCGAAAGCAATAAGCTCTAAAGAAGGAAAGAAAACAAAAACAGAGAAGTTAAGGATCAAGAATAAGAGTCTCATAGAAAGACAATAGAGTGAGAATTCAAGAGCATATGAGAGCCTAGAAACCAGCATTAACATGAACTTAAATTGCCATGCATGAAACTCCATGAACCAAGGGTTTGAATTCTCTGAATAAGGACTTGTATCTCTTGTATTTTCAAGTTATATCACTTGCTTGAGGACAAGCAAGATTTAAGTTTGGTGTTGTGATGCCAGGGCATCTTGGCTAGTTTCACAAGCCATTTTTAGTTTGTTTTAGAGTAGTTTCATGTATTTCTTAGGCAATAAGTAAGTATTTGGATGAGAAATTCATGCTTGTCTTGATTCAATCAAACATTGTTAATTTTGTGCATTTTCATGAGATTTATGCAAAGAATTGTTTGATACTATGAATGATGCATTATCTTGTGATTAAGGCAATACTTTGATGCATTTTGTTTGGTTGATGAAAGGTGGAAAGGAAGCTAAGAAAAGGGAAGGCAAAGAAGCAACAAGAAGGCCATGAAAAGAAGCAAAGGGAAGCAACGTTGGAGCCAAAGTTGGTGATCCAACGTTGCTAGAAACATTGCTCCTCACAACCTGAAGGGGTCTACTTCAAACAAGAATAATTTGAGCTACAGATCTCCAAATGAAGTGATTCCAATGGCATTGGAAAGTAGGAATCCAGAGCTTTCCAAGCATATATAGCACTATATAGTGGACACTAAAATTGGGGGAGAAAACTACCCCAAAAAGTGCATAGACGAACATGGTACCAACCTGTAGTAAGGCCAGCTGACCTCTGCACCTTCAATGGAGTATCACTCGAGTTGTGGAGCTCCAAATGATGCGCTTTCAATGAAATTAGAAATTAGACAGTCAAGGCTTTCTAATAATATATAATAGTATGGGGTGGACAATACGTTTGAGCTTCCGAATCTGGAATTTTTACCAACGTTGGTGTAAACATTGGTGTGCCAACGTTGCCTCCAACGTTGCACACTGACGTCAGCGACCCTGTCCCCTTCAAAGGAGCATAACTTGAGTTGCAGATATTCAATTGAGGTGATTCTAGTTGGGTTAGAAAGCTGACATTCAGAGCCTTCCAACCATATATAATAGTCTATAGTGGGCATGAAATTGGCAATATTGACAAGAGGACAAAATAATGTCCCAAGGCTTGATGTGCAACATTCAGTTTTGGAATTTGAGAATTTAGCATCCACGCGCACGCGTAGGTGACGCGCACGTGTGGATGTGCCAACGTTGGAGGGAGCGTTTGTAGTCCAATGCTAAGGCCAACGTCCATGATAAGCTTTCAAAAATTAGAGTTGGGAACTTTGCATTGACGCGTACGCGTCAATGACGCGTACGCGTTGACATACTTTTTCAGCCCAACCACGTGCACGCGTACGCGTGGACCATGCATATGCATGACTGTGAGAACGTTGGTACTCCAACGTTGAGTCAAACGTCGATGACAGCAACCAGAATCCATTTTTCAAAGGAACGTTTGGCTCAATGTTTTCCCAAAAATGTTGACTCCAACGTGGTTACCAGAACTCTGCAATTGAGCAATCTCTCTTCTCTGCATAACTAAGAATCACTCCTAACTGCTTCATCCAAGGCCCACATCCAAAAACTTGATCCAATTGAAGATGAGAAGATGTTTATAAATAGAAGAATTGTTGAAGATTAAAAAGAGCTCTTGGGAGGCCATGAAGGGGCTCTGGGGGTTCAGATCCTGATTTCGTTTTTCTGCATTTTTCTTTTAGTGTTTTGTACTTTTTTTACTTTTCTGCACTCTTCTTTCTCTGTAATTTGAATTGAGCTATGATGTACTAAACCCCTTTTCATTGGGTTAGGGAGCTCTGTGTAATTCAATAGATCAATATTAGTTTTTATTCTTCTTCTTCTTTCTTTTCTCTTGATTTTACTAGAAAGCTTTCGTTCTTCATTCAATTGGATAGTTGTCTTGGGAAAGAAGCTATTCATAATTGGATCTCCTTGGAACCTTGGAAGAGGAATGAAGAGATCATGCTAGAAATGCTTTCTCACATTGGATTAGATTGGGGTTTGGATGGATATAGTGACATGTAATCCTACCAATACTTTGATCTATGAATTTGTGTGGTATAATCAGTGACCAAACTTCATCTCTTTCCATGAGCACTTAAATCAAGGAATTGGGCAATTGTTCATGCTTAGAGAGATTAGATTTCCAAGGAATTGGGATCTAATCACCTAAGATTGCCAAGGAGATCAATGAATGCATTGATTGAGGAAGAGATGAAAACGAACTTGATCCGGAGAATTATCACATCTCCTGACCCCCAATGAATTCCCATCTCTGATCTACCAATTCTTTTATATTTTGCTTCTTTAATTTCATGCTAAACCCCTATTCTCATTTAATTTCTTGCAATTTAAAATTCTGTCATTTAATTTCTCGCAATTTAATTTCTGTCATTTAATTTCTTGCAATTTAAGTTTCCCGCCAAATTTACATTCTGTAATTCTCAACCAAATCTAATTTCGCTCAACTACCACAATTCTCCAATTAACATTGATCAACCAACCAATCCCTGTGGGATTCGACCTCACTCTATAGTGAGTTTTTACTTGACGACAATTCGTTGCACTTGCCGGTAGGAAATTATTGAGAGACAGTTTTCAAGTGAATCAGAGCCCGGTTCTCTGTAGTTCGGGAGACTGTGAGGAGTCTGGAGAGGACGTGACGTCATCCTGCGCCAATTGGCAGGATGTTGGTGAGTTTCGCTTTTCGTGAGTTGGAAAGTCATTAGCTTAGACCTTAACGCCACTTTTGTTGACAAGTTTGGTTTTCTATTATCGAGATGCCGTGAGGGGCCTAGAAAGGGCATGATGTCATCCTGCGCCGATTAGCGGGATGTTGGTGAGTTCAACTTTTCGCGAGTTGGAAGAACGTCAGCTCATGCTTGTTTTGTGTGGCTTTTTTGGGCCGTTATTGTGAACTTATTTTAGGCCTCTTGGTGGGCCGATTTCAATACTTTGCTTATTTAGTTTATTTGGATATCTATTTTGTTGGCCTCAGAGGTGATCAATTTCTAGGGGAGTCGTTTAACTTATTTGGATATCCAACTTGTTGGCTTTGTGGGTGATCTATCCTCGAGTCACCGTTTTTTGTTATTTGGATTTTTGTTTGTTTATTTGGATATCAATTTCATTGGCCTCGGGGTGATCGATCCCCAGGTCGCCGCTCTTTTTTATTTAATACCCGTTTTATTATTTAGATATTCATTCCGTTGGCCTCGGGGTGATTGATTCCCGGGTAGCCGTTTATTTATTTGGATATCTGTTTCGTTGCCCTCGGGCGGATCATTTTCCAGGTAGCTACTTACTTATTTGGATATACGTTTTGTTGTTTGGATATCCATTTTGTTAGCCTCGGGGTGATTGATCTCCGAGGATTGCCCCTTTTAGTTCGTGCCGTCGGATGGGACAACGCTTTTGAAAGATTAATTTCATTTGAGGTTTGGGCCTTCATCTGAGGTTTGGGCCTCCTTAAAACCTCCTTATGTGGGTAGGAAAGAGTGCCTGATAAGAAAATATACAATTAAACAACTTAAGCAATAAATGAAAGTGAAAAAGGCAAAATATAAAGGGTAAATAGATAGTCTTAAACGACCTCGATCTTGTTGCTTTGGAAAAATGTTTCTACGTATAGTAGCACCGTAAGTTGGTGGCATTCCAGATCTCGAGAGCTCGGTCCCATCTAGTCTTTCGAGCCTGTAGATTCCTTTTTCGATTACCATCTTGATTTGGTAGGGCCCCTCCCAGTTGGGCGTAAGCTTTCCTTTTTCGGAAGTGGGGGGGACTGATGTCTTTTCGTCGTAAGACGAGGTCTCCTGGTTCGAAGTCTCGTTGTACCGTGCTACGATTATACCTTAGACTTATTCTTTGTTTTAGTCCTAGCTCTCGTACGTATGCTATGCTCCTGACCTCGTCTACAAGATCTCGCTCTACTTCTTCGTCGTTTCCTCCCATGGTTCTGCGCGGGCTGGGGTCTTAGCATGCATTGAGGTCGGCGAGGAAGATGCCTGCCGCGTCTCGAGATCTCTTGTGGAGGGCCAAGCTGGTGTTATCGCACTCTACCGCCGCTTTCCGGTCCTGGTGTATCGTTCCAATGGTGCCATTATTGGCCTGGAATTTCATGATTAGGAACATGGTGATGATGACGGCAGATAGGTCGTTGATCGTCTTTCTTTCGAGGATGTTGTTGTAGGCAGTAGAGTCCTTGAGGACCACGAATTCGGAAAGGATGGTCTTCCTCTGGCTTCCGGTTCCGATGGTTAGTGGTAATATGGAACCATCTGGTTTAAGGAAGTTGTCTTTGAGTCCGGTCACCCCATTGCGGTGGCTTTGCAGATTTTCATTTCAGAGCAATAGGGGGTAGTACCTGCAAAGACACTCCGACGATCAAGTCAGAATGAATCTGAGAAGTATAAAATGTGTGGGAGGAATGACATACCTGAGGGGGCCTCTGGCTCCCCTTTATATAGCTAGTGGTAGTTATCTCATCTTATCTTATCTGGCTAAGATAAGGGAGGTATTCGAATTCAAATGTTGGTTAGAGATTGTAGGGCTAGTGATAAACCACTATTTTATGGTTAATCTTGTACTTAATTGAGTGGTTTTTATCAACTCTTTACCCACTTATTCATACTATTCGCATGTTTTACATTTTCCTTCCTGATTTTGTGCTATGATTGAAAACATGCTTCTTTGGCCTTTAAATTACTAACTTTAATCCTCTCTTATTATCATTCGATACCGTGATATGTGTGTTAAGTGATTTCAGAGATTACAGGACAGGAATGGCTCAGAGGATGGAAAGGAAGCATGCAAAAGTGGAAAGAATACAAGAAGTTGAAGAAATCGCTAAGCTGTCCAGCCTGACCTCTTCGCATTCAAACAGCCATAACTTGAGCTACAGAGGTTCAAACGACGCGATTTTAGTTGCATTGGAAAGCTAACGTTCGGGGCTTCGATTTGATATATAATATGCTATAGTTGCCCTTACGCTAGGTAACGCGAACACGTGCTCCACGCGGACGCGTCGCAGTGACGAAAATCAACATGGCAGATTTCTTCTCCAACGATTTCTGGGCTATTTTTGACCCAGTTTTTGGCCCAGAAAACACATATTAGAGGCTATAAAGTAGGGAAATCTATTCATTCATGATCACCAGCTCATAATTCATAATTTTTAGTTTTAGATGTAGTTTTTAGAGAGAGAGGTTCTCTCCTCTCTCTTAGGTTTTAGGATTAGGATTCCTCTTAAAGGAATTAGGATTTCTTATTATTTCAACTTTATTATTTCAACTTACAATTTCTTCCGAGTTCCAGGTTCAATGTCCTTTTTATTTATTTTATCAATTTAGCTTATGAACTCTTTATATTTTTGGATTAATTTCCTTTTATTAAATACAATTGAGGTATTTCAGATTTATGATTCTTATTTAGCTTTTTATATTCTTGGCTTTAATTGATTAACTGGAAGCTCTTGAGTTATCAACTATCCGTGATTGGTTGTTATGTCGGCTAAATTGACTGGTATTCCACTAACTCTAGTCTTTCCTTAGGAGTTGGCTTGGACTTGGAAATCTAACTAATTAGTTCACTTGACTTTCCCTTGCTTTCATAGGGGTTAACTAAGTGGGATTAACTTCCATTTTCATAGGAGTAACTAGGATACGACTTTCGAATTTTCATACCTTGCCAAGAGTTTTATTAGATATTAATTTATTAATTTCTGCAATTTATTTTCCTTGTTATTTAAATTACGTGTTCCTCACTTTCAAAACCCCCAATTTACAAGACTCATGACCAATAATAAGAACATCTCCCTGCAATTCCTTGAGAAGACGACCCGAGGTTAAATACTTCGGTTATCAATTTCAAAGGGGTTTGTTACTTGTGACAACCAAAATATTTGTAAGAAAGGACTTTTGTTGGTTTAGAAGCTATACCTGCAACGAGGATTTATCTGCGAATTTCTAGACCACGCAAAAGTTCTCTCTTCAAAGAACACACAACCTGTGAGATTTTGAGATTATTTACATGGTTACATTATTTAACCATAAATTTTTATTCTTGTGTGTTTTCTTCTCTATAATTGCAATCTTTGCTTTGTTCCATTCTACATGTCCATTATTTAGTGTATTTACATGCTTGCATATGATTGAGGCCGTTATTTGTTATTAGCTTACTTATCCCAAATAACCCTACCTTTTACATCACCCTTGTTAGCCACTTTGAACTTTTTAACCCCCTTCTATTTCATAACCACATTACTAGCCTTAAGCAGAAAAACAAAATAAAAATCCCATGTTGAATCCTTGGTTAGCTTAAGATAGATATTGTGTATAATTTAAGTGTGGGGAATTTTATGCGAATATGGGATGATATGAAAAAGTAGGGAATTAAATTGAATGAGTTATTTGAAAATTTGGGAAGCATGCTCATGTGAAATCAAAATAATTAAATTACCATGTGCATTAAAAAAATAATATATTTCTTGTGCTTAATTGAGTGGTTTTTATCAACTCTTTACCCATTTATTCATACTATTCGCATGTTTTACGTTTTCCTTCCTGATTTTGTGCTATGATTGAAAACATGCTTCTTTGGCCTTTAAATTTCTAACTTTAATCCTCTCTTATTATCATTCGATGCCGTGATATGTGTGTTAAGTAATTTCAGAGATTATAGGACAGGAATGGCTCAGAGGATGGAAAGGAAGCATGCAAAAGTGGAAGGAATACAAGAAGTTGAAGAAATTGCTAAGCTGTCCAGCCTGAAATCTTTGTATTCAAACAATCATAACTTGAGCTACATAGGTCCAAATGACGCGATTCCAGTTGTGTTGGAAAGCTAACGTCCGGGGCTTCGATTTGATATATAATATGCCATAGTTTCCCTGACGCTAGGTGACATGAACGCGTGCTCTACGCGGACGCGTCATAGTGACGAAAATCAGCATGGTAGATTTCTTCTCCAGCGATTTCTGAGCTGTTTTTGACCTAGTTTTCGGCCCAGAAAACACATATTAGAGGCTATAAAGTAGGGAAACCCATTCATTCATGATCACCAACTCATAATTCATAATTTTTAGTTTTAGATGTAGTTTTTAGAGAGAGAGGTTCTCTCCTCTCTCTTAGGTTTTAGGATTAGGATTCCTCATAAAGGAATTAGGATTTCTTATTATTTCAACTTTATTATTTTAACTTACAATTTCTTCCGAGTTCCAGGTTCAATGTCCTTTTTATTTATTTTATCAATTTAGCTTATGAACTCTTTATATTTTTGGATTAATTTCCTTTTATTAAATGCAATTGAGGTATTTCAGATTTATGATTCTTATTTAGCTTTTTATATTCTTGGCTTTAATTGATTAACTGGAAGCTCTTGAGTTATCAACTATCCGTGATGGGTTGTTATGTCGGCTGAATTGACTGGAATTCCACTAACTCTAGTCTTTCCTTAGGAGTTGGCTACGACTTGGGAATTTAACTAATTAGTTCACTTGACTTTCCTTTACTTTCATAGGAGTTAACTAAGTGGGATTAACTTCCATTCTCATAGGAGTAACTAGGATAGGACTTCCGAATTTTCATACCTTGGCAAGAGTTTTATTAGATATTAATTTATTAATTCCTGCAATTTATTTTCTTTGTTATTTAAATTACCTATTCCTCACTTTCAAAACCCCCAATTTACAAAACTCATAACCAATAATAAGAACACCTCCCTGCAATTCCTTGAGAAGACGACCCGATGTTAAATACTTCGGTTATCAATTTCAAAGGGGTTTGTTACTTGTGACAACCAAAATATTTGTAAGAAAGGACTTTTGTTGGTTTAGAAGCTATACCTGCAACGAGGATTTATCTGCGAATTTCTAGACCACGCAAAAGTTCTCTTTTCAAAGAACACACAACCTGTGAGATTTTGAGATTATTTACATGGTTACATTATTTAACCATAAATTTTTATTCTTGTGTGTTTTCTTCTCTATAATTGTAATCTTTGCTTTGTTCCATTCTACATGTCCATTATTTAGTGTATTTACATGCTTGCATATGATTGAGGCCGTTATTTGTTATTAGCTTACTTATCCCAAATAAGCCTACCTTTTACATCACCCTTGTTAGCCACTTTGAACTTTTTAACCCCCTTCTATTTCATAAGCACATTACTAGCCTTAAGCAGAAAAACAAAATAAAAATCCCATGTTGAATCCTTGGTTAGTTTAAGATAGATATTGTGTATAATTTAAGTGTGGAGAATTTTATGCGAATATGGGATGATATGAAAAAGTAGGGAATTAAATTGAATGAGTTATTTGAAAATTTGGGAAGCATGCTCATGTGAAATCAAAATAATTAAATTACCATGTGCATTGAAAAAAAATAATATATTAAGTAATTAAATAAGGGGATACAGTGGTTTTTATCAACTCTTTACCCATTTATTCATACTATTCGCATGTTTTACGTTTTCCTTCCTGATTTTGTGCTATGATTGTAAACATGCTTCTTTGGCCTTTAAATTACTAAATTTAATCCTCTCTTATTATCATTTGATGTCGTGATATGTGTGTTAAGTAATTTCAGAGATTATAGGACAGGAATGGCTCAGAGGATGGAAAGGAAGCATGCAAAAGTGGAAGGAATACAAGAAGTTGAAGAAATTGCTAAGCTGTCTAGCCTGACATCTTTGCATTCAAACAGTCATAACTTGAGCCACATAAGTCCAAATGACGCGATTCTAATTGTGTTGGAAAGCTAACGTCCGGGGCTTCGATTTGATATATAATATGCCATAGTTTCCCTGACGCTAGGTGACACGAACGCGTGCTCCACGCGGACGCATCACAGTGACGAAAATCAGCATGGTAGATTTCTTCTCCAGCGATTTCTGGGCTGTTTTCGACCCAGTTTTTGGCCCAGAAAACACATATTAGAGGCTATAAAGTGGAGAAACCCATTCATTCATGATCACCAACTCATAATTCATAATTTTTAGTTTTAGATGTAGTTTTTAGAGAGAGAGGTTCTCTCCTCTCTCTTAGGTTTTAGGATTAGGATTCCTCATAAAGGAATTAGGATTTCTTATTATTTCAACTTTATTATTTTAACTTATAATTTCTTCCGAGTTCCAGGTTCAATGTCCTTTTTATTTATTTTATCAATTTAGCTTATGAACTCTTTATATTTTTGGATTAATTTCCTTTTATTAAATGCAATTGAGGTATTTCAGATTTATGATTCTTATTTAACTTTTTATATTCTTGGCTTTAATTGATTAACTGGAAGCTCTTGAGTTATCAACTATCCGTGATTGGTTGTTATGTCGGCTAAATTGACTGGTATTCCACTAACTCTAGTCTTTCCTTAGGAGTTGGCTAGGACTTGGGAATTTAACTAATTAGTTCACTTGACTTTCCCTTGCTTTCATAGGAGTTAACTAAGTGGGATTAACTTCCATTCTCATAGGAGTAACTAGGATAGGACTTCCAAATTTTCATACCTTGGCAAGAGTTTTATTAGATATTAATTTATTAATTCCTGCAATTTATTTTCCTTGTTATTTAAATTACCTATTCCTCACTTTCAAAACCCCCAATTTACAAAACTCATAACCAATAATAAGAACACCTCCCTGCAATTCCTTGAGAAGACGACCCGAGGTTAAATACTTCGGTTATCAATTTCAAAGGGGTTTGTTACTTGTGACAACCAAAACATTTGTAAGAAAAGACTTTTGTTGGTTTAGAAGCTATACCTGCAACGAGGATTTATCTGCGAATTTCTAGACCACGCAAAAGTTCTCTATTCAAAATGGTCGATACCGACTTCCAGGGGTTAGTTACCTTCTTTCCAACACCAATACTCTATTTTCTTTTTTTTGTTCATTGTTGCATTTGCATATTTAATTGCATGTTTTTTTGATTTTACCCATTTAGTTACTATTGGTTGAAGTAATATTTTCTTTTTCAAGAAATTTTTATAGTATTTCACTAATTTAAATTAAAACTTTTGTATTAAATTTGTTTGAAGTTGTATTTAGAACATAATTTTTGCGCCAAAGAACACCTCCCTGGAATTCCTTGAGAAGACGACCCGAGGTTAAATACTTCGGTTATCAATTTCAAAGGGGTTTGTTACTTGTGACAACCAAAACATTTGTAAGAAAGGACTTTTGTTGGTTTAGAAGCTATACCTGCAACGAGGATTTATCTGCGAATTTCTAGACCACGCAAAAGTTCTCTCTTCAAAATGGCGCTGTTGCCGGGGAATTGCAAACGTGTGCCTTATTATTGGTTATTGTAAATATTTGCTTTTTGCTTGTTTATTTTTTTTTTTTTTTTTGCTCTTTCGTAAATTAAGAGGTTTTTGGTTTTTTTTTTTTTTTAAAAATTTTTTTTTCAAAAATTTGTTCTTGGTGTTCATCTTGATCTTCAAGTTATTCTTCGTGTTCATCTTGACCTTCAAGTTGTTCTTAATTGTTTTCTTCGTTTTGATCTAAAAATTTTAAGTTTGGTGTCATTTTATTGTTTTTCTCTTTCCTCATTAAATTCAAAAATTCAAAATTTAAGACTCAAATTTCAAATTTCAAATTTCAATTTCCAAAATTCAAATTAAAAAAAATTAAATTCAAATTTCAAATTTTCAAATTTCAATTTTCAAAATTCAAATTTAAAAATTTAAAATTCAAATTTCAAATTTCAAAATTCAAATCTCTTTTTTCAAAATTCATATCTTTTTCAAAATCTTATCTTATCTTATGTCAAAAAAATCAAATTTCAAAATTTAATATTCAAAATTCAAATTTTAGATTTGAAATTTCAAATTTCAAAATTCAAATTTCAAAGATTTAAAATTCAAAATTTTAAAATTTCAAATTTCAAAATTTAAAATTCAAATTTCAAAATTTAATTTTCAAATTCAAAATTTAAATAACCTTTTAATTTAAAATTTATTTTTATTTTCGTTTTTAATTACTATTATGAGTTCTCACCCCTCTCGCTTTGAGTTTGGTTCCAATGTTGTTGCAAGAAATGGAAATTATAACAGGAACATGCATCAAGGTCAAAACAATCAGAGATGGAAGGAGCCATGAGGATCTGATCAACCCTTCCGGCAACAACACCTTCCACAGTACCACAGACAAAGACCATTTCACGATGCATACCAAGACAATAGTTATGGTGGACCCTTCCGTGACAACCAACATCCACCAAATTACTATAGTCAAGAGCCATTCCATGGGCATATCAAGATGATAGATATGATGGACCTCCATCATATGCCTATGAACCTCCACAACATAACTTTGAACCACCACACTCACAAGCCAACTACCACCATTCACCTCCATATGACCCTAACCCGTATCCACCATACCAACCACCTTATGAGCCAAATGAACCATACACAGAACCACCCCCATTCCAACACAACTACTCTCATGAACCACCACCTCAATATTCACCATCTCCATATCCTTATCAAGAAGAACCACCTCCCTATTATGAACCCTCTCTCCCAACCAATGAACCCTCATATCCACTCCAACCTCCAATGGATGACAGACTTCGTGTTCTTCTTCAAGGGGAAGCGAAGATGCAAAGGAGTATACTGGAACTCACGACTGCCTTAACCGAGATAGTAAATATAATAGCTTCCTGACATCTGAGCACTCAAAGAACTCCCATGGCTACATGTGGAGAATCAAAAGAAGAGCAAAGCATGAAGGAGACACTAGAAACTTCGGTGGACAATGAGGAACATGGCTTTATACTGGAACAAGTGGAGGAAGCCATAATAGTTGCAGAGGAAGAAATAGTTGCAGACTTAGGAGATGCTGAACCTCCATGGGAAAGTCAGGTTATAAAACCTCCTTCCAAGGCGATTGAAATTGATGCTGAGGAGGGTATACAACCTCCAAGGCATATCATGGTTGAAGACTTGGAAGAGGTTGGTCAAGAGATGGAGATTAAAGAAGAAGAAGCACAGCCTCTCATGCCCTTGGTGAGCAATGAAGAAGAGATTGAATTGGAAGAAAGCTACCAAGAGGAAGAGGTTGATATTGAAGAAACTTGCAAAGAGGTGGAAGTTGTCAGAGAAGAGCACAAGGGAGTGGAGCTTGCGAATTTGTTAGAAATACCTCCCCCTAAGTTTCCATCATCCTTCACAACATTCAAGTGGGTAAAATTCATATCCCTTAGCTTTCTAATTCCACTTGAGATGGGCTACTGGAGACGGATGGTCAACTTAGAGCTCTTTGTGGCATTGAGAGTAAGAGGAAGATGGTTAGTGATTGGAGTTGTCAAGCAAGGTTCAACATGGTTATGTGCTCCAAGTTTAAATGCAAGGGTTGGTGTAAAGCTCAAATGAATGGTTCTAGGAAGTTGTTTGGCCGCTTTAGTGAGAATTCAGATTGCCTGCCACCCGGATGGAACAATATTGCTCAACAAGAAGACGGGTGCAAAAGCAAGATTTGGGACCCCGAAATTCATGCTGGCAATCAACACTCTTGGAGCCTTGTCACTTGCTTTAACTTACTTGAAGGCTTTCTGCGCCTAGTTTGGGATCCCGGAGGCTGTTGGCATTCCAAACATTGGTGGAGATTCCTGGATGAATACAAGCACAAGCCACCATAACAAAGGACTCCCCAAATGTCCAACTTAAGGACTTTAACTAAAAGTGCTAGGTGGGAGACAACTCACCATGGTATGATCGTTCATTTTCTTCCATTTTAATTTTATTTCGTTTTGTTTGTTTTTAGTTTTATTCTATTTTATTGAACCTGGAATTATTCATAACATCCATATCAGCATTGCATTTTGCATTCTGCATTTTTCATGCATAAAAAAAATCGCACGCGACGCGACAGCGTCGCCGACGCGTCCGTGTCACCAGTGCATTGGGAAGAAAAGAAAATTGAACAGAAAGTCATGCGAAAGTGTGGCTGGAGGCGTGCCTTTGGCACAAATTGATCCACGCGACCGCGTCGCTGACTCGTCTGCGTCATGTGGGAAAAATGCCTCACACGCGTCCGTGTCACCCACGCGAACGCGTGCTCCAACAAATCGACGTAAAAGGGGTGCATGGCCGAAAGTTGTGCTGGAGTAGGTCTGGACTAGTGCTAGAAGCACAAACCTTACCACGCGAACGCGTGCCCCACGCGAACGCGTGCCCCACGCGTCCGCACCATTTTTGCAAACATGGCCATCCACGCGATCGCGTCATCCACGCGACCGCGTCACCCAAAAATTTGGCAAAAAGAGTTTCGAACAGAGAGTTGTGCGTACGTGAGGCTGCACTCGCGCCAACCGCACAAATCAGGCCACGCGATCGCGTGACCCACGCGTCCGCATCACCTGACCTTATCGCACACCACGCGACCGCGTCCGCGTCGCCTGCGCCGCACAACTTATCCAGATCAGCGCCAATTATTTTGTTTTTTCTTTTCTAATCCTAATCTCTCCTATCTTTTCTTTTTTCTTCTTTCTTTCTTACTTTATTTCTTTCACTTCTCATTCTTTTTCATCTTCATTCTATTTTTCTTAATTTATTTGCATATTTCATTCTATGTATTTTAATTTTGTGCATATTTTTCTTTTCTTTTCTAAATTTATTATTTTTCCATTGGTGTTACTTGTTCATATTCAACTGTTGTGTCTTTTTTGGTATTATTTTGGTGCTCAGTGACTTGTTTTACACTGTTGGGTAATATTATTTAAGTCAATGCTAATCTTTATGATATTTGTATTAATTTTGCATTGACAATAATTTATATTATCTTGCACTCTCTTCCTCATTGTTGTAAATTTTTGCACCCTTGATTTGCCATGTACTTCTACTGTTTTCTCACTTGCATGTTGTAGCTACCATATAATTGAGACCCTTATTATCTGGCATTAACACCCATATTTTATTTATTTTCTATCTTTATTTTTGGATTACTTTTCTTCTTTTCCCTCTTCTTTCAGGATGGCCACTGTAAGACCCAGAATCTTTGAAAAGTCTTACTATGATCAAGTCTCAAATCCTACAGTTATTTATAGCCTTAATTTCAGAGATTATTTTATTAAAGATAATTAAGGCAAGTTTTGATTTATTGGATTTGAGATAAGTTATGGTTATTATCCAATTTTATAATTATTGGATTATTTTCTATATTTAAAGTATAAGGTTGATAGTTATGAAATAATAAGGATTTTATATGAATTGGATTAGATAAGTAATATTTTAAATATTATTACTGCTATTTTGGAAAATGAAGAAATTAAGCATATTATTTCTAATTTTTAGATTTGGGCATTTTATTGAAAATAATTTGTGAAATTGATGAGCAAATAGTATTTTCTATGTACAAATAATGTTGGATTTAATTTGGGTTTCAATTACTATATTATTCCCGATTTTAAGTGAAATTACTAAAATGCCCATGCCCTTAACCCTAATTTTTGAAAATGAAGCCCTAACCCTAAAACCCTAACCCATGACCCGGTAACCCATTGTTTCCCCATGCTCCAGCTGCAGCCGAAAACCCCTTTCTTCCTAACTCAGCAGCAGCAGCGTTTCTTTTCCATGATGGAAAAGGAAAACATAAACAGAAAAGGGAGAGGGAGTCTGAGTCGTGTCAGGGGAAGAGAAGAGGGAGGGGCGAGCCAGCATCGGTGGGCCTTGTCGTTGCCGCCAAGCTGCTCGCCGTTCACCACCACAGACGAAGAAAAAAGGGGTGCGCGCGGAGGAGGTGAAGCTGTCGCCGTCACCGTCGCGGGTAGGACCGCCGCGGTGCTTGGTTCCCGTTGCGGCTGGACTTCGACCGCCACCGTGATGCTCGCGTCGTAGTCCTCCTCACTGCGGAGTCTGAGTCCTCGCCATCCATGGAGGGTCGAAGAGAGATGCTCGAGCAGGAGGGAGAGAGAGATCGGCAGAAAAAGGGGGTCCTTGTTCTGCCGCCGTGCCTCCGCCGTCGCGGGCCCTCCGCTGTCCTTCCACCACCACTGAAGTCCCTCATCGCCATGGCTTGCTGTTCGAAGCTGCCAACTCGCCACTACTGTCTGCTCCGATCCGGTTCGAAGGAGAGAGCGCCATTGAGTGGGGAAACGCTTCTGTCACGCTCCTCGGTCACTGGTGATGGAGCCGCGCCGCCGTCGGAACCACCGCCGCCTCTGCCAGATTCCACCTCCATCGTGGTTGATCATGGAGGAGAGTGGAGGAAACTGCCTCTTCCGTCGCCGGAGAACTCTGCCAGTAAGCGTTTAATTTGTGGTTTCGGTCATTTTGGATATTGAGGAGGTTTTGATGCTGCGTGGCTTTTATAGTTGATCCACCGGAGCTTCTGGTCGCTGCCGGAGCTGCCGCTGAGCCGGTTCGGAGACCACTGCCGTGTCGGTTCAGCCGTTCCTCCTTCGGTTTGGTAAGCGTTTTCGATTTGAAAGCTCTCTAGTTACTATTTTGTCATTATACACAAAGGTTTTGCGGCATCAATTGCTATAAGATTGAGTTTCTATTGTTATATGTCGCGATTAGTGTTGCTGTGGTTACGGCGAGAGTGGCTTGGAGCCGAGGTTGCGATTGTTGGCGATTTCGGTTTAAGAGAAGAGGTTCCGGTGACGCGTTTGGGTTATGGTTTTGTTATAAAATCCCATTGTTGGATGAGTGATTTTGAATACTTTGAAATAAATCCTTAACTTGCCATGGTTTTGGAAGTTTTGGAAAGAGAATGCCAAGAGTGGCTTTGTTTTCAAAAGGAGACTCACTTTGAGTAAATTTGGCTTATGAGCCTGAGATGATTTGAGAAAATGAGATTTTTAAAGCCAAGGCTGAAATGAGTTGAAATTTGATTTCAGAGTGAAACGGCTTGAGAAAAGTAATTTATGGCTTAAATTCCAGTTTTATGAATTTAATGATGTTGAACGGTGGAAGTGCTGTTTTGTTATGGGCCGGAATGGCTGTGTATGATTATGAATATTGGCTGGTTTTGGATTGAACCGTGAGCCGGAATGGCTGTGTATGATATTGATTCATGGCTGAATGCCGAATGAGTTATGGGCCGTATGGCTGACTATGAATTTTGAATTTAAGCTGGATGGCTGAGATGGATGTTGATCCATGGCTGGAACTGAATGAATATATGTTTGAGATACCTGGGTAGTAGCAAGGGTTGTGGTTCGTCCCACTTGCTCCAGGTCAGAGACTGTGACGCCTGGGTAGTAGCGGTAGTAGTGGTGATTCCACTCGCTCCAGGTTGAGCTTTTAAACACCCGCCTGGGTAGTAGCCGCAGTAGTGGTTATTCCATTGGCTCTGGGTTGAGCGGGTAGTAGCAATGGGGTTGTAGCTCAAACCTACTTGCTCCGCGATGGGTGTTTCTGTCCATGGATAGCTACCAGGACGTGTCGGGTTGGCTATATAACCGACAGATGATATCATCAGCCACTAGGGACAGGCATGCATCATATGCATCTATGTGACATTGTTTGGGTGTGCATATTATACTTGGTTTGCCTTTGTGATTAACTGCTAATTATTCTACTTGCTGTAACTGTTTGTTTGTGCTTGAACTTGCTATCTGTGTTTGCAATTGGGACTCTGTTGGATTGTGGTAATTTGGTTGATGGTTGGATTGTTTGGGCCTAGGGCCGTGGTTGGATTGAGATGGACCGATGGTTGATTTCGGTTTTGTGTTTCTGATTTGGAAAAATATGAAAGGCTATTTTGGTTCAACATAGATAAACCTTTTTGAAAGGCTTTTGGTGTTTTTGAGAATTGAACGGTTCCTCTTTCAGAAAAGATTTCCAACTTTACCTTATTGAAAACTGTTGTTTTTGAAAGAGGCATAAGACAGTTATTAATCACTGGTGCGGTTATCTTTATGTATCCTATTACAGTAATTCCCAAAAACCCTCTACTGAGAACCCTTTCGAGGATGATGTTCTCACCTCCCTACATTTTTTCCCTTTCAGGATATGGGCGCAGAAGTTACGAAGAGCTTATTTAATTGTTGATGTGATGCTCTGTATTGTTTTAGTTATGGTTTATTGTACCCTCGCCTTTATCTTGATATATATTCTGTAAGAGGGATAGGAATTGTATTGGTTAATGCTTGTAATAATATTTATATATATGTATGTATATATATATGTATGTACTCTTTATGAGTTTCTGTACGTTGTATGGTATGCATGGATGTACGTTGTATAGCGAAAGTATTTTTAGGAGCGGTATTGCGGTTTAAAGTTTCAAACAGGCTCATATTTTAGTATTAAATAGTATAAAAGTTGTCGTAATGTCCGAGCTATCAGAGTTGTTCTTTCATATCCTAACTTGAAGTTCTTGTTTGCTAATCCCCTTGAAAAGTAGTTTGATGTTCCACTCTATTCCTCTATCCACATGCATTCTTGTTTGATCTTAAGTGCATATGCTTGTTTGAGATCCTTGTTGCACCTACCTTCCTTTGTTTGAGTTCTTCTTGATTCAAGTATTCTTTGATATAGCCTTGAACTTGTCTTAATGTGATGTGACTTTTAACTCCGGATTCCGAGTTCATTCTTAGAGAACTTGTTGATTCAGTTTTCCTCTTATTTGACAGTGATTACAGTCAATTTTGAGATTTTTATAAAAATTGCTGTTGATTAGATACATACTTATCTATATATGAACTTTGAAGATTTCTTATACAGTTTGACAATTATTTACTCCTAATACCTCGGCCGTACTTTTACTAGTCTATAGAACTGCACCTACTTAAAATACAATTTGACTTTCTAGTAATTTTACTATAGTTCCATCGCACGCCTTTATCTGATTATGCATTTGGGCATTTTTCGAAATTCTGGGAAGAAGGAATTCTTCGCTTTTATTCCGGTTGATTTTTGTTGATAAACTTTACCTAAATTATTTTTAACTTGAGTTCGGTTTAACATACTACATTGTTGATGCCATTGTTGTTCTTTTGAAAATGTTGGACTCATAGCTTTCTTCTTATGAACGAACTCGTTCCTTCTTAAGCTTTTCACCTCTATGAATGTCATACGTGACTCTGTTTTTAACTAATCTTTTACATCTTATAAACATTACCATTGATCTTAGTTTGTCCTCTCTTGCGGATTTCATCCTTATGTGAGTCAGTTTGATTCGTTTCAAGTTAGTGCATTGTTTATTCTCTCATTATCTCTACAAGAGTTATTAGTCAAGAATTTTATCCTTGAGAAATTACAAATGATTGAGTTGTCTTTTTCTATGACTTTTGTATTCTTTTGGATCAATTTAAAACTTGTTTGATGTTTCATGTCTAGTGGATCTTGTTTGGACTATTTTAATTTAAAATCCTTTCTAGTATGGCTTGACTCCTTTTTAATACATCTTAAACTATTTGGATGTTCTTCTGAGATGGTGATTTCAAGAACACTTTTGGAGTCTTGTTTTGAGCCTTGGTTAAATGGGTTTTGAATCCTCTTTGAAGAAATATTAAACGGAATTTATTTTCTGTTGCTTGATGGATATTGGAACCATTTTTCAATTTTGACAAAGTTGATTTTAAGTTGGCATGTGCTATTTTAAATGAAGTTTTGAATAGCTTCGTGGTTTAATGGAAACCTGTCCGTTTGTAACGCACCACTTATTTCCTTTACCAAATTGTAAGCAAATTTTTACTTCGGAAACCGGGTGGCAAAAGTCCAAGTTTTAGGGGAGGTGCTGCCGAAATTTCTATAAACTCTTAGTCTTGTTTGAAAGGTTATAAAAAAAGGTTATTGCTTGATGGATATTGAAACCATTGTTCAATTTTGACAAAGTTGATTTTAAGTTGGCATGTGCTATTTTAAATGAAGTTTTGAATAGCTTCGTGGTTTAATGGAAACCTGTCCGTTTGTAACGCACCACTTATTTCCTTTACCAAATTGTAAGCAAATTTTTACTTCGGAGTTTCTTTTCTAAAAAGAGTTTAATTTTCTCTTTCGTCTTTGCCATGATTTTATACACACTTGTTTGAATATGAACTTTGAGAATTTTTGAATAAGCATTTGATTTCTTTTCTGAGTTTTATGATTGCCTTTGGTTAAGTTGTGCACCTAATTATCTTTCTAAAATATTTGAGGAAATATTTTAGCTCTTAGCCAAACTTGTGTGCATTTTATTTTTAAAACTCTACATGATCTACTTCAACATGAAAGCGTATTAAAAGCAAAGCCACATTTATGCTTTTGTTACTCTTTTGAAGGATGTTGTTACTTAACTTCTCTTTCAGACTGCGAAGTGGTTTTTCTGCAAGTTTTCGATTCTTTTAAGAGCAATGTATTCGAAAGTATTTTAATTATGCTCTTGAGTTCTGTGAGCCTTGTCTTGGGTTTGAAATATTCTCTTCTGTAAACCTCATAATTCTTCGACCCAATTTGAATTTGGTTCAAATTAATGTGCTGATTCTTCTTATTGGACCTATTGAATTTCTTTTATCCAAGGGTTATCTTTGAAGTTGTCAATTGAATTGAGTCTAGCAAACTTCATTGCTCGAGTGTCCTTGTTTATTTGAAATTGGATACATTCTCTCAAATCTTTGAGTACTATCCTTGACATTTGACTCTCCTTTTTAAATCTTGTGTCCTTCTGAGTAGACTCGAGAATTGTTTTGATATCACGTGCGACTTGTAGACGTAGTAACGCGATGCGTTAGTTCTTTAAGACGTGATGTGTATACGACAAGGGTTGTGGTTCGTCCCACTTGCTCCAGGTTAGAGACTGTGACGCCTGGGTAGTAGCGGTAGTAGTGGTGATTCCACTCGCTCCAGGTTGAGCTTTTAAACACCCGCCTGGGTAGTAGCCGCAGTAGTGGTTATTCCACTGGCTCTGGGTTGAGCGGGTAGTAGCAATGGGGTTGTACTCAAACCTACTTGCTCCGCGATGGGTGTTTCTGTCCATGGATAGCTACCAGGACGTGTCGAGTTGGCTATATAACCGACAGATGATATCATCAGCCACTAGGGACAGGCATGCATCATATGCATCTATGTGACATTGTTTGGGTGTGCATATTGTACTTGGTTTGCCTTTGTGATTAACTGCTAATTGTTCTACTTGCTGTAACTGTTTGTTTGTGCTTGAACTTCCTATCTGTGTTTGCAATTGGGACTCTGTTGGATTGTGGTGATTTGGTTGATGGTTGGATTGTTTGGGCCTAGGGCCGTGGTTAGATTGAGATGGACCGATGGTTGATTTCGGTTTTGTGTTTCTGATTTAGAAAAATATGAATGGCTATTTTGGTTCAGCATAGATAAACCTTTTTGAAAGGCTTTTGGTGTTTTTGAGAATTGAACGGTTCCTCTTTCAGAAAAGATTTCCGACTTTACCTTATTGAAAACTGTTGTTTTTGAAAAGAGGCATAAGACAGTTATTAATCACTGGTGCGGTTATCTTTATGTATCCTATTACAGTAATTCCCAAAAACCCTCTACTGAGAACCCTTTCGAGGATGATGTTCTCACCCCCCTACATTTTTCCCCTTTCAGGATATGGGCGCAGAAGTTACGAAGAGCTTATTTAATTGTTGATGTGATGCTTTGTATTGTTTTAGTTATGAGGAATTGTATTGGATTATGCTTGTAATAATATTTATATATATGTATGTATATATATATATATATATATATATATGTACTCTTTATGAGTTTCTGTACGTTGTATGGTATGCATGGATGTACGTTGTATAGCAAAAGTATTTTTGGGAGCGGTATTGCGGTTTAAAGTTTCAAACAGGCTCATATTTTAGTATTAAATAGTATAAAAGTTGTCGTAATGTCCGAGCTATCAGAGTCGCATAGCCGGAAGCGTGAACTTTGGTAGTTAGGGTGTTACAGCCACCACGAAGGGAGAGGAAAAGCTTCTTAATAGGAAGACAAACAAGTCCACCTGCACAATCTTTGGAAAGTATCAGTTCAAGCAACCCGTCCACTTGTACATCTTAGCATGCACCGAGGACGGTGCAATCTTTAAGTGTGGGAGGTCGATACCAACTTCCAGGGGTTAGTTACCTTTTTTCCAACACCAATACTCTATTTTCTTTTTTTTTTTTTTGTTCATTGTTGCATTTGCATATTTAATTGCATGTTTGTTTGATTTTACGCATTTAGTTACTACTTGGTTGAAGTAATATTTTCTTTTTCAAGAAATTTTTATAGTATTTCACTAATTTAAATTAAAACTTTTGTGTTAAATTTATTTGAAGTTGTATTTGGAACATGGTTTTTGAGCCAAAGAACACCTCCCTGCAATTCCTTGAGAAGACGACCCGAGGTTAAATACTTCGGTTATCAATTTCAAAGGGGTTTGTTACTTGTGACAACCAAAATATTTGTAAGAAATGACTTTTGTTGGTTTAGAAGCTATATCTGCAACGAGGATTTATCTGCGAATTTCTAGACCACGCAAAAGTTCTCTCTTCAGCTAGTTTGGGCTGTCATCATCTTATCTTATTTGGCTAAGATAAGGGAAGTATTTGAATTCAAATGTTGGGTTAAAATATTGGAAGTTATTGATCCGTCTTTGGGCCGTGAGGATGGCCCAATCTTCGAATTGCCGAGTTTGATGACCATTCCGAGGAAGGACTCGTTACATTCTAAAATAAAGACAAACTCATGAAATATTTATAGTAAAAAATTTTTCACTTATTTCACATTTTGTTAACTTATTGTATGTTGAAAGAAAATTTTCAAACTTGTTAAGCAATACATTTTAATTGGAAGAAATACAAACATTGGTTCAATAGATTAAATATGATAGATCTTTTTTGACATCTTAAATTTTCTCCCTTGTAATGAATTAACATAAAAAGTACTTGAGACATTTTGCTTTAATCATAACAATGACAAGATAGTAGAAATGAAAATAAGATAAAAATGGAGAAATTTGGTGAGTTAAATTGTTGAATGCATCAAATGGTTTTTATAGTGAGAGGGGTACAAAAATCAAGTGCGGCAGGAACGGTTAGAAATAAAATTGGATAAAATTCACCTGATTATCACATAAATCGGGGAGATCCACCCCATGTTTTTTTTTTCTAAATTAGAATAAATTTACTTTATTCTTCTCCTACACATAATGTTTGTTTAATTATTGTTTTAATTTATTTAAGCAAAACAAAACTATCATTTGCAAATTATGCTAGTTACACGTTAATAGGACTGTTAAAATGTACTGAGTTCATCAAATTAGTCCATTTAACTACTTAAATAATGGATATTTAATTTTAAAAGCAGATCCATAAAAATAAGATATTTAAAAATCTCAACTAGCAGGTAAGTTAGGATTGAATTTATATAAAAATCTCAATTTGCGAGTAAAATTAGAGTTAATTCCAAATCCTACCTTACCCTACTCATTGTAACCCCTAACTCGTTTAGCCTGTTTAATTTGTTTTCTTTTTTTTAAGTGATTTTAACAACTTTTTTAACAATTCAATTTTAAATATATTAAATACTAACAAAAATATCTCAACTTTTAATCCAATAAACTATTAAAAAGATAAAAAAAATTAGCCCAGAGTTAATATTTTAATTCAAAATTAATTTTTTAGGTTAAAAATGACCTATTTAGATAAAAAAAGATAAAAAATAAACATAATAGGTCATTTTAGTCTCAAACTTTTACTTTAAAAGTCTATATA
>NC_029788.2:36441112-36446680 GCF_000816755.2 Arachis ipaensis
ATTTATTAATTAAATATAGATAAATAAAATGATGTAATGATTCTTACTAGGTAAGTACATCTACATTGTACAATAACTAATAAAATAATTCGTTGTATGATTCTTCCCAATTTTCATACATTCTAGCAATGACACTTTACTTTTTAAGTTAAATTTTTGTGTACGACACCTTGTAACTGAAGTTATTTTTCACACTTCCTTGCAGAATCCTTATGCTGATAATTGGATCTACTTTAATCATTGTGAATATATGTTAAACAATTACCTTTGAGTCTAACTTTACATAGTCCTGACTCATTGATGTTTGTATGAAAGAGTGAAGATCACTGTATCTCCTCACCTCCCATTTTTCCTACTTTCGGTAATAAGATATGTGTATGTTTCATTGACAATCAAACCTAAATTGGGTGTACTGTACAACATACTTTAATTGACATAATAACTTTCTCCTTGTTTTTACACTGTAATCCAATTTCAAACTCATTGGTGGAAACATCCTTAAAGTCTCCTTGACTAAATAAATAATCTGGAGTCATTTCCTCGAGATTTAATGTGAAAAGTGATCCAGCTGATCATATGGTCTAAAAATGGCAGAATGTGGTACGATTTGTGTGTTACTGTAGTAGTTCATCTATTTCTCCTCCTCATCCGGAATTTTCATTGGTTCAGTCTCAGTATCTTCATTGTCGTCAAGGTTAACTTGATAGGGATCTATCGTTGGGTCTCTAATTGTAGAACCCTCATGACTTTTAGCTTCAACTTACATCATACTATTATTAGAATCTTTGACATTTGACCCTTCTTGACTACTTTCAGGTGGCATATTTAGGTCAACTATCGTCCTTCTAATATTTCTTCTAATTGCCACATTTAAAGGGGTATCATCAACAATATTTGCAGAAGTTCCTTTACCCAAATCGACTAGAAAAATAAATAATTCCAACAGATGGACATTTGTCCAACGATTATGCCAGACCCTAATAAGACGTATGTCATCGTCATCACATAACTGATACCTAATTCACAAAAACATAAGATCTTATCAAAACCATCATCAAATAAAAAAACATAAAATAATAATAACAATTGTAATATATGATATACCTTTTATAAAACAAAGTGTTGTCTTTTACGGACGAATATCTGTAGTAGACTTTTTTCACTCTTTTCATATGTTGTTGGCATATAATATCGAATTCTTTAATGTTGTTAGATTTTCGAATTCAAATGACACATATGTAAATATTGGTTGAGCAGAACTAAACATAATAGATTTTTTTTATCACATATTATTTTATTATTATAATAAATGGATAACAATAACATTTCAGACATTGTATAGAGTAAACAGAAAATCAAAATAAAAAAAAAGAATGAATTACTAGTAATAATTTTGATTTCTAATTAGTTTCGATAAAATTTTATTTAGGAAGCTACTTAAAATTTACCGAAGGAAACATGACACGGTTCGCCGAAAAAAATAGCAAACTTGGCCCTAACGCCAAAAAGAATGAATCTTCAAAAGTAAAATAAAAATAATTTTTATTTGAAAATAATATAGATTTTTTTTATTATTTTATAACAGTAAAAAAACCATCTTCGTTATCATTGTCCCTTCTTTTCTTTCATAGTTTCATTTCTTGCTCTGGCCCCACAACCACATGGGTCCTCCATTTTCCCATTTCCATTGTGCGTAGCCTGCACATAATCAGCATAATCTCCAAAACACACTCATCTCTTCTTACTCACACGATCAAGGCTCAAGTTCAATCACGAACCATATTTGACACGTGTACAGTGATCAACACATAGTCCTCACAGGAAATGATGGTGGTGTTTGCTGGTCGAAGAACTCTCTACCTTGAAATGACAAGGAAGACAAAAGAGGTAAGGGCATTGCATAGAAAAGAAAACCATGCCCTCAGAGTGCAAAATATGCAATATTTAACTGGTAGGCCAATTTTTAGTTTCTTATAAAAAAGCTAAGCGTGCAGGAACAAATAAAATAGTGTAGAGAAGGCATGCAAAAAGCAAAAGTTAACAAAAACAAAAATCATTGAATATTCCGATTGTCAAAAAACATCATTTTTAAAGATCTTAAAAATGGTCGAGGAGGATATTTTTAATTTTTTTCTCGGAGTGTAAGTCGCATAGTTGATAAGAGATTCCTTAATTTCTGCATGGTTAGAATATTATGATTAAAAAGTTCAAAAAATAACACCCATTTGCATCATTTAAGAATAACTCCGGCTTCTACGGTCATACTTTAATTGGTCGTAGACCAGACCACCAGTACCAGTACCAGTACCTCATCTAGATTATTATTCTGGAAAAAAAATATATCCTAATTTTATATCATTATATAATATATAATATAAAAAAATTTTAAGTATACCGAAAATATCAGTGTTCTAATTATTTTAACTATTGATTTCAATTAATATATATTATATATATTTTTTATAATTTAAATCAACGGTTAAAATAACTGGAACATCGGTGTTTCTAGTACACTTGAAACTCTTCCTATAATATATGTCTAATTCTACAATATTACACTTCAATTTGAGTATTAATTGACACACACTTCAAATTACATTCCTATTTCTATGTTAAATCAGGTTTGGTCCCAAATTAAGTTATTAAATTACTTTCTCATGTTTGAAATAAATGTTTCCTTTTCATTTTTTAGATTCATTAAAAAGTTAAGGGTTAATTATTTTGTGGATTTTTATAGTTTCACTAAAATTACAATTAAGTTTTATAATTTTCTTTTCAATTGGATGCCTAACTATACTACTTTTAGTTTTATAATTAAGTTTTTTTTCATGGAGGAGATGCATGGCGCGTAAATATAAATGATTTGTATGAATTTGTATGTGTAAATGACTTATATGTGAAGAATAATTGCTAAAAATTTTATTTTAAGAAAAATGAAAAGAAGAAAAAAAGACACAAAAAGAAAAAAAACCTAAATAGATTTAATTGCAAAAGTAATCTGTCCACTTAGCATTTTTTGAAAAATAATTTTAAAGATGCAAATAATAAATAAATTTTAAAAAATTTAAAAAATGACAAAAATAATAATAACATTTTATCTTTTATTTATATTTTTCAAATTATTTTTATTAGGAATATAAACTTTAGTTAAGTTGGCCTTTTCGATAATATAAGAAGCAAAATTTCTCTATAAAAGGGTGGTGCATAATGAAAATTTTTTTCTTTTTAATATTGGGTTGAAAGTGGTGTAACTCTCAAAAATTATCGTTGAGACGTGCATTACGTCGTTGTGGCTAGTAGCAGCAGATGACTTGCAATTCGATAATGTCGTTCATAGTAAAACAGTGATGATGTTGTAAGATCTCAAATTTTTAGAAATTAAATAATAAATTATTACGGACACACACACAACACCACACACCCACACATGAAAAAGAGAGAAGAAAGAGGGAGAACCAACGGAGGGGGAAGAAAAAGAGAAGGAGGAGAAGAGGAAAGACGGCGACGGTGGACATCATTGTCGCCGCGCCGTTGTGTCGTACCTAAAGAAGAGGGAGCGCGTCGTCGAACAAGGGCTGAGAAGAGAGAGAAGCGTCGCGTCCTACCTATGTCGTTGCTGCTGTGCCTTGTCATTGCTGGGCTTGTCGCTGTAGTCTTGACCGTCGTCGTCGCTGTCAGCTTTCAGCACTATCGTGTCGCACGCGAGAGGAAGACCGAAGCTGTCGCATGCGGAGGAGGGAAACAACGTGCCGGTTGGAGCTAGACCTTTCTACCACCATCAAGTCACCCATTGGCGTCGTCGTTCTGACGCCATCGAGCTACCGTTGAGCCACCACAAGAACCAGACGCGAGGAGAGAGAGACAAAACGCGTTCGGAGAGATAGAATAAATTGAGAGATTTATGCCCTAAAATACTCAATATATAGAATAAATATCTCACAAAATAAAGAGCAACTCTACTTCTATTTATTTCATTGTGTTTTCAACAAGGTTGCGAGAACTGGACCAGTCAATAAACCGGTGAGGTCACTGGTTCAATGGTTCACTGCTTCGACCGGATTCAACGGGGTTCAATCGGTTTAATTAAATATTAAATAAAATTATTAAAAACCTAAAAATAATTTTAAATATATAAATTCAATAATTTCTAACTTAATAAAATTTAAAATTTCACATAATAAATTATTCATAACTTAATATTAGAGGTTCACAAACAACTTCAAACATCAAAGTTTATAACTAAACAACTTCATAGATCATTAAGGAAGAGAAATATAGTGATACTAAGAATTTGAAAAGTGCCACGTTCAACTCTTAAGTAGCAAGTTTAAAAACAGAGCAATTTCTAGAAATTTGGGCAGCAAGTAGTAGTAAAATATAAGCACATGAATCCAAAAATTGCAATTAACATGAGAAAAGCATGGATTGCATGTACAGAGGCAGCATCAACTTAATTTCACAAGTACAGTTTAGCAGGGCAGCAGGTAGAATCAGGTCACATGAAACAGAAACAGCACAACAATGATCACACCAACATCATTCAGCAAACAAGCAGTGTTAAGCCATGTTGGATAATCAAGAACGGAGCAATTATCAGGCCTATAATCCTCTAACCACAACCTAGCTACCTAACAGCATATATATCTATCTATCCTAACAAATATAATTAATCAGCAATCTAACTAAAATTAACAACAGAATTAATAAAAGAAAGTAAAGAAACAGAGCAGGAAGCAGGGATGAGGCAGGGGACCTGGAATGTAGCAGAGACAGACTGAAAAATGAAAAGGGGAAGAAGAGCAGAAGTAGTGTCGCCCAGAGTTGGTGGTGGCCGGCTGAGCTCGAGCGGCGCGAGCGGTAGAACGATGCAGGGCAGAGAGATTCAGCTTCTCTCTGTGGCAGTGACGAGAGCTGAGAGGGGTGCAGAAGAAGGAGGCGACGAAGGAATATTACCGGCGGCACTACTTGTAGGAGGAGGCGAGCTCGGCGACGACCAACGAGGAGGGGAGCTCGGCGACGACGAAACAGGAGGCACGCTCGGCGAGGAAACAGGACGCCGTGGTGGTTGCGGTGGTCAACGCCGTCGCTGCTGTGGCTGTGGGATGCGGTGGCGATGGCAGTGGGATGCGGTGGCGATGGTGGTGGCTATGCGACTGCGAAGAGGGGCTGCTCGATCGTGGCCCGTGGGTAATTTCTCTTCTGCCTTCTGGAGTTCTGGGTGAGAGTGTGAGAGTGAGACTGAGATTAGGGCTTCGTTGCGTTTAGCCTTTCTTTCTTTCTTTTCTTTTTTAACCTTCAAAACGACGCCGTTTAGCACTTTATGTTTCAAACAAAAAATCCCTAAAAAATCGGACAGTTCTCCCGGTTCACCGGTTAACCGTTAGTTTGATCGATTTTCTTACCGATTTTTTGTCAAACAATTTCTGACCTTACCCGGACTGACTAAGTGACCGGTTCTCGGTTAATCCGGTTGAACCGGTCGGTCCAGTTTGATTTTCAGAACCATAGTTTTCAACACAACACTATTTTTCTTTTTATAATTAATTATATATTTTTTTATTTGTCCCA
>NC_029788.2:36446702-36463315 GCF_000816755.2 Arachis ipaensis
CAAAATATTATTGACATTTTATAATAAGTGAAATTTTTACAAAATGTCAACAAATTTTTTATAAGGCTCTATTTTATACATTTATTATATTCATTTGTAAATTTTTTCACTCTCTCAATATATAGAATAAATTCCTCTCAAAATGAAGAACAACTCTACTTCTATTTATTTCAATGTATTTTGAATACAATACTATCATTGTTTTTGTAATTAATTTTATATTTTTTGTCGTACAAACACAAAATATTGTTGACATCTTATAAAAAGCAATTTTTTTTTTAATAACAATGTAATTAACATGCACGAAAATAATAAAAACAAATTACACATTTTTTAAAACTTGAGCCGCATAATGCATGATTTTGATTTTGTTGCAAATAGATTGCATGAGCTAGTGTGGGAAATGAAAACGAAATTGGAATAATCATAGCCGTTGAATTCTCCTGAAGAATGTGAGAGAAAAGAAAGGAAAAAAAAAAAAAAAAAGAAGAGGGAGCTTGCTCGTTACTACACAAGTACACATTATTACAACCACTCATCATAGTCAAACACAGTGTGTCAGCTTTCCCAGAAAAGAGAGAGTTTTTCTTTCTTTCAATCTTTTCTTTTTTTTTTCTTTGTTACTCCCCACAGCCACCATCCCCACACTTCCACCTTTCCCTATCTCATGGCGGTTCTGAACGCTTTCTCTCTTTCCTTCTTCTTCTTGGTTTTCGTCACTTTTGTTGTTTCCATTTCCAGTGAGCCTCTTCCCCAACCTGTGGTTTCTTCCACTGATGTTGAACTCCTATTGTTCAAAATCAAGTCTTCACTCCAGGGAAACACCAATGGAGAAGAAAACCTTGTCTTATCTTCATGGAACTCTTCAGTTCCACTATGTCAATGGAGAGGTCTCAAATGGATCTTCTCCAGCGGCACACCTTTGTCATGCACTGATCTCTCATCACCACAATGGACCAATCTCTCACTCCACAAAGACCCTTCTCTTCACTTACAATCCCTTCAGCTTCCTTCTGCAAATCTCTCTGGTTCTCTCCCCAGAGAGCTTGGTGAGTTTCCATTGCTTCAAAGCCTCTACCTTAACATTAACTCCTTGAAAGGAACGGTTCCTCTTGAAATTGGTTACAGTACCTCATTATCTGACATTGATTTTGGTGATAATCTTTTGACTGGGCAGATTCCTGCTTCAATTTGGAATCTTTGTGATAGACTTGTTTCTCTTAGGGTTCATGGAAACTCCTTCTCTGGGAATGTTCCAGAACCTGCATTGCCTAACTCTTCTTCTTGTAAGAGTCTTCAGTTTCTTGATTTGGGTGATAACAGATTCTCTGGGGAGTTTCCTGAGTTTGTTACTAAGTTTGGTGGGTTGAAGCAGCTTGATTTAGGGAACAATATGTTTGTTGGTTCAATTCCTCAGAGCTTAGTTGGGCTAAAGCTTGAAAAATTGAACCTTTCTCATAATAACTTCAGCGGGGTTTTGCCAGTTTTTGGGCAGAACAAATTTGGGGTTGATGTGTTTGAAGGGAATAGTCCTGACTTGTGTGGACCACCTTTGAGAAGTTGCACCAGGAACTCTGCACTGAGTTCTGGTGCAGTTGCTGGCATAGTTATTAGTCTTATGACTAGTGCAGTTGTTTTGGCTTCTTTGTTGATTGGTTATATGCAGAACAAGAAGAGGAAGGGTAGCGGAGAGAGTGAAGATGAGTTGAATGACGAAGAGGAAGATGATGAGAATGGTGGTGGTGGTGGGGCTGGTGATGGTGATGGGGGGGAAGGGAAGCTTATGATATTCAGCGGCGGCGAGAATTTGACATTGGATGATGTGTTGAATGCAACTGGACAAGTCATGGAGAAGACATGTTATGGGACTGCTTATAAGGCGAAGCTTGCTGATGGGAGCACCATTGCTTTGAGGTTGTTGAGGGAAGGTAGCTGCAAGGATAGGAACTCATGCTTGCCGGTTATAAAGCAGTTGGGCAAGATTCGACATGAGAACTTGATTCCTTTGANGCTCCTTATTTATGACTATTTTCCTCTTAGAACCCTTCATGAGCTTCTTCATGGTAAGGACTATATACATAAACACTTGCATAAATGATGTTTCATATTGCACTGCCACTTCACTCTCAAGTTTACAGTTAGAATCCTCATCATACTAAAATCTTTTCATAGTTTGTATCTAATTTGATTGGATTGGTTCAAACTGAAATATATATATAACCCTTCGGAGTGTTGCAGTGCTAGAATAAAATTACATACGATTTCTCAGCCTAGAAAAGAGAAGAGAAATTATCCTGTTAATTTCTCAAATCAATGACATGTCAGACTTTTAACTTGGACGACAGTTAAATCATTTACTAGCTTTTCTATTCAGCTTAAAACATAGAGAGAATCAAGAGCCTGTATTTATGTCTTGTGCATAACTTTGTGACTTCTGTATGTCATTCTTGATCTAATAATATTCTTGTAATAACAATTTTCTTAAGGTAATGTTTGTCATATCCTAATAAACTGGATTAATATCATAAAATAGTTTATGCTTATTCTGTGTCCTGTACCTCAAATAAGATAGTTCATAATGCCAATCCGTAGGATCACTCTCTTGTCATCGCTGGATGATTCTTGATGATTCCAGTTCTTCTACATCAGATGGGAGTTTAAGTGAAAGTTGAGATGAAAAAAAAAGAAGTAAACTTAAACGGGCTTTGGTGATTTCAATAGTTATATTGTTGCTTGGAATTGAGTGTTGACCATTTTGCTGTAATTTTGCTTTTCTACAGAAACTAAAGCAGGAAAACCAGTGCTTAACTGGGCTAGGCGACACAAGATCGCATTGGGAATAGCGAGAGGGCTGGCCTATCTTCATACAGGACTTGATGTACCGATCACTCATGCGAATGTAAGATCCAAAAATGTGCTAGTGGACGACTTCTTTGTTGCGAGGGTCACTGACTTTGGCCTTGATAAGCTGATGGTTCCTTCCATAGCCGACGAAATGGTAGCACTTGCTCGGGCAGACGGCTACAAGGCTCCGGAACTTCAAAAAATGAAGAAATGCAATTCCAGGACTGATGTTTATGCATTTGGTATACTGCTGCTGGAGATTTTGATTGGGAAGAAGCCAGGGAAAAACGGAAGAAACGGAGAGTTTGTTGACTTGCCTGCGATGGTGAAAGTGGCGGTTTTGGAAGAGACAACAATGGAAGTGTTCGATGTGGAGCTCTTGAAAGGAATAAGAAGTCCAATGGAAGATGGCATGGTGCAGGCACTGAAGCTGGCGATGGGATGCTGCGCACCGGTGGCGGCAGTTAGGCCGAGCATGGAAGAAGTTGTGAGGCAGTTGGAGGAGAACAGACCAAGGAACAGGTCTGCATTGTACAGCCCTACAGAAACAAGAAGTGGAAGTGTTACCCCGTTTTGAGAGCTCTGAAATTTTCAGAAAATGTACGTTTAGTTAAGCTCATGGTTTCTCCCTTTCCCTCTCTCTCTTACATTTACTTAAAGTTGCGTATCTGTTTCATTTTAATTTAAGGGTAGTGAATGAATCATATGATGATGATCTAGAGCATGTAATATTTTTTAATGAAACTGAGTTTAGGTACTCCTAATTATTTTTAATATCAAATATAATCACTTACACAGTTATGCAAATTTTAAAAGTCTGTGCATGTCCATCTTCATGTGATAAAAGTAGTATTATTTTTCGGAAAAGTCTAGGCCAGCAATTTTATTTAATTTTGGCCAGCATGTAACTAGCAGAGAAATGAGTCATTAGATGAAATCTCACACCAATCTCACAGTATTAAATCATCATTGATGACTACTTGATGGCTACCAATCACAAAAGTTGCTGGTTGAAGAGTAAAACTCTCGCGCGATCTAGAATTTTTACAAATAAATTCTCGTTGTAAGTATAGCTTTTAGACCGATAAGAATTCCTTTCTTACAAAAGTTTGGTTGTCACAAGTAACAAAACCCAATAAAATTTATAACCGAAGTATTTAAATCTCGGGTCGTCTTCTCAAGGAGTTGCACGGCAGTATGATTTATTATTGGTTATGGAAAATCGTTTATTTTTGGGTTTTTGGAAATAAGGAACAAGTAATTTAAATGACAAGAAAAATAAATTAATAATAATAAAATCTCTTGGCAAGGTATAAGAAATTGAAGTCCTATCCTAATTATCCTTATCAGGTGTGATGAGAATTGGATTCAGCTTCCACTTTTAATTAACCCTTGCTAAACAAAGTAAAGTCAAGTAAACAAATTAATTTAATCCTCAGGTCCTAGTCAACTCCTGTGGAGAGACTAGAGTTATCGGAGTACAAATTAACCAGCAAAGAATTTCAATTCCAATCAACAGCTGAGTTTGATAACTCAAGTATTATAAATTACTTAACCCAAGCCAAAAGGGTAAAATAAATCTAAATTGAATTGAAATCATCATAAATAGAATAAGACAATTATTAGTCTGAAATACCTCAAATTATATTAAATAGAACATTCAAATCTTAACATGAAAAAGTTCATAAGCCAATTTGGGAACATAAGTAATTAACAAATAAAAGTAATAGAATAAATAAAACTAGAAAGTAATTTAAAGGAACATTGAACCTGTGATTGTAGAAGCAATCCTAAAAATAAGAGAAATCCTAATCCTAAATCCTAAGAGAGAGGAGAGAACCTCTATCTCTAAAAACTACATCTAAAACCTAAAATTATGAATTATTCAGTTGTATCTCCGTATATCTTTTGATTCCTCCATTCTCTGACTTATATTCTGTGTTTCTGGCTTGGATTTGGGCCGAAAAAGGGTCTAGAAATCGCTGGGGGCGTCTTCTGCAGATTCTTGTACGCGGCGTCTGTCACGCGTTCGCGTCATCTGGGAGTTTTCCTTGTCACGCGTACGCGTCGGTCACGCGTACGCGTCGATTGCGTTCTGCTCAAGGCGCGCGTCCGCGTCATCCACGCGTTCGCATCGCTGCATTTTTGCGCTAGGCACGCGTTCGCATCGTCCATGCGTTTGCGTCGCTGCCTTTTCTTCAAAACTCCATTTTTGTGCTTTCCTTCCATTTTTGTATGTTTCCTTTTTGTCCTTTGAGTCATTCTTGCCCTATGAGAGCTGAAAATACTTAACACACGAATCACGGCATCGAATGGTAATAAAGGGTGATTAAAGTTAATAATTTTAAAGCATAGGAAACATGTTTTTCACTTATATCATAAAATAAGGAAGGGAAAGTAAAACCATGCAATTTACATAAATAAGTGGGTGAAGGATTGATAGAAACACTCAATTTGAGCACAAATTATATCATAAAATATGGGTTTATCAACTCCCCACACTTAAACAATAGCATGTCCTCATGCTATATCCAAGAGAAAGAGTGAAGTTAGAATGGTGGAATCTCATGCAATGTAAAACTTTGTTCTTCATCTAACCAATCAACAAATATTGAATACAGACATACAAAGATCATGAGGTCTTTTAAAGGTTGTAATGTGGTCAAGGTAAAGGTAGGGTTATATATAAGGCTAAGTGAGCTATGAGTTGAATCCTTAATTAGTTTAAGGTCTCACCTAACATATACTTTATATAATTTGAAATGCTTTACCTAGTTACCCAAATTTTTCCACTTTTTTTTTTTTACATACTCATGTACTAACTTTACTTTGAAATTCACCTTATTATTGATTTCTTTACTAAGCTTATTATGGGAGGAAGAGAGGTTGCAGATGGGGGGGGGTGGGGGTGGTTTTCGCGTGAATGGGTAGGGTTTCGTGAATGGGGGTTAGTGTTTTCGAATCCACGCGAACGCGTGGAGTACGCGATCGCGTGATTTTGGGCGAAAAGGGTGTTGACGCGAACGCGTCATTGACACGATCGCGTGAATTGGTAAAAGGTAAGGGACGCGGGCGCGTGAAGCACGCGCACGCTTCGCTGAAAATTTTGTGCTAAACTCACAGTTCCAGCGTCGTTTTAGCGCAACTCTCTGTTTCCAAGGGGGTCCTGATAAACTCATATTTTATGATATATTTTGTGCTTAGTTTGAGTGATTTATTCAATCCTTCACCCACTTATTCATATTAATTGCATAGTTTTACTTTCTCTTCCTCATTATGTGATGTATGTGAAAAACATGTTTCCTATGCTTTAAAACTAATTATTTTAATTACCTTTAATTTCATTCGATGCCGTGACTAGTGTGTTGAGTAGTTTCAGATCTTCAAAGGCAGGAATGACTTAAAGGATGGAAAGAAAACATACAAAAATGGAAGGAAAGCACAAAACCGAGTTTCTAACGAAACTGGCATCCACGCGATCGCATGGGCGACGCGGACACATGCCAGTGCGAATCAACGGCGACGCGGCCGCATGACTGACGCGACCGCGCGCCTTAATCAAAACACATATGACGCGGCCGCATGACTGACGCGACCACGTGACAAGAAAAGCTCCGAATGAAGCGACCGCGTGACCCACGCGGACGCGTGACAGAGGCCACACACAAGAAATTGCAGAAAACACTCCCAGTGATTTCTGAAGCCCTTTTTGGCCCAAATCCAAGTCCAGAAGGCATAGACCAGAGGTTATAAAGTGAGGGAATGCATCCATTCATAGGAGAGATGATTTTAGTTTTAGTTTTCATGATTTAGATTTAGTTTAGAGAGAGATTCTCTCTCTCTTTTAGGATTAGGATTTAGGATTTCTCTTAGTTTGGGAGTGACTCTCGATCCCAGGTTTAATGTTCCTTTACTTTAAGCTTCTCTTTTACTTTTACTCATTACTTTAGTTGATTATTTACTTTTGCAATTTAATTTATGAATTCTTCCATGTTACAGATTATTATTTTGGATTAATGTTATTTGAGGTATTTCAGTTAATATTGCTTTCTTTTACTTATTAGTTACAATTATTCCCAATCTGAAGACATTATTATTCCAGTAGATTTACTTTTCTCCTTTTGGTTTTGGTTAAGAAATCAGTAACTCAGGAGTTATCAAACTCAAGCATGCTTGATAATTGTTATCTTTGTTAATTGAATTGAGCTTCAAGAATCCCAATATTTTCTTAGAAAATAAAACAGGATCCGAAGATCAATCCAATTAATCCCTTGACATTCCTTTATCTTAGTAAAGGCTAACAAAGTGGAATTAAGATTCAATTATTATCATCATTTATAAGGATAGCCAGGATAGGACCTCTAATTTCTCATACCTTGCCAAAAGTTTATTTACAGTCATTTATTTATTTCACTTGCTATTTAAATTACTTGTTCTTCATTTACTTTAATTGCCACTTAAATTACTTGCTCCTCATTCTCAAAACCCCAATTTACAATCTCCATAGCCAATAATAAGAACATACTTCCCTGCAGTTCCTTGAGAAGACGACCCGAGGTTTGAATACTTCAGTTATCAATTTATTTAGGGGTTTGTTACTTGTGACAACCAAAACATTTGTACGAAGGAATTTCTATTGGTTTAGAAACTATATCTACAACGCGACTGTTTTTATGAAATTCTTTACCGGCAAAAATTCTAATGTCAGGTCCATAAAATCCATGCGACGCGGACACGTCGCTCACGCTTTCGCGTGGGATGTGCATAGTGCAAGTGATGCGTTTGCGTCAGGGGCGCGAACGCGTGGGCCGATTTGTGCTAAACGCACACCAGCCGCACGATTCCAGCCCAACTTTCTGGGCGTTGGATCTTTACGCCGATTTCCATTTGACACTCACGCGTGGCCTGCGCGCTCGCGTGGGTTGATTTTGATTTTTTTATGCAATTATGCAGTATGCAATATGCAATGCTAATGTAGATACTATGAATAATTCCAGGTTCAATGAAAATAAAATAAAATAAAAATAAACAAAACGAAATAAAGTTGAAAAAGGAACGATCATACCATGGTGGGTTGTCTCCCACCAAGCACTTTTAGTTAAAGTCCTTAAGTTGGACATTTGATGAGCTTCCTGCTATGGTGGCTTGTGCTTGAATTCATCCAAAAATCTCCACCATTGTTTGGAATGCCAACAGCCTCCGGGGTCCCAAACTAAGCATGTAAAGCCTTTGAGTAAATTCAAACAGGTTCTCAGGTTCCCGGGGTGTTGAATGTCAAAATAGATTCCAGGATCCCAAAGCTTGCTCTTATATCCGCCTTTGTCTTGATTTATATTTTTCCAGCCGGGCAGTTTGGAAGTTGCATTCTCACCAAGATGGCCAAACATTCTCCGAGACCCATTTAATTTAACTCGAAACCAATCCTTACACTTCAGATTGAAGCGCGGAACCTTATTGAATCTTGCATACCAGCCTTGAGCATGAACCATTTCCTTTTTACTTTTAAAGCCGCAAAGAGCTCTAAGCTGTCCATCTGTTTCAAGCAAACCATATTCAAGTGGAAAAGTAAAGATAAAAGCTAAGGAATTTACCCACTTGAATTTAGTATTGGGTGGCAATGGCCTTGGAATAGGTGTTTCCAGTGATTTTGCAAGCTCAACTCGCTCGTGTTCTTCTGTGAATTCTTCCACTTCGTCGCAAATTTCTTCAGTTGTAACCATGTCTTGATCGAAGTCCTCGATATCTTCCTCATCACTTAAGTCATAAATTGGAGGTTGTGAAAAATCTACCTCTGCATCATCTTCGTATTCACTCGTGGAAGATTCTTCCATCTCAAGGAATTCACTTGCGGATGCAAGTTCATTACTAGGAGAATTGGACTCGAAGTCATTATTATCAAGGAAACTTGCTTGTTGAGTTATTCCGTCTAGTTCGTCATAAGACTCTTGCCTTGGAGGTTGCGCACTATCCTCCCTAGCATCAATTGTAAATTTCTTGACGAGGTTCTCCTCAATTATGGATTCCCATGGAGGTTCAGCATCTCCTAAGTCTTTAACCAATTCTTCTTCTTCTATAATTTTAGCTTCCTCCACTTGTTCCAGTAAAAAATCATGCTCCGTACTGTCCAGTGGTGTTTCTAGTATCTCCTTCATGCTGCGTTCTTTATTATTTTGTCCACATGAAGCCATGGGGGTTCCTTGAGTGTCCGAACATCGGGAAGGTAGTCTATTTATCGCTTGATTCAATTGGTGAAATGTGGCATGAAATTTTTCAAATGTTTCCTTGAGTTACTCCCTTGATTCTTGGAGTGATGGATATGGACATGGTGCACAGGGGAGTGGTGGTTGTTGGGAGTAATTAGGTTGGAATTGGGGTGGATACGGGTTAGGGTTATATGGAGGTGAATGGTGGTAGTTGGCTTGTGAGTGTGGTGGTTCAAAGCTGTGTTGAGGAGGTGGTTCATAGGCGTATGGTGGGGGTTGTCGGTAATTATAAGGGGGTCCATCATAACTATTGTTCTGACATGCATTATTGAATGGTCGTCGTCCATGATAGTTTGGAAGGTATTGTTGCCTAAAGGGTTGATCAGATCCTCGTGGCTCCATCCATCTCTGATTGTTTTGACCTTGATGCATGTTCCCATTCCTTTCAACATTATTAGAACCAAACTCAAAGCGATAGGGGGGAGAGTTCATAGTAAATAATAAAAATTAAAACGAAAATAAACAGAAATAAACAAGTAAAAGAAAATATTTACAATAACCAATAATAAGGCACACAGTTGCAACTCCCCGGCAACGGCGCCATTTTGAAGAGCGAAATTCTCGCACGATCTAGAATTTTCACAAATAAATTCTCGTTGTAAGTATTGCTTCTAGACCGACAAGAATTCCTTTCTTACAAAAGTTTGGTTGTCACAAGTAACAAAACCCAATAAAATTTTTAACCGAAGTATTTAAACCTCGGGTCGTCTTCTCAAGGAGTTGCAGGGCAGTATGATTTATTATTGGTTATGGAAAATCGTTTATTTTTGGGTTTTTGGAAATAAGGAACAAGTAATTTAAATGACAAGAAAAATAAATTAATAATAATAAAATCTCTTGGCAAGGTATAAGAAATTGAAGTCCTATCCTAATTATCCTTATCAGGTGTGATGAGAATTGGATTCAGCTCCCACTTTTAATTAACCCTTTCTAAACAAAGAAAAGTCAAGTAGACAAATTAATTTAATCCTCTGGTCCTAGTCAACTCCTGTGGAGAGACTAGAGTTATCGGAGTACAAATTAACCAGCAAAGAATTTCAATTCCAATCAACAGCTGAGTTTGATAACTCAAGTATTATAAATTACTTAACCCAAGCCAAAAGCAGAAAATAAATCTAAATTGAATTGAAATCATCATAAATAGAATAAGACAATTATTAGTCTGAAATACCTCAAATTATATTAAATAGAACATTCAAATCTTAACATGGAAAAGTTCATAAGCCAATTTGGGAACATAAGTAATTAACAAGTAAAAGTAATAGAATAAATAAAACTAGAAAGCAATTTAAAGGAACATTGAACCTGTGATTGTAGAAGCAATCCTAAAAATAAGAGAAATCCTAATCCTAAATCCTAAGAGAGAGGAGAGAACCTCTCTCTCTAAAAACTACATCTAAAACCTAAAATTATGAATTATTCAGTTGTATCTCTGTATATCTTTTGATTCCTCCATTCTCTGGCTTATATTCTGTGTTTCAGGCTTGGATTTGGGCCGAAAAAGGGTCCAGAAATCGCTGGGGGCATTTTCTTCAGATTCTTGTAAGCGGCGTCTGTCACGCGTCCGCATGGGTCACGCGTTCGAGTCATCTCGGAGTTTTCCTTGTCACGCGTACGTGTCGGTCACGCGTACGCGTCGATTGCGTTCTGTTCAAGGCGCGCGTCTGCGACATCCACGCGTTCGCATCACTGCATTTTTGCGCTAGGCACGCGTTTGCGTCGTCCATGCATTCGCGTCGCTGCCTTTTCTTCAAAACTCCATTTTTGTGCTTTCCTTCCATTTTTGCATGTTTCTTTTTTGTCCTTTGAGTCATTCCTGCCCCATGAGAGCTGAAAATACTTAACACATGAATCACGACATTTAATGGTAATAAAGGGTGATTAAAATTAATAATTTTAAAGCATAGGAAACATGTTTTTCACTTAAATCATAAAATAAGGAAGGAAAAGTAAAACCATGCAATTTACATGAATAAGTGGGTAAAGGATTGATAGAAACACTCAAATTGAGCACAAATTATATCATAAAATATGAGTTTATCACTGGTCCCCTAGCATCGCTCTTATTTTTCGTCCAATAGTATACTTGCTGTGAAATAGGGACGACAAAAATACCCGTGGAAGCAGATACACGCGAGGATTGCCCGCAATGGAATCGGAACAGAAAGAGAGGTATCTGTTTAACGGGGACTCGCGAAATCCCCGTAACAGAGGAATTTACTAAAATACTTCTATCTATATATAAAAGCTAAAAGCTAAAATACCTTTATCTATATATAAAGTTATAAGTTGTCCTTTCCTCAAATTAGATATTTAATATTTGTATTGGATTATATTAAATTGTGTTTGGAACTTTGAATTGTGTTATCTTATGTTAAACTTTGTTGAATTCTTGAAAGATTGTTTTATGATTTGTGTTAATTTTCTTTTTAAATGTTAAAGATAATATCCATGATACCAACAGGTATCCACCATCCCTAATTTTCTGTAAGAATAATTAAATAGGGATCTGTTCATACTTTAACCCAATAAATAAAGTCGAGTCCAATAAGACAAAAAGGTTCACCAAGAAGGGTGGCTTCCACGACATGCTGGATCACTTTAAAGAGGTTGGAAACCGACAAAGGAGCCCAGCTCTACCTGCCCAAAAGCAAGTAACTACCTCCCTAAATCTCGCCTACAATCTTTATCTTCACTAAAAATATAAATCCCAACAAACTCCCAAAATAAAAGGGAACGGTTATCCATTAGAAAAGATGGAACTACTCCAACAAAAGTGGTTATCAACTCTACTATAAGTACACTGACACCCCTCAGGTATATTCACGTTCTAATATACTAAAAACCTGCCTAAAGCCCTTGTTAACTTAAGCATCGGAGTCTCTTGTAGGTACCACCCTCACCTCCTCACGAGGAACTCGGACAGGCGGCACCTCGACATCAACAAGTCGGATGCTGGCATACAAAAGGAACTGGACCTTACGTCTAGGCCCAAATCAACGTTTCAAGTAACCCTCGGAACATTGGTGTCATTGCTGGGGTCCTGTAATTCACCCCACAACAATAGCGGATAACAAGTATGAAGACGGCCATACGGTGTCTGAATTTGAAGCTAAGCCCCAACCAGAGGGCAATGCCCTTATACTACCTCCACCGCACCAAACGCATGAACCCCATGGAGAAGGGCCATCAGGAAATCCCTATCCAAGGCGGATTCATTCAGAGATCCACCATTTCGAAGACGAGGAGCTTCCCCAAACAGTGGACATATGATGATTGGATTTTTGACGGTTTAGAATTTCACTAATGAAATCTCGTTACAAGTATAGTTTCTAAACTAACAAATAATCCTTTCATACAAAAGATTGTTTGTCACAAATACAAATCCCTAAAATTATAAACCGAAGTATTTAAACCTCAAGTCGTTCTCCCTAGGAATTGCGATAAAGTGTCTTGTTATTGGTTATGAGGTATGTTTTGGGGATTTTGAGATAAGAGACATGAAATGTAAATGGCAATGAAAATAAACTAACATCTAACAAAGCTCTTGGCAATGTATGAGAATTGGAAGTCCTATCCTAGTCATCCTCCTTAATTGTGACCACAATTGTCCATTGCTCCCACTTAGTTAACCTCTAACCATGGAGGAAAGTCAAGTGGATGAATCAATTTGATTTCTCAAGTCCTAATCAACTCCTAAGGAAAGACTAACTTTAGAGGTATTCAAATCAACTAGCAACTTCTAATTATCAATCAACAAAAGCATTAGATAACTCAAGAGTCACTAATTACTCTACCTAGGCCAAGAGGGAAAAAATCTACTCTATAATCTAACCAAGAATTTCATCAAATACTTGGAAGGCACAAAAGAAAAGCATAGTAAATTGACAACAAAAATAGAATCTAACAACATTTATTACCAAGAATTAACAACAACAATCAAAAGAGACACAATTATTATGAATTACCTCAAATTGAATTGAAAGAAAATAGAAGGAACAAGAGTAGATTTATAACAAAGCATAGAAATAACATAAAGGAAATTACAACAAAAGGATAGAAGAATGATGAATGTAACAACAAGGAATTGAGAAGTAGAAGTAGATGAAAGCATGAATTAAAACCTAGATCTAAGCTTATTGAACTAAACCTAATCCTAATCCTAATCCTAGAGAGAAGTGAGAGCTTCTCTCTCTAAAACTAACTAAAACTAATCCTCATGTGTAAAAATGAGCCAAAGATGTGTGAATGATGCATTCCCCTTTAATCCTTGGTCTTTTTATGCATTTTGGCGCCAAAGTTGGTTGTAAACTGGCCCACAGCTCTCAGAATTCGCTGGTCACGTTTTCCATTTAAAAATCACGTGCGGCCACCAACGCGTATGCGTACAGCACGCGTGCGTGTCCCTAAAGTTTTTGTGATCCACGCGTGCGCGTCCAGTGCGCGTGCGCGTGGATGATGCATCTCAAATCTTTGGATTTTCCATGTGTTCTCCACTTTGCATGCTTTCTTCTTCACTCCTTTGATCCATTCCTAGCCTTTTCAACCTCAGATCACTTAACAAACAAATCAAGGCATATAGTGGAATCAAAGGTGAATTAAAATCATCAAATTAAAGGTCCAAAAACATGTTTTCACACTTAAGTACAAATTAGGAGACAATCATGAAACCATGCTATTTCATTGAATAAATGTGGGCAAAAGGTCATAAAATCACCTAAATTAAGCACAAGATAAACCCTAAAATTGGGGTTTATCAACATACTAGGCCTAGTTCGTGGTCAACGGGAGCGACTAGAACAGTTGGAACATGAGGCTGAGAGACAACGAGAAGTAGAGCAAAAATTACGGAGAGAAGTAAGATGACGAAGGGAGCTAGAAGAAAAGTTCCTAAAAATAGAAGCTGACTTTCACCGTCAGAATAATCGATCAGACCAGGAAGAGAGCCCCCTAGGAAGGGAAGATCCGTTCATAGATGAGATCATGCAGGCCAAAGTCCCGAAAAACTTTAAAACTCTCGACATGGACCTCTGTGACAGGATGACCGACCCGAGACACCATCTCAACAACTTTAAAAGCAGGATGTACCTGACTGACGCCTTCGATGCCATCTGTTGCAAAGCCTTCCCGACCACCCTAACCAAAGCGGCAATGAAGTGGTTTGATAACTTGCTCTCCAGGTCGATAACCAGCTTTGACGACCTGGCAAGGAAGTTTCTGATAAGGTTTTCTATCAAAAATGACAAAACTAAGCACGCCTCGAGCTTATTAGGAGTTAAACAATAGGTCAGAGAAACCCTCAGAGACTACATGGAAAGGTTCAACAAAGCATGCTTGGAGATTCGGAATCTACTAACTGAAGCCTTGATCATGGGATTAGTCAATAGCCTTAAAGAAGGGTCATTCTCTCAATCCATATCTAAGCGGCACCCAGTTTCCCTGATGAAGTCCAAGAAAGGGCAGAAAAATACATCAACATAGAGGAAAACTCCCGACTTAGGGAACCTTTTCCAAGGCCAAACCTGCCCTATCAAGCTCGGGAAAAAGAAAAAGAGCCCAAGAAGAACGAAGAACAAAACTCAAAAAAACCCCCAAGATACCATAACTATACTCCCCTCCGAGTTTCTCTAGTTGATGTCTACAGAGAGATCTACCACATGAAAAAACTTCCACCTCCTCGCCCAATCAAACATAAGAAGGCAAGAAGTCGGACAGAATATTGTGAGTACCATAAGCTCTATGGACATCCCACCAACGAATGTTACGACTTGAAGAATGTCATAGAAAAGTTGGCCAGAGAAGGCCGACTAGACAGATACTTGGCAGACAGATCGGGCAACCTGAGAAAGAGAAGGATGGATGAAGAAGAAGGACGACAAGAGCATCCACGTCAGACCCCCAGAACGACACACACACACATGATCAATGGGGGTTTGCAGGAGGAGGAATGTCAAAATCATCACGGAAAAGGCATCTCAAAGAGGTATACCAAGTCGGGGAGGAGACAAGAATACCCGGCTTGTCTACTATCTCGTTCACTAAAGAAGACGCCCAAGGGATAAAACTTGGGCGCGATGATCCCGTGGTGATAACGATGATCATCGCAAACACCAACCTCCATAGGACCCTAATAGATTAGGACAACTCGGTAGACATCCTGTTTGAACCCGCTTTCGACAAGCTCGGGTTAGAAGAAAAGGATTTAAAGGCATACCCAGACAACCTATTTGGACTGGGGGATATGCCAATCCGACCCCTTGGGTACACATCCTTATACACCACTTTTGGAAAGGGTGCAAAGTCGAAGACACTAAGCATTGGTTACATTGTGGTTGATGTAAATTCGGCGTACAATGCCTTAATAGGTCGGACAACCTTGAACCGACTTGAAACTGTCATCTCAACACCTCACCTCTTGATGAGCGGATAATTTATACGCTTTTTGGCATTGTTTTTAGTATATTTTTAGTAGGATCTAGTTACTTTTAGGGATGTTTTCATTAGTTTTTATGTTAAATTCACATTTCTGGACTTTACTATGAGTTTGTGTGTTTTTCTGTGATTTCAGGTATTTTCTGGCTGAAATTGAGGGACTTGAGCAAAAATCAGATTCAGAGGTTGAAAAAGGACTGCTGATGTTGTTGGATTCTGACCTCCCTGCACTCAAAGTGAATTTTCTGGAGCTACAGAACTCGAAATGGCGCGCTTCCAATTGCATTGGAAAGTAGACATCCAGGGCTTTCCAGAAATATATAATAGTCCATACTTTGGCCAAGAATAGACGACGTAAACTGGCGTTCAACGCCAGCTTTCTACCCAAATCTGGCGTCCAGCGCCAGAAAAGGAGCCAAAACCAGAGTTGAACGCCCAAACTGGCACTAAAACTGGCGTTCAACTCCAAGGAGGACCTCTACACGTGCCACACTTAAGCCCAGCCCAAGCACACACCAAGTGGGCCCCAGAAGTGGATTTATGCATCAAATACTTATTTCTGTAAACCCTAGTAGCTAGTTTATTATAAATAGGACCTTTTACTATTGTATTAGGCATCTTTGGATTACCTTATGATCCTTTGATCACGTTTTGGGGGCTGGCCATCTCGGCCATGCCTGGACCTTTCACTTATGTATTTTCACGGTAGAGTTTCTACACTCCATAGATTAAGGTGTGGAGCTCTGCTGTTCCTCAAAGATTAATGCAAAGTACTACTGTTTTCTATTCAATTCTTCTTATTTCACTTCTAAGATATCCATTCGCACCCAAGAACGTGATGAAGGTGATGATTATGTGTGACGCTCATCATCCTTCTCCCTTATGAACGCGTGTCTGACAAACACTTCTGTTCTACATGAAATAAGCTAGAATGAGTATCTCTTAGATCTCCTAACCAGAATCTTCGTGGCGTAAGCTAGAATGATGGCGGCATTCAAGAGAATCCGGAAAGTCTAAACCTTGTCTGTGATATTCCGAGTAGGATTCAATGATTGAATGACTGTGATGAGATCC
>NC_029788.2:36463481-36469255 GCF_000816755.2 Arachis ipaensis
TATATAATATTCGAAAACACCATTATCACTTTATGTCTGCCTGACTGAGATTTACAAGGTGACCATAGCTTGCTTCATACCAACAATCTCCGTGGGATTCGACCCTTACTCACGTAAGGTATTACTTGGACGACCCAGTGCACTTGCTGGTTAGTTGTATTGAAGTTGTGACAAATTATGAATGTGTAATCACGATTACGCGTACCAAGTTGCTCACATGCCAGGAATAGTTCGAGCCTGGACATCACAATTTCGTGCACCAAGTTTTTGGCGCCGTTGCCGGGGATTGTTCGAGTTTGGACAACTGACGGTTCATCTTGTTGCTCAGATTAGGTAATTTTCTTTTTGTTTTGTTTTCAAAAATTTTTCAAAAAGCTTTCAAAAATTTTTCTCATTTGTTTTCGAAAAAAAAAAATTGTTTTCAAAAATATATTTTTCTTCAAAATTTTTAAGAATGAATTCTAGTGTTTCATATAACATGTTTTAGCTTGGCTGGCTATTAAGCCATGTCTAACTCCCAGGATTTTGATTGAGGACTATGAATTCATTGCTTCCTTTTTCCCAAATATTTTCGAAAAAAATTAAAACAAAATACAAAAAAATCATAAAATCATAAAAATCAAAAATATTTTGTGTTTCTTGTTTGAGTCTTGAGTCATGTTATAAGTTTGGTGTCAATTGCATGTGCATCTTGCATTTTTCGAAAATTCTCATGCATTCATAGTGTTCTTCATGATCTTCAAGTTGTTCTTGGTAAGTCTTCTTGTTTGATCTTTGTATTTGCATATTTTGTGTCTTTTCTTGTTTTTCATATGCATTCTTGGATTCTTAGTGTCTAAGCATTAAAGAATTCTAAGTTTGGTGTCTTGCATGTTTTCCTTGCATTAAAAATTTTTCAAAATTGTGTCTATGATGTTCATCTTGACATTCATAGTGTTCTTGGTGTTCATCTTAGCATTCTTGCATACATCACATGTTTTGATCTAAAAATTTCATGCATTGCATCATTTTTCTTGTTTTTTTTCTTTCTCATCATAAAAATTTAAAAATCAAAAAAATATCTTTCCCTTTTTCTCTCTTCAAATTCGAAAATTTGGATTGACTTTTTCAAAAATTTTTAAAAATCTAGTTGTTTTCATGAGTCAAATCAAATTTTCAATTTGAAAATCTTATCTTTTTCAAAATCTTTTTCAAAAATCAAATCTTTTTCATTTTTCTTAGTTATTTTCGAAAATTCAAAAAATATTTTTCAAAAATCTTTTTCTTATTTTTATACCAAATTTTCGAAAATAACATAATCAATTAATGTTTTGATTCAAAAATTTGAAGTTTGTTACTTGCTTGTTAAGAAAGATTCAAACTTTAAGTTCTAGAATCATATCTTGTGATTTCTTGTGAATCAAGTCATTAATTGTGATTTTAAAAATCAAATCTTTTTCAAAACTAATTTCTAAAATATCTTCTTATCTTACCTTTTTCAAAAAGTTGGTTTCAAAATATCTTTTCTAACTTCCTAACTTCTTATCTTTTCAAAATTGATTTTCAAAATTTGTTTCAACTAGCTAACTAACTTTTTGTTTGTTTCTTAACTTTTTCAAAACCACCTAACTAACTCTCTCTCTCTAATTTTCGAAAATATCTCCCCCCTTTTTCTGAAAAATTTCTTTTTAATTAACTAATTATTTTTATTTTTGATTTAAAAAAAAATATTTTCGAAAAATACTAACATCTTTCAAAAAATATTTTCGAAAATCACTAACTCTTTTTCAAAAATTATTTTCGAAAATTCCTTCTCCCCCATCTTATTCTATTTATTCATTCATATCCTAACATCTCATCTCACATCTCTGCCATCCTCACAGTTGTGTTTCTTCCATTATATTACATTCTTTGTCTCCCCCTCTTCTTCTACTCACACAGGGATCCCTATACTGAGGTATAGAGGATCTCTATTATTATTATTATTTTTCTGTGCCCTCTTCTTTGTCATATGAGCAGGAGCAAGGATAAGAACATTCTTGTGGAAGCAGATCCAGAACCTGAAAGGACTCTGAAGAGAAAATTAAGAGAAGTTAAATTACAACAATCCAGAGATAACCTTTCAGAAATTTTCGAATAGGAAGAGGAGATGGCAGCTGAAAATAATAATAATGTAAGGAAGATGCTTGGTGACTTTACTGCACCTAATTCCAATTTACATGGAAGAAACATCTCCATTTCTGCCATTGCAGCAAACAACTTTGAGCTGAAACCTCAATTAAAAGGACTTTGAAGAGAAAACTAAGAGAAGCTAAATTACAACAATCCAGAGACAACCTTATTGAAAATTTCGAACAAGTAAAGGAGATGGCAGCCGAACCCAACAACAATAATGCAAGGAGAATGCTTGATGATTTTACTGCACCAAATTCCAATTCACATGGAAGAAGCATCTCCATTCCTGCCATTGGAGCAAACAATTTTGAGCTTAAACCTCAATTAGTTTCTCTGATGTAGCAGAACTGCAAGTTTCATGGACTTCCATCTGAAGATCCTTTTCAGTTCTTAACTGAATTCTTGCAGATCTGTGATACTGTTAAGACTAATGGAGTAGATCCTGAAGTCTACAGGCTCATGCTTTTCCCTTTTGCTGTAAGAGACAGAGCTAGAATATGGTTAGACTCTCAACCTAAAGACAGCCTGAACTCTTGGGATAAGCTGGTCACGGCTTTCTTAGCCAAGTTCTTTCCTCCTCAAAAGCTGAGTAAGCTTAGAGTGGATGTTTAAATCTTCAGATAGAAAGAAGGTGAATTTCTCTATGAAGCTTGGGAGAGATACAAAGGACTGACCAAAAAGTGTCCTTCTGACATGCTTTCAGAATGGACCATCCTGGATATATTCTATGATGGTTTATCTGAGCTATCAAAGATGTCATTGGACACTTCTGCAGGTGGATCCATTCACCTAAAGAAAACGCCTGCAGAAGCTCAAGAACTCATTGACATGGTTGCTAATAACCAATTCATGTACACTTCTGAGAGGAATCCTGTGAGTATTGGGACGCCTATGAAGAAGGGAGTTCTTGAAATTGATACTCTGAATGCCATATTGGCTCAAAATAAAATATTGACTTAGCAAGTCAATATGATCTCTCAGAGTCTGCATGGAATGCAAGCTGCATCCAACAGTACTCAAGAGGCATCTTCTGAAGAAGAAGCTTATGATCCTGAAAACCCTGCAATAGCAGAGGTAAATTACTTAGGTGAACCTTATGGAAACACCTATAACTCATCATGGAGAAATCATCCAAATTTCTCATGGAAGGATCAAAAGCCTCAACAAGGCTTTAATAATGGTGGAAGAAACAGGTTTAGCAATAGCAAGCCTTTTCCATCATCCACTCAGCAACAGACAGAGAACTCTGAACAAAATACTTCTAATTTAGCAAATTTAGTCTCTGATCTATCTAAGGCCACTGTAAGTTTCATGAATGAAACAAGGTCTTCAATTAGAAATCTGGAAGCACAAGTGGGCCAGCTGAGTGAAAGGATCACTGAAATCCCTCCTAGTACTCTCCCAAGCAATACAGAAGAGAATCCAAAGGGAGAGTGCAAGGCCATTGACATAAGCATCATGGCCGAACCTATGAGGAGAGGAGAGGACGTGAATCCCAAGGAGGAAGACCTCTTGGGACGTCCAGTGATCAATAAGGAGCTTCCCTCTGAGGAACCAAAAGACTCTGAGGCTCATCTAGAGACCATAGAGATTCCATTGAACCTCCTTATGCCCTTCATGAGCTCTAATGAGTACTCCTCTTCTGAAGAGAATGAGGATGTTACTGAAGAGCAAACTGCCAAGTTTCTTGGTGCAATCATGAAGCTGAATGCCAAATTATTTGGCATTGATACTTGGGAAGTTGAACCTCCCTTGTTCATCAATGAACTAAGTGATCTGGATCAACTGATATTGCCTCAGAAGAGACAGGATCCTGGAATGTTCATAATATCCTGTACCATAGGCACCATGATTTTTAAAGCTCTGTGTGACCTTGGTTCAGGAATAAACCTCATGCCTCTCTCTATAATAGAGAAACTGGGAATCTATGGGGTGCAAGCTGCTAAAATCTCATTAGAGATGGCAGACAGTTCAAGAAAACAGGCTTATGGACAAGTAGAGGAGGTGTTAGTAAAGGTTGAAGGCCTTTACATACCTACTGATTTCATAAGTCCTGGATACTGGAAAGGAAGAGGATGAATCAATCATCCTAGGAAGACCTTTCTTGGCCACAGCAAGAGCTGTGATTGATGTTGACAGAGGTGAAATAGTCCTTCAATGGAATGAGGACTCCCTTGTGTTTAAAACTCAAGGATTTCCCTCTGCAACCATGGAGAGGAAGCATGAAAAGCTTCTCTCAAATCAGAGTCAACTAAAGCCCCCACAGTCAAACTCTAAGTTTGGTGTTGGGAGGCCACAACCAAACTCTAAGTTTGGTGTTGAACTCCCATATCCAAACTCTAAGTTTGGTGTTGGAGAGTCTCAACAAAGCTCTGCACATCTGTGAGGCTCCATGAGAGCCCACTGTCAAGCTATTGACATTAAAGAAGCGCTTGTTGGGAGGCAACCCAATGTTTATTTATCTAACTCTATTATTCTTGTTTTTTATGTTTTCTTAGGTTCATGATCATGTGGAGTCACAAAATAAATATAAAAATTGAAAACGGAGTCAAAAACAGCAGAAGAAAAATCACACCCTGGAGGAGCATCTGCCTGGCGTTCAACGCCAGAACAGAGCATGGTTCTGGCGCTGAACGCCCAAAATGGGCAACATCCTGGCGCTGAACGCCCAGAACAAGCATGGTTCTGGCGTTCAACGCCAGAAATGGCAGCAAATGGGCGTTGAACGCCCAAAATGGGCACCAACCTGGCGCTGAACGCCCAGAATTGTGTGCAAGGGCATTTTGCATGCCTAAAGTGGTGCAGGGATGTAAATGCCTTGACACCTCAGGATCTGTGGACCTCACAGGATCCCCACCCACCTCACCCTCTATCTCTCCATTCATGACCATCCCTTCTGTTTTCCATCCACCACTCACATCCATACACACATCCCTCCATCTCCTCCATATCTTCTTCTTCTTCTATTCTTTCTTCTTTTGCTCGAGGGCGAGCAACATTCTAAGTTTGGTGTGGTAAAAAGCATAAGCTTTTAGGGATGTTTTCATTAGTTTTTATGTTAAATTCACATTTCTGGACTTTACTATGAGTTTGTGTGTTTTTCTGTGATTTCAGGTATTTTCTGGCTGAAATTGAGGGACTTGAGCAAAAATCAGATTCAGAGGTTGAAAAAGGACTGCTGATGCTGTTGGATTCTGACCTCCCTGCACTCAAAGTGGATTTTCTGGAGCTACAGAACTCGAAATGGCGCGATTCCAATTGCGTTGGAAAGTAGGCATCCAGGGCTTTCCAGCAATATATAATAGTCCATACTTTGGCCAAGAATAGACGACATAAACTTGCGTTCAACGCCAGCTTTCTACCCAAATCTGGCGTCCAGCGCCAGAAAAGGAGCCAAAACCAGAGTTGAACGCCCAAACTGGCACTAAAACTAGCGTTCAACTCCAAGGAGGACCTCTACACGTGCCACACTTAAGCCCAGCCCAAGCACACACCAAGTGGGACCCGAAAGTAGATTTATGCATCAAATACTTATTTCTGTAAACCCTAGTAGCTAGTTTATTATAAATAGGACCTTTTACTATTGTATTAGGCATCTTTGGATTACCTTATGATCCTTT